>NC_136408.1:180550288-181032788 GCF_051521515.1 Lactuca serriola | reverse complement strand
TATGTGAAACCACTATATTTTATAAGACGGGTAGACACACAATCTTACCTACTTATTTTGTAGATAAAAGAAACATTTTTAAAATGCAAAATAATTGAAATTTTTTGAAAAGTTTTTTTAAAATATTATTTTCTTCTCTTTTTTATCCAAAAAAATAAAAAAGTATTACCGTTTTTTTGAAATGTCTGTGAAATATATATTCTAGTAGAATATTAAAATATTTTAGTATAATATTAGAATATTTTACATATCTGACATATCTACTAAAATACTAGAATATTTTAACATTCTAAAAATCACATTGGAATATTTATATTATAATATTTTATTAAAATATTTCGAGTATTTAAAAAAAACGGTATTTTTTCGTTTTTATTATTTTTTATCTTTTTAGGTAAAGAAAATGACGAAAATAATAATTAAAAAAAATAATTTTCGGATTTTTCCTTTTATCAAGCATTTTTAAATTATTTTTAGATCGCATCTCGTAGTCTCACAAAATTAAAATGGTCTCAAATGAATCTCTCTCTCTCTCTCTCTCTCTCTCTATATATATATATATATATATATATATATATATATATATATATATATATATATATATATATATATATAAAATAAGGTTATAATGAGATTAATTTCTATTTTGGAGATCATATGATCAAACTTTTAGTCTTTAATTAAATAAGTACACAATTAAAATAAAAACTGCATAACATTGAATCAATTTCCTCATGCTTCTAACATGTCAAAATTTGATATTATCTATTGTTCATTGAAGCCCAAGCCAATTGATTAATCACTATACTTCATTAGAGAAATTAGTATTCTTGTTATTGATTTATTTGACTTACGACTTCATCTGTTTATGAGTTTTGTTTTAAACTTCAAGTCTAGTACACGAATCCTATTCTTCTCATCATATATTTTTAATCGATCCGTACTTGATCAAATTCGATAATCGCTTCACCAATTTATTAGTTTATTTCTTTGATGTGAATTCTTTCATTTATGCATCATTCAATCGATCGTCATTCAAACGAATATCTAAATTCTAAATTTCGTTTATTCAAATGGATTTTTATCTCACGATTCCCAAATATTGATTCAATTTAAATTTTATGTCATCTCAAATTTTTTTGTACATTCATTCCTCAATCGAAATGATCTGATGAATCAGTTAGTGCAAGTCATTTTGAGTGAGATGATACAATTGATCGATTCTTGATTCTAGTATCAATTAGTTTCTTGTTTAATGTATGATTTGTGTTTATAAAAGTGATTCTTGAGTTTGTAATTACATCTTTGATACTATGGTTGGTCAAAGTGAAAGAAACATGTCAAAATTGGTGTGCACAAGGTACTAGTGAAAATGCCAATAAGTGGAATATTGCCACTTTTATGATTTATTGTGTCTCATTGTGATTATTTGTTGAATCCATGTTCCTACGTAATAATAATAATTTATGTTTTCCTTTTTATTCTTTTGTTTTTTTGCTTTACCAATTCAAGGAATGAATGATTTTCAAAAGTTAAATGCAAACGATTAGAGTTTTGAGATATGTATACAAGGTGTAAGCTTATAATATCTCACATTTCTATAAATTTTTTAGGATTGATTTAGAAGAATCAAGAACATTTATTGGATTTGAGATGATTAATTTAAGAAAATGGTAAATGTAAATATGAATTAATAATTGAAATTTGTTTTGGCAAGAGATTGTTCTGGGCTCTACATCATTTTGTTTGTTTATATATAGGGGTGTAAACGAGCCGAGCCGAGCCTGAGCCTGACAAAGCTCGAGCTCGGCTCGTTTAATTTGAGGAAGCTCGAGCTCGATTCGAGCCTTAAAATGAAGCTCGAGCTCGGCTCATGAACAATTTAGTGGGCTCGCGAGCCTAATCGAGCCTATATATATATATATATATATATATATATATATATATATATATATATATATATATATATATATATATATGTGTGTGTGTGTGTGTGTGTGTGTGTGTGTTTCGTTTAGGCTCGCGAGCCCATTAATTGAAGCTCGGCTCAAGCTCATTTAATAAACGAACCTCATATTTAGGCTCGAGCTCGGCTCGGGCTCGTTTAATTCGATCTCGAGTCGAGCTTTTAACGAGTCGATCCCGAGTAGCTCGGCTCACTTACACCCCTATATATATATATATATATATATATATGTTTTTGAGAATTGTTCGTTATATGTTTTTCAGTTATGTTTTTCTAACCTATCCATCAAAAAAATTCAAAAAAAAAAAAAAAAAAAAAAAAAAAAAAAAAAATTGAATGTGCTTATGCAAACATTACACATATAAATATAAAGAATGTATTTGTGCAAAAACAAAAATATGTATGTGTGCGCAGATAAAAAATATGCATGTGTGCGCAGATAGAAACATGTATATGTGCGCATCATAACTTTACACATGCACATTTGTGAACTTTTTCCTATTTTTAAAGAAGTGTCATAACTATACACATGCACATTTGTGCATTGTGCACATCACCAATATATATATATATATATATATATATATATATATATATATATATATATATATATATATATATATATATATATATATATATATATATCATTACCTATGTAATATATATCATTTTAGTGTGATTAACCATAATTCTGTCAAATAAAATTTTCATTATTTCTTTTATCATCTATTTAAAGAGTAATGCTCTGGATTTTCTTTCTGTTTATGCCCTTATTTTCTTTTTCAATAGGACTATTTGGATAGCTCAGCTAGTCGCCCGTTAGGTTGACCTTAAGGACACCATTCTCGATTCTGTAGGAGACACACATATATATATATATATATATATATATATATATATATATATATATATATATATATATATATATATATATATATATATATATATATATATATGACAAACATTTATGAATTTTGGTATTTTTAGTTTTTTTTTTCGATAAAAATTAAGGACTAAAGACTAATAAAACTTAAACAACAAGTTAAGTGAGTTTTTGTATTTGGTACAAGTGCGTCCAATTTAGTATATTACAACTTGTAATTTAATGGTTGATTTGTTAGCCTATTGATCTCAAAAAAGTTAGTGATATATATATATATATATATATATATATATATATATATATATATATATATATATATATATATATATATATATATATATATATATATATATATATATATATATATATATATATATATAATTGTTCATTTGAGATTCTAAAAATTTAGAGATCTTGAGATTCAATTTTAGCCGTATATCTTTAATTTGTCGTTCTAACGTTACAACGTACTAGTAACAACGGGATATGCCTAATCACAAATGATTATATGGCGGCATGACCTTCTCAAATAATTTTTGGACCCAGGGAAAAAATAAAAGTAGAGGCCCCCGATTACTAGAAATTTGTACGACCACTAAATTTAAATTACATTTTATAAAAAACTTACTATTCAGATATAAACCAAATAACTATGTTTTTTTAACTACTCTGTTACAAATTTATTATGGTTATTTGAAAAAAGGGTTATATATAAACTAATTCCGATAAATTTAAACTAAATTTCGATAAACAAGTGCTAATGATAAACGTGAATCCAAAAACTTTAACCAACTAAAATGTATTTATTTAAATACATTCTTTTGCAATACATATAATTTTTTAAAGAAAATTAGGAAAGAATTTGTATGAAGTAGTTGTATATTTTATTTGAGATTATTAAAAATTATGACTTTTGTATGTAATTTTAAGTATTATTTAATTAACCTTCTTATGTTTACAAATAAAAAAGAAGTATAGGTGGTTGGGGAAATAATATTGAAGAATGATATATTTATCTAACTGAAAAAATAGAGGTTTCAATGATAGAATCATCCTAATAGTGAACCTGTATTAAAAAGAAGGGAATGATCCATTAAATATTATATGTAATTATAAATAATTAAAATTTCTTAATTGCATATGATAAATAATGTATTATAGCAGTTTTTTGATATTTAAATTAATTCTAAAATTACGGAAAAACTTGTCCTTACAATACAAATACTTATGAAAACTATGTCACTAATATTCCTAAGCAATCTATCATAACTCCTAAGCAACTCAAAAATTTGGTCATCAAACCATGCAATCGAAATTCATCTCTTCGCAACAGAGTCAACTTACTCTTCCTTTAAGCTTCCTTTCTTTTATTCAATCCTACAAAACATCAAAATGCAATCTTATCACATCATATATTAAGAATCTATAAATAGGAACTTAATAGAGTTAGATAGTGGACTTACCTAGATTATAGTCATACATTTTGACTTTTGCATCCTTGCGATCTTTCAGGTAAATATGGCAGCTTCACATCCAATGCCTCTTCTCTTGGCAATAGAAACAAACATACTATTTTGGAATGGTACACGGGACAATCTCAGACTTAGCCTTTCTCTTTACCATTTTGTCTAACGGTTTGACCTTGGCCGATCCCTTTCCACTGGGAAGAGAAAACCTTTCTGGACTTCCAATGTCGCCATTGTCAATGTCCATGGAAGTTTGGGAGATTGATCTTCCCATAAAATTTGCTTGACCGGTGCTCCAAATCATTGCTGATTCAGCAACAATAAGCAAATAGGTTAGATTAGTAAGGGTCACGCCGTGGGTTAGGGAGAATTATTGGAAGAGGTGCAGGAAGTAAAGTATGATCTCTAGTTCCTTGATTGAAACGTGGAACATCATCTTCATGAGGAAAGCTTTTTCCACAAGATTCGGGAAGACCATAGTTGTCAGAACTAGACATATATAAAAGGGAGAAATTCAAGTTCGTTGATTCAATACTTAATATAACACCCAAATGAAACATTAAGGCTAGGATCCAACATAATAATTTACAATTCGGAAGAGGGATGTCGTAATCCAACCGTAAACTATTTGTTAGTAGGTAAATGATGATTTACCAATTCCACCATGAAAATGAAATTTTAAACGAATTAGGTTTTAAATGAAACTCCTACATCTTTTGAGATTCATTGAACTTTTCAATGACATGTTTAATCTTTAGATAATATATATTATACAATGTATTTATTTAAATACGTTAATACATAGAATTTTTTAAAGAAAAATAGGAAAGAATTTTTATGAAGTAGTTGTATATTTTATTTGAGATTATTAGAAATTATGACGTTTGTATGTAATTTTAAGTATTATTTAATAAACGTCCTTATGTTTACAAATAAAAAAAGAAGTATAGGTGGTTGGGGAAATAATATAGAAGAATGATAGAATCATCCTAATAGTGAACCGGTATTAAAAAGAAGGGAATGATCCATTGAATATTATATGTAATTATAAATAATTAAAATTTCTTAATTGCATATGATAAATAATGTATTATAGGAGTTTCTTTGATATTTAAAGTAATTCTAAAATCGCGGAAAAACTTGTCCTTACAATACAAATACTTATGAAAACTATGTCACTAATATTCCTAAGAAATCTATCATAACTCCTAAGCAACTCAAAAATCTGGTCATCAAACCCTACAATCGAAATCCATCTCTTCGCGAACAGACTCAACTTACTCTTCCTTTAAGCTCCCTTTCTTGCTTCAATCCTACAAAACATAAAATTGCAATCTTATCACATCATATATTAAGAATCTATAAATAGGAACTTAATAGAGTTAGATAGTGGACTTACCTGGATTATAGTCATACATTTTGACTTTTAAATCGTTGCGATCTTTCAGGTAAATATGGCAGCTTCGCATTCAAGGAGCCAGTTATTTTTCAAAGATAGATCTAAAGTCTGGATATCACCAACTACGGGTCCGAGAAGAAGATATCCCCAAAACTGCCTTCCGAACCCGCTACAGACATTTCAAGTTTGTGGTAATGCCCTTTAGTCTAACAAATGCACCTGCAACCTTTATTGACCTCATGAACCGAGTCTGCCGACCATTCTTTGACAACTTCGTAATCGTCTTCATCGATGACATACTCGTTTATTCATGATGTAAGGAAGAACACAACCAATATCTAAGGCAGGTATTGGAAACTCTAAGGGTGGAGAAGTTCTACGCAAAGTTATCCAAATGCGAATTCTGGATTCGCAGGGTGAATTTCTTGGGACATGTAGTCAATGAATAAGGGATACATGTGGACCCTTCCAAGATCAAAGCTATTGAGGGTTGGGAAACCCCGAGAATGCAAACGGAGATCAAACAATTCTTGGGCCTTGTTAGTAATTACAGAAGGTTCATTCTGAATTTCTCCAAGATCGCCAATTCCCTCACCACTCTAACACAGAAGGGCGTACCCTTCAACTGGAATGACAAACAAGAAGCTGCTTTTCAAACCCTGAAACGAGCCTCTGCAGTGCTCCAGTGTTATCTTTTCCAGAAGGAACGGGAGATTTCGTAGTGTATTGCAACGCTTCTTGTGACAACCCGAAATTTCCATTCTGAACAAACCATATCAAGCCAATAGAAGTTAGAACAATTTCAGTGAAATTCCAGACTTCGAGTATAAGTTTGGCAGTTTTTCAGGATTTACACTTAAGGAGATATCAGGAGAGTGGATGCACTAGGGTTTCGTGCAACGCTGTTATTCCAACACTCTGTTATATTAGAAATCATTTCGGGAATAAAAATATTTTCTGCCAAAAATATCTCAGGACTATAAATAGAATTCTGAACCAAATTATGCAATTAGTTACATTTCCAACTAGAGAAAAGCCATTTTCTCTCTCACGGATCTTCGGGTTTTTATCCCGAATGGTGAGTACACTTCTCTAGTTGTCTTATAATACTTATAATGTGCTTAATAACTTAGATTACATAGCAAATCTGTGAGATTCAGGAGTTTACCGCCCAAGAACGTTCTTGGAGAGTAAACTCCTATATGTGGCTTAAATGCTACCTAGTCTTTTCCCCATGTTAGGTAACTACCTTAGGCTTGTATGCTAGTGTGTATATGACTAGAAAACATCAAAATCGGATCAAGACCCCAAGATTTGGGAGTTTACCGCCCAAGAACACACGGAGAGTAAACTCCATTTTAAGGGTCAAAAGTGTCCCAATGTCCCTCAAAGCCTCGGGAATGAACCTAGGAACTACCATTACATGTTTTATACCACAAATCAATTAAGATTCATGGCTAGAAGTGATTTCACGGCCAAGAGAGTTCTTGGGCCGTGAACTCCATTTTTAGGTGCCAAAACCCACTAAAAACCTTCCTTAAGTAAAGAGGGTAATTTAGACAAGTACCTGAATGTGTTTTGGACTAGCTAACACACTTAGAACACCAAGAGTAAGGTGTTCACGGCCCAAAAGGTTTTATGGCCGTGAACTCCATAAAATGGTGCCAAATGGTGCCATAAACTCTTCTAAAGCCAAGTACAAAAGCCTAGTTTAGTTCCTAGTTAATTTAGAGACTTGAAAACACCATAAACACCCTCCCAAGGGATTTTATGGCTGTAAACTCCAAGAGAATATGGTCCCAGGGCCGTAAAATCCTAAAAGGAGTTATATTATGCCCTAAACTCTTCCATAGACCAAACCATTAAGTAGAAATGCTTATTAGGGCCTTATAGAGCATCAAACATCAAATAGACACATAAGTATGAGTTCAAGGCCGTAAACTCATGAGTTCACGGCCGTAAACTCATTTGGTAGTGTTGTTAGGGTCGTGAACTTCATGGTGGAGTTTTCCTTGAGCCCTACATACAATAGCTTCCCCTACAAACACTTAGATGCAATCCTAGAGGCTAATAACACTTGATAAAGGTATTTACCATGTCCTAGGGTGTCTTGACTTGTTTATTAGTTGTTTATAGACTAATTTGTTACATATATGTGAAATTATATGTTAATTAGGATCATAGAGTGTGTTCAAGACTTCACTTGATACCTAGCGGTCCTACCTCTTTAGTTCATCCGTATCACCCATAACAGGTGAGTTCATACCCCTTAATCAATGTTTTAACTATTTTTAAATGTTTTATGGTGGGGGGGGATACAAGTAGAATCATGCTACTTATTATATCAATCACATGTGATTAATAAGCAGCATTCAAATGATTTACTACTCATTAGCCGTTTTACCAAACAGTTTCCTTCAAATGATTTTTATAAACACTTTATATGTTTAAAAATCCTTATTAAACTGTACATTTTACTCTTTATGTTTCATTTCAAAGTCATTTACAACTGTGTTTCAAACAAATGTTTATTAATACTTAAACTGTTTTATCAAACCCATGCTTTCAAACCGTTTTATAGATTGACATCAAGTCGATCTTTTCTTAGACATTAATTATGTTGAAAGATTTTACAAAACTTATTTTATGCTTTTGTATTATAAATTGCATGCCTCTATATGTATAGTTATATAAGTAATGTTTAAAAGACTTAGGAAGGCTATCCACCCTGTTTCCTTTTCCTCGATTTGGATGTGGTCTGTTGGGATATCAGGTACTCGTCTGAAGGTCGTTTAAATATTAGTTATATATCATGTGTACATATATAGTCATAAAAGGTCCTTCCAGTTCATCCCATGCCCTTGGGTAGCAAGGGTATACATCTATGTTCATAAGTACAAGTTAGATTACTAGTAAACTACCATATGGGTAGTTTAGGAAGATACTAGAACTATTACTAGAATGCAATATCATACAATGAGTCAGTTCATTCATGAGTCAATACTTTCTAGAACATTACAGTACATTACTATACTTGCTAGATAGAGAGAGAACACACATTGCAGCTAGCACACGTAGAACATTTCCATACATTACACTTACATTAATACGTTAATAAAATTGTGATCCACTGTATCGGAGCATGCCTTAAATGTCATGGCCCGATTTGTAGCCAAAATTCTCTTGGAGGGAGAGCGTGAGTTTGCGTATAGATCTATACTGGATTGACTATCCTACACCTTGCTGCTAGCTACAGCCGGACCTGCTGGTCTGCGGGTGCCAAACGTCATTCCGTTTTTACCACCATTCATATGTCGTTGTTACCAGTCGATAGTGTGGTGCAATTAATCACATGATGCCTTAATATAAATTCGGTTTAAGGTAGTAGTACAGCAGTAGTTCCTATATTACAACACTACAGTACTACAATAATTTCCCTTTTCACATTTTAGTGATCATTTCACTTAAACATTAAATGTAAAAACTATATTTTGTAAATGATAGTTACACTTGGGAAAGTTACACACTTTTACAAGAAACGAACATTTAGAACAATTAAGTCTTGGTAGAAGAATACATTGAGAACAGTTAGGTCTAGGTAGAAGACACGCTTTATATAATAGTAGGAATCATAGGGATTTCTAGGGTTTTTCAAACGTTTACAAACATTTTTACATTTACAGTTCATATACATTTTCAATACTTACAATTTATATACATTTTCCATACTTACAGTTCATAAACTTACAAATTCTTACATACAAATTAAGACACTAAAATACTTATGATCTCACCAGCTTCAAAGCTGATACTCGCTTTCAAAATTACTTGTATCCTCAAGTCATCATAGACAAGTACCGATGCAAGGAATAGGGAAGATGGAGCTCGTTGAAGACTCATCTTTCATTTTGATTTATGCTTTAGTGTTTATCAAAATTTGACAGAACACACTTGTATAATAATTATATTATTAATGCAATGGATGATGTTGTTGCTTGTTTACTACTTTACATTGTTGTGATACTGTACATGACGTCCTCCGCCCCAGAACGTTTCCGCCGTTCTTGGTTTTGGGGTGTGATAGATTGGTATCAGAGCATTGTTTATAGTGAATTAAGTATATCAACTCATAAAAGATATACTAACTATAAATACATAAGGGATTAAAAATACTCTGACCAAGAGTTTATACTTTAAATAATAAAATATTTAATAAAGTATACGTGCCTGCATTCATACTAAAATCAGTGTCACTAGGACAGTACAAAAAAATTACGATTGTTGGGCAAGGCAAGTGGGCTTAGAGACATATGTTCAAAACTGGGAAGATATAGCCTAATCACCTATATTATCCGAGGGTTGACTAGCATGTGCCTAAGTGTAGTTGTGTGGTTGCAACAATGCTAAAATCTTACCAACCCTACCACAATGAGAACAATAGAACATAACATTAAACTTAAAATACTATAGGAGTATTTGGTGTTACTATAGGTACGTTATACTTGAGAACTAAAACGGGATCTTCATTACTAAGTTGATAGTTGCTAAGTGGATACACTAAGGATATATGTAATTAGGATGTTATAGACTTAGAATCTGTGAAATTTTACTTTACCCCGATTCTGTGTGAATTTGGAGTTAAGGTCACATATTCGAAGGCCTATCCTGTTTCGATTACATATAACTGGTATGCACTTCACAAATAGCGATGTAACTGATGAAGATTTTCTAAATAATTATCTAGATAGTTCGTCTAATAATTATTTCTTACCCCAATTCTCGCATAAATAACATGGCTGGACTCCATCGCCACGACAATCAGTACCTCCCGAATGAGGTCATTGTTGGTTGGTTTGGAGAAGAACCAGAGAATGATCATCCGATCCCTTTGAATGATCACCATGATGAAGACCTTTCGGACGATGCTAATTCCGAACCAGAGGTTGAGAACCTACCCCAGGCAGTTCTCGTTCCAATTCCTAACCTTCGTCCGATTTTTCATGGCCCGACCCTTGAGTGGGTGGAATGCTTGGAAACATGGAGCCAAGGACAAGATCAGCCCATGCCATTTAATGGCGACCGAAGCTTTTACGACCTGAGCAATGGGGGCTCAGCATATAGAATCTTGCCAATCTTGGTCCGCAGAGTGGCCCGAAATGAGATTCAAGGCAGGACGGCCCTATATCAGATTACCGAAGTTGTCACCGATGCTAGAAGGCATATCCTCCACACCATTCGTCTAGAAGATGCTCGCGAGAGATCAGAGAGAAACCATGAAACCCTGCTGCAAGCACTGGCTGAATCACGAGCCGAAGTCATAAAGCTCTGAGTACGCCAAAGGGTGTACAAAAGACACCTACTTGATGTGGAACGTCAACTGGTTGAACTGAGATTTCACCTGAGGGATGACCGTTGTCAGTAGTAGATTCTTTACCTTACTTCCCTTGTTAGAAAGTAATCGTTTTTCTGTCTATGCCCGATGTGGCACTTTCTATGAAATTATCTTGTACTATAAGTAATTTGGTTAGGTCTTTATGCTGTCAAGAACTATCTTCTCTGGATATGATGTAAGACCTTTACAAGGTCATTTTCCCAAACTTTACGTCGTAAATATCAAAGATATTGACAGCCGGCTAACTTCTGTGTCATTCTTTAATCAAGTACTCTTATCATACTTTCATTGGAGTCTATCTGAAACCTGCTTTAGTCAAGTCATTGGACTATAGTAATTTAGCTCCGGAGACATTTCCATGTGTCTTTAAGTGGTTGGATCTTGTTATTCACCAACCCACGATACCTCGGCTTGAACGACAAACGTCTTTAGACCATTCTACGAATGTACTTCTACCCATTACTAGGACTACATCATAGGGATGTAGGTCAAACCTTCGCGAACATACTTCCATTCCGTACTAGGACTGCATCATAAAGATGTAGGTCAACCTTTCGAGAACATACTCTTACTCTTTGATTGAACAATCGAAGTACATCTAGGGTCAACCAGAATTGCTCACAAAATCCTTATCATTCGTGCTAACAGAATCATGTCGTCATCAAGAAACAATCAACTTCATACGTATATCTCTTTCTTCTAGATCCCTTTTCCAGTGAAGCCGTTATATCAGAACACCGAAGTACTCATGCCAGGAGTACCTCTTAGTTATTTTCTTTCCGAAGAAATCCCTGAAGTACCACTCGTGCAGTACGTCAAGTTCAATCCAAGGATTTATACGATTGATCTATCACTGAGGAATGTATGCATAAGAGTGATATATAATCAAGGTTCTACAGGTTTAGAATTGATGATTCCACTTTAACTTCTTTTTCCCCGATGGGATGTGAGCTTAAAGAAGAATCAGTTATTCGACTACCTTTTCAATCTTAATTATATACGACTCATATACACGAAATTGTGATTGTGAAACCAGGTATGAATTCTAATATGAACTTCAGGACGGAGAACTGCCTAAGCCTACGAGCAATCGCATCGTCATGTGAACAAACTTAGAACCCAGTACGACTCTTGTAAACAGATCGCCCTATAGTCTAAACACCTACGGAGATACCAGAACAGTACAAACAACTTAACGAACTGCATAGCGATAGAATAAGAAGACTAGGTTTCTCACCCTGGAGAAACACCAGTCTTATTCTCCCAGAGATCAACGAATTGCATCGTATGTGCCTCGAATATCGAGGACTCCGTCAAGATTTTTCATTAGAAATTGTTATCTCTACCTCGCATAGATGAAATGGTTGAGCAAACGCAAGGAAAGAATTACTTTCAGAAATGGATCTGAGATCTGAATATCACCAGTTCGAGTGTTAGGGAAGGATGTCCGGAAGACTATCTTCCGAACTCGATGCGGACACTTCGAGTCCGTAATGATACCCTTCAGATAGGACCAATACGCCCATAGCTTTCATGAGCTAAACGAGTAGGGTACATCTTTCTTACTTGGATCAGTTCGTCATTTCTCCATGTAATGACTTACTTATCTACCCTCTTAGTAAGAAGAAACCCATGGAAACATTTCCTTCAGAGGAACTTTTCGTGAAGTTCTCTAGGCACGAGTTTTGAAATTGAAGAGTCAAATTTCTATAACACACTGTTAGTGATGTGGGAAATTTTGAGTACCCTTACAATTTGTCAAAATCATTGAGAGTTTGTCGACACCAGAGACGCCGACAGTCATTCGCCAAATTCCAAGTCTTACAGACCTACTTTCATAGTTCATCCAAAAACCCTCGCAAATCACATAAACCCTTTCGACTTTGACCCAGCAAGGAGTGGCCCTTGACTGGGAAGTTAAACAAGAAAAAGAAACCTTGGAGATTCCAAGTGAGTGACCAAGTTCTTTAGGAAGTCTCGCTCTGGGAATGGCTTAATACACTTTGTATCGCGTGGAAAGCTAAATCCAAGATAAATTGGACCTCCGAAATTCTTACCAGAATCGGTCCTGTATCTTGCAAACGACATCTACTCCGCGAACTCAGTAAAGTACATTCTACTCTTCGCGTCTCAATCATGAAACCATACCTTTCCGTTAGGACTCTTGTAAGTCCACTTGTCGAGATCCTCGCCTTCGTATTAGAATCGTAGTGACCCTCGATCGAGAGGTCAAGTGGACGAAGCAACGCCATCGCCCGTTAGTGAAGGTTCGTTGGGATTCCAACCGAGAACCCGATTTCACTTAGGTGCGCTAGAACCAATCAATTAGGAAGTTTCCTCCTCACGACTCGATCATTTGTACCTACTTCCTTGCCTAAATTCTAATTTCGGGACGAAATTCCCTTCAACAGGGGGATGATGTGACAACCCGAAATTTCCATTATGAACAAACCATATCAAGCCAATAGAAGTTAGAATAGTTTCAATGAAATTGCAGACTTCGAGTATAAGTTTGGTAGTTTTTCAGGATTTACACTAAAGGAGATATCAGGAGAGTGGATGCACCAGGGTTTCGTGCAACACTGTTATTCCAACACTCTGTTATATTAGAAAACATTTCGGGAATAAAAATATTTTCTGCCAAAAACATCTCAGGACTATAAATAGAATTCTGAACCAAATTATGTCATTAGTTACATTTCCAACTAGAGAAAAGCCATTTTCTCTCTCACGGATCTTCGGGTTTTTATCCCAAATCGTGAGTACACTTCTCTAGTTGTCTTATAATGCTTATAATGTGCTTAATAACTTATATTACATAGCAAATCTGTGAGATTCGGGAGTTTATCGCCCAAGAACGTTCTTGGAGAGTGAACTCCTATATGTGGCTTAAATGCTACCTAGTCTTTTCCCCATGTTAGGTAACTACCTTAGGCTTGTATGCTAGTGTGTATATGACTAGAAAACATCAAAATCGGATCAAGACCCCAAGATTTGGGAGTTTACCGCCCAAGAACATGCGGAGACTAAACTCCATTTTAAGGGTCAAAAGTGTCCCAATGTCCCTCAAAGCCTCGGGAATGAACCTAGGAACTACCATTACATGTTTTAGACCACAAATAAATTAAGATTCATGGCTAGAAGTGAGTTCACGGCCAAGAGAGTTCTTGGGCCATGAACTCCATTTTTAGGTGCCAAAACCCCCTAAAAACCTTCCTTAAGCCAAGAAGGTAATTTAGACAAGTACCCTAATGTGTTTTGGACTAGCTAACACACTTAGAACACAAAGAGTAAGGTGTTAACGGCCCAAAAGGCTCTAGGGCCGTGAACCCCATAAAATAGTTCCAAATGGTGCCATAAACTCTTCTAAAGCCAAGTACAGAAGCCTAGTTTAGTTCCTAGTTAATTTAGAGACTTGAAAACACCATAAACACCCTCCCAAGGGAGTTTACGGCTATAAACTCCAAGGGAATATGGTCCTAGGGCTGTAAACTCCTAAAAGGAGATATATTATGCCCTAAACTCTTCCATAGTCCAAGCCATTAAGTAGAAATGCTTATTAGGGCCTTATAGAGCATCAAACATCAAATGGACACATAAGTATGAGTTCACGGCCGTAAACTCATGAGTTCATGGCCGTAAACTCATTTGGTAGTGTTGTTAAGGTCGTGAACTTCATGGTGGAGTTTTCCTTGAGCCCTACACACAATAGCTTCCCCTACAATCACTTAGATGCAATCCTAGAGGCTAATAACACTTGATAAAGGTGTTTAGCATGTCCTAGGGTGTATTGACTTGTTTATTAGTTGTTTATAGACTAATTTGTTACATATATGTGAAATTATATGTTAATTAGGATCATAGAGTGTGTTCAAGACTTCACTTGACACCTAGCGGTCCTACCTCTTCAGTTCATCCGTATCACCCATAACAGGTGAGTTCATACCCCTTAATCAATGTTTTAACTATTTTTAAATGTTTTATGGGGGGGGGGGGGATACAAGTAGAATCTTGCTACTTATTATATCAATCACATGTGATTAATAAGCAGCATTCAAATGATTTACTACTCATTAGCCGTTTTACCAAACAGTTTCCTTCAAATGATTTTCATAAATACTTTATATGTTTAAAACTCCTTATTAAACTGTACATTTTACTCTTTATGTTTCATTTCAAACTCATTTACAACTGTGTTTCAAAAAAATGTTTATGAATACTTAAACTGTTTTATAAAACCCATGCTTTCAAACCGTTTTATAGATTGACATCAAGTCGATCTTTTCTTAGATATTAATTATGTTGAAAGGTTTTACAAAACTTATTTTATGATTTTATATTATAAATTGCATGGCTCTATATGTATAGTTATATAAGTAATGTTTAAAAGACTTAGAAAGGCTATCCACCCTGTTTCCTTTTCCTCGATTTGGATGTGGTCTGTTGGGATATCGGGTATTCGTCCGAAGGTCGTTTAAATATTAGTTATATATCATGTGTACATATGTAGTCATAAAAGGTCCTTCCAGTTCATCCCATGCCCTTGGGTAGCAAGGGTATACATCCATGTTCATACGTACCAGTTAGATTACTAGTAAACTACCATATGGGTAGTTTAGGAAGAAACTAGAACTATTACTAGAATGTAATATCATACAACGAGTCAGTTCATTCATGAGTCAATACTTTCTAGAACATTACAGTACATTACTATACTTGCTAGATAGAGAGAGAACACACATTACAGCTAGCACACGTAGAACATTTCCGTACATTACACTTACATTAATACGTTAATAAAATTGTGATCCACTGTATCGGAGCATGCCTTAAATGTCACGGCCTGATTTGTAGCCAAAATTCTCTTGGAGGGAGAGCGTGAGTTTGCGTATAGATCTATACTGGATTGACTATCCTACACCTTGCTGCTAGCTACAGCCGGACCTGCTGGTCTGCGGGTGCCAAACGTCATTCTGTTTTTACCGCCATTCGTATGTCGTTGTTACCAGTCGATAGTATGTTGCAATTAATCACATGATGCCTTAATATAAATCTGGTTTAAGGTAGTTAGTACAACAATAGTTCCTATATTACAACACTATAGTACTACATTAATTTCCCTTTTCACATTTTAGTGATCATTTCACTTAAACATTAAATGTAAAAACTATATTTTGTAAATGATAGTTACACTTGGGAAAATTACACACTTTTACAAGAAACGAACATTTAGAACAGTTAAGTCTTGGTAGAAGACTACATTGAGAACAGTTAGGTCTTGGTAGAAGACACACTTTATATAATAGTAGGAATCATAGGGATTTCTAGGGTTTTTCAAATGTTTAGGGTTGTTTTACAAACATTTTTACATTTACAGTTCATATACATTTTCAATACTTATAATTCATATACATTTTCCATACTTACAGTTCATAAACTTACAAATTCTTACATACAAATTAAGACACTAAAATACTTATGATCTCACCAGCTTCAAAGCTGATACTCGCTTTCAAAATTATTTGTATCCTCAGGTCATCATAGACAGGAACCGATGCAAGGAATAGGGAAGATGGAGCTCGTTGAAGACTCATCTTTCATTTTGATTTATGCTTTAGTGTTTATCAAAATTTGACAGAACACACTTGTATAATAATTATATTATTAATGCAATGGATGATGTTGTTGCTTGTTTACTACTTTACATTGTTGTGATACTGTACATGACGTCCTCCGCCCCAGAACGTTTCCGCTGTTCTTGGTTTTGAGGTGTGACATTTCTAAACAAGGATTAGGCTGTGTGCTTATGCAGCGCAGAAAGGTGATACCTTATGCATCCAGGCAATTGAAAACTCACGAAGTAAACTATACCACCCATGATCTTGAGTTGGGAGCTGTGGTCTTCGCCCTAAAAAAATAGAGGCACTACCTCTACGGTACAAAGTACACCACCTTCACAGACCACAAAAGTCTCCAGCACATCCTGAATAATAAAGATCTAAATATGAGGCAGTAGCGATGGGTCGAGTTGCTAAACGACTATGAATGCAAGATCAGGTACCACCTAGGCAAGGCTAACATGGTGACCGATGCCTTAAGCAGAAAAGAATACTCGGACCGCCGAGTAAAAACACTAACAATGAACATCCATTCCCACCTATCTTCACAAATCAAGGAGGCTCAACCGGAAGCCTTGAAACCGGAGAACGCCATAAACGAATCTATCACACCCCAAAACCGAAGGCGGAAACGTTCTGGGGCGGAGGTGACGTCGTGTAAAGTGTCACAACCAATGTACATTGTAAGCATAGTAAACACAAAACATTACATTACATAGAATCATTACATTTACTTGAATGTAAGGTAATACATGTTTTATAGATATGATAGTTTAATCAAAAGTAAAGACGCGACTTCCATATGCTCCGCCTTCTGCAAAAGAACGCGGGATACCTGTCTAAGGAGAACCTGAGAATACAAGCAGTTTTAAAAATATCAGCATAAAGCTGGTGAGTTCATAAGTGGTTTGTTTCTGAAAATGAACAAGTTTCCTTTGGTTTTCTAAAAAAGTGTTATCCAAAAACATCCCATATTTTCTTATGAGTAAAGTTTAATTATCCATTTGTTACACAATCTGGTTAAGAACAAGTTCAGTTATCCCAGGAAAAACCCTTATTTTCCTTAAAAGTATGTGGTTGGTTATCGAATCTTAATGTAATGTACAAGTATCTACCCTACTTAAAGTGTTTGTGTGAAGTTTCCTGAAAGCCTGGTTATCCTTGAAATGTATGTTTGTTTTAACACGTATATAAAACTAATGTGTGGAAAGTAAACTAATTCTTAAGGTTATTAGCTTACTAAATTCATTATTACCAACAAGTAAATCTCTGTTATCTAAATTGCGAGTTCCATAACCACATGATAGACTAGATATGGCAATAAAAAGCCCAGCATCATTTTATGACTTTCGTCACCCTTAAACCTTTCGGTTCGACTATAGCTAGCAGCCAGGTGCGGGGTAGTCAGCCCCGTATAGATCTATACACTCAAGTCACGCTCTCCCTCCAGGAGATTCTGGTTACAGGGGCGGTACCCCACTCGCGTATCTCTGTGGAGTGTTGCCGAGGACGTGTCTCCAATTATTAAGATTAACAAATTTACAAGTAATAATGCGGAGAATCCTGTTTTAACTCTTCTGTCTATCTTGTGACGCTTTCAGTCGTTCTCAGATTTAGATGATCTTCTCAGTGGTTTCACGGAGGATTTCCGTACTACTGAGAGCACTGTCGGGGATTTGACTCTTGGCTAGCTGTGTGTCCCCTACCTCGGCCCAACACATAGGGGATCTGTACTTACGGCTGTAGAGGGCTTCGAACGGGGCAACCTTGATGCTGGTGTGGTAACTGTTGTTATACGAGAACTCGATCAAGGGTAAATGGGTGTCCCACAACCTTCCTAAATCGATGACACATGCTCCCAGCATGTCTTCTAGGGTCTGAATAGTTCTCTCACTCTGTCCGTCTGTCTGAGGATGATAAGCTGCACTCATGTTTAGCTTAGTTCCAAGAGCTTTCTGAAGAGACTGCTAAAACCTTGAGGTAAACCTGTTATCTCAATCGGAGATAATGGACATAGGTACACCGTGCAGTCGGACTATCTCTTGGATGTAGGTTCGCGTGAGTCTTTCCATCTTGAAGGAAGTGAGCGGATTTTGTTAAACGATCGACAGTTACCCAAATGGTATCGTACCCATTCGGAGATCTGGGTAACTTGGTGATGAAATCCATGGTAATCATCTCCCATTTCCATTCAGGTATCTCGGGCTGCTGGAGCAGACCCGAGGGCTTCTGATACTCGACTTTTACCTTGGCGCAAGTCAGACACTTGCCCACGAAGGTAGCGATCTCGGATTTCATGTTTGGCCACCAGTATTGTTTCTTGAGATCTAGGCACATCTTGTCCGAACTTGGGTGAACAGAGTATTTGGTCTTGTGAGCTTCGTTCATAACGACTTCCCTGAAACTGCCGAACTTTTGGGTCCGGATTCGATCCACGAAACAGTAAACTCTATCACCTCTGATCTCAAGTTTCTTATCCATTCCCCTCAAGGCTTCATTCAACATGTTCTCTAGTTTAAGGGCTTCCAACTGGGCTTCTCGGATCTGAGTAGACAAGTGGGAATGCATGGTCACCATTAATGTCTTCGCCTTGCGGCTTGAACTCTTCTTTCGGCTCAGGGCACCTGCTACCACATTGGCCTTGCCGGGATGGTAGCGGATTTCACACTCATAAACACTGAGCATCTCTACCCATCGCCACTTCCTCAAGTTTAAGTCTCTCTTTGTCAGAGTGGTTAAGGGTTTGGCGATTCTGGAAAATTTTTGGATGAACCTGCGATAGTAGCTAGCGAGACCCAAATATTGTCGGATTTCTATGGGTGTCTTCGGTGCTGACCAATTCTCTACCGCCTTGATTTTTGGACGGGTCCACATGTATACCTTCCTCGCTTACCACGTGACCAAGGAAAGTGGTTTGACCGAAGGGCATCACTACGAACTCATAGTGACCATATCTAGTCCTGAATGCTGTCTTGGAAACATCATTCTCATGAACTCGAAGCTGATGGTACCCTGATCTGAGGTCTATCTTCGAGAAGTAACTGGCTCCCTGAAGTTGATCGAAAAGGTCCTCTGTTCGAGGAAGAGGATATCGGTTTTTGACTGTTAATTTGTTTAACTCGCGGTAGTCTATGCACATCCGAAAGAATCCATATTTCTTCTTCACAACAATATCGGGGCTCCCCAGGGTGAGGAACTCGGTCTGATGAACCCTTTGCGGAGTAGCTCATTAAGCTGACTGGATAACTCCTACATTTCTGCTGTCGCTAAGCGATAGGAAGATTTGGCTACAGGATTTGCTCCAGGAATTTGGTCGATGCGAAACTCGACTTGAACTTCGGGAGGAATTCCTAGAAGCTTTTCAGGAAAGACATCAGGAAAGTTGTAGACTTCGGGGATGCTCTCGAGGTCTTTAACTTCCTGTTTCTCGTTGATTACATGAGCTAGGAATGCGTGACACTCCTTTCGCAGAAGCTTTTGAGCTTTGATGCAAGAAATGATGCGAAGATTAGAACTAACTTTATCGCCGTAGATTATGAGAGTCTGACCAGAGGGGTGATTAAGACGGATGGCTTTTTCGTAACAAAGGATATCAGCATGATTGGGACTCAACCAATCCATGCCAATGCTAACATCAAATCTCTTTATGGAAACTGGAATTAGGTCAATGGGAAAAGAATGATCGTTCTGGGTAAGGGTATGGCCTATGAATAAGTCGTTAGCGTTCTCTTTGTCACCGTTAGCCATCTCGATGGTAAATTTTATGGTTACTAGATGAGGACTATGTTTAAGAAGACGCTTGAATGAATGACTAATAAAACTTCTTTGGCACTATATTCGAAAAGGATGCGAGTATAAGAATTGTCGAGAAGAAACGTACCCGCGACGACGGTGGGATCGGCAATTGCCTCCTCCTGCTTTATAGCCAGAGCTATTCCAGCGTTGCTAGCTGTTGCTGCCTTGGGGCAGTTCCTATTGAAATGCCCGACCTCTCCACAACCATAGCAGACCTGATCGGTACTTGGTCCAAAAGCTTGATTGGTTGGTTGAGTCGGTGCTTTGCAGTTTCGCGCAAGGTGGCCCTTCTTGCCACAGTTGTTGCAGAGCTTTTCACGACATGGGTCGGGGATACGATGGTGATAATTGCACCTGTTGCACTAAGGGAGGTTACCAACATACCTAGTGATAGGTGCTTGAGCTGAAGACACAGCGACAGGAGTAGTAGCAGCTTGAACTGTTACTGTTTTGTGCTTCTTGGAGGGTCCTTGTGAACTCTGACCCTTTTGATTTTTCCAGAAAATCTTTTTACTCTCATTACACTCATTCTGGTGCTCCTGATCATCTTCATGGTTTTGGGGATTGGTGTTACTTCCTGGTCCACTGGACCTGTCGGGGTTCATGAGCGCCATTACAGTCGTCACTGCGGCAGTAACTGCTGCCTGAAATAGGACAGTGTCAAATTGAGAAGGATACGGTGGTGGAGAGTTGTTGTTCCTTGAGTTGGGTCCTTTCTTTGGAGGCATATTGATCTAGAATGATTAGGAAGGAGAGGATGGTAAATCCTCTGAATTGAATAATGAGGTATGAAACGAGAGATATCTCATTATGACAGATAAAGTGTTCGACTAAGCGATAATATATAGGAAAACTACCAAAACAAGGGAATTATCGCTAAAGAAAGAATAAGTAGCAACACATGGAACGAATTTCTACAACGTATTCGGCTTTGGCTAAAATACTCCCATAGTATTTTATCTTTCGTGGAAACGACGACTCATTGTTTGGATATTTGGTAAGTTTTAGGCATGCTGCATACCACAGTCACTCCCAAGCACATGTTGGCCGTGTCTCGAATGAATATAGTTGATCAGGCTATATTGACCGTAGACATGACTACATAACTGCCCAGGTTTAACCGCAGCGTAACCACACCCAATTACTTATGTTTTGTTCTACTCGAGGTTATGGTCTATGATGTTTAGGTTTTCTTGTATACTTTTGAAATATACTTATATTTTAAAGTATACTATTAGTTCAGAACACTTCGGCCCCTTAGTGTTTATAGTCTTATATAATGTAAGGTTTGGCATACTTAGTTCACTATAAACAAGGGCTCTGATACCAATCTATCACACCCCGAAACTAAAGACGGAAACGTTCCGGGGTGGAGGTGACGTCATGTAAAGTATCACAACCAATGTACATAGTAAGCATAGTAAACACAAAACATTACATTACATAGAATCATTACATTTACTTGAAATTAAGGTAATACATGTTTTATAGATATGATAGTTTAATCAAAAGTAAAGACGCGACTTCAATATGCTCCGTCATTTGCAAAATAAGGAGAACTTGAGAATACAAGCAGTATTAAAAATATCAGCATAAAGCTGGTGAGTTCATAAGCGGTTTGTTTCTGAAAATGAACAAGTTTCCTTTGGTTTTCTAAAAAAGTGTTATCCAAGAAAATCCCATATTTTCTTATGAGTAAAGTTTGATTATCCATTTGTTACACAATCTGGTTAAGAACAAGTTCAGTTATCCTCGACCCGCGTATCTCTGTGGAGTGTTACCGAGGACGTATCTAAAGTTCTAAGTTTAATGACTTTTAACAATAATGAAGTGGAAAATCATTTGCGAAATATACAATATAACACTATGTAATAAGATTTGCAATCAGTTTGAAAACTAACTCTGCAAGTCAAACGACTGGTTAATACAGTTTCAATTGTTAAAAGCTTACGGAAAAGGAAAGAATTCAAATGAAATAATAAGTTTGAGTACAAGATATTCTTGTACTTTTGCTTGTATTCCCCCCTGAAAACATTGTGTCACACCCCCAAACCGGAACGGCGGAAACGTTTGGGGGCGGATGACTTCATGTGGTAGCATAACAAATGAATACATAGTAAAAAAAGCAATACAACCATCATATATATATATATATATATATATATATATATATATATATATATATATATATATATAATTGAAAGTTTACATTGTTAAAAGTACATGTTCAAAACCAATTACAATATGATGTCAAAATATGAATTTAAACTGACGACGCAACGTCCCTTCTTCAAAAGCTGTTTTGATACATGTAATTACTGAATCCCTGGGACATACAAGTAGTTTTGAAAGAGTAGATCAGCATTTAAGCTGGTGAGTTTCATAAGTATGTCACACCCCCAAACCGGAACGGCGGAAACGTTCGGGGGCGGATGACTTCATGTGGTAGCATAACAAATGAATACATAGTAAAGAAAGCAACACAACCATCATATATATAATTGAAAGTTTCCATTGTTAAAAGTACATGTTCAAAACCAATTACAATATGATGTCAAAATATGAATTTAAACTGACGACGTAGCGTCCCTTCTTCAAAAGCTGTTTTGATACCTGTAATTACTGAATCCCTGGGACATACAAGTAGTTTTGAAAGAGTAGATCAACATTTAAGCTGGCGAGTTTCATAAGTATTAAATGACAATGTTTGTATGAAATGAAATGTTTTGTTTTTGTTTGTTTGTTTCTAGAAAATCCCATATTTTCTACTAACATAAATGTAGCCTTCTATCAAGACAAATGTTTGTTTCTAGAAAATGTATGTACATGTAAAATAACCAATATGTTTGAAAACCTCGTAAATCAATGTATTTTTAATACCCCATGTGAGTTTTATAACCATACTATTGACTCGGAATGCCTATACACAACGTTCTTCAGGCGTTGGAATGTTATGACGTTTGTCACCCCAAATGGTGGACTGTAGGTAACAGTCAAGGTGCGGGTTGTCAAGCCCGTACAGATCTATACACAAACACCATGCTCCCCCTCCAAGGGATTCTGGTATATAATACAGGACTTGAAATGTGTACTCGAACATACGTGAAGTTAATGTCTCACAAATCTTAGTATAAAAACAGATTTACGTGTTAAAATGTTCGTTTGTTCTTGTATATGAAAGTGACTTCTTGAATTTTTTTTTCTAGTATGTAATAGTTAGCAATATTCTCGTAAAACTATACCTATTATAGCTTTCTAAAAGTGTGTCTTGTTTGTTTAGAAATACCTAGAAAAGGAATCACTTGTTATGAAAGTATAGATTTTTGTAGTGTCTAAGATAGACACGTATACATGTAATCTAAGCAAAATGTTTAGTTTATACATATATGACAACATTTTACAATTCAAAAGATAGAATGTTATCGTAATATATTTTATATACGAGACTTCCCTATAAAGTTTATAAATCACATATGATTCGGTTAAATAAAAGTGTACAATAATTTTTTATATAACACACGATAATACTCGTGTGTCTTACTTGTATTCCCCCCTTGAAAGCATATAAAAGCATTTATAGAACATTTAAAAGGTTAATTAAGGGGTATGAACTCACTTGAAAGATCGAAGAAAGGCGAGATGAAAACCGAGCAGAATTTCTTCTCGGGAAAACGGATTTTCTCGGGATTCTCGGGAATCTCGAGAGCACAAACGACCTTCGGGACTTGAGCAAAGTGACCAGGACTTTAGGTTAGCATGGGCACGGAAAACGAGGCAACAACGCAAGAGAAACGAGAGAGAATGGCCCTTTTCTTCGGAACCCTCGCATCCCTTTTATAGGGTGTGGGAACCGCCTCGGTACGCTGGGCGTACGCGGGTATGCTGGGCGTACGCGTGCGTCACGCATGACCGGATCCTCGACTGCCTCGAACTTTGGATGGGACAGGGGCTAGCTTCACATAGGGCGAGACATGGACGATCCGAGGCCTAGGCCTCGAGTACGCTGGGTGTACGAGGGTACGCTGGGTGTAACTCGGCCCGACCTGGTGACTCCTCCTTCGGATAATACCAAGGCTAAATATTAAAATTTATATTTTTAATATTTAACAAACTTCAAAATTCATATCTTCTTGATACGAACTCCGTTTTCGACGTTCTTTATATCCACACGTAGGTGAGACTATGCTCTACAACTTTCGTTTAGATTCCGTCGGCAAATTTTGAAATTATTTTTATTATTTATTTTTAGAAATTCGCGTTAAGAAAATTTCATTAGAAATTCATAACTTCTTTATCTGACGTCTATTTTTGCCAGACTTTTTACCACTGAAATACCATTGTCGAGACCTTCGATTCTTGTTTAGGTCATTCCGGTCAAAAGTCGTTCGATCTCCGATTCGAGTTTTTAGCTGTCTGTCGCTAAGCCGAACTTGGAAAAATCATAACTTCAATATACGAAGTCGGATTTGGGAGTTCTTTTTACGTACGATCACGGTTTAATGACATCTATCATAGTAGGTAATTAAATTATCACAACTTCAATATACGAAGTCGGATTTGGAACTTGGAAAAATCATAACTTTAATATACGAAACTTTTTGGACATTTTATTTTCGAAGTTAATTACATTATCACAAAAGTGGTTACAATACTTAACTTTTTAGGTCATTACATAGAGTTGAAATATCGGGTTGTCACACATGGAAAACACGGAAAAAGGTGTAAGGGTATGAACTCACCGGACGAGAAATGTGTCGGTTGGATGCTAAGTGTCAGTTCGGGGCTTGAGTACACGCGAGGTTCCTATGTAATATGAAGAGATACATAATTGTATCTAATTAGACTTTAAACTACTAATTAGTTAAGAATATGCACTCCGAGGTACGAAAACACTTCATTTCAAGTGTTAGGAGTGATCTAGGTAGCATCTAAAGGGGTGTATGGCCTAAATATGGAGTTTGCTCTTCAAGAGTAAACTCCTAATGGAGATTACGGCCCTAAGACTATATCCCCATGAGTTTACGGCCATAAACTCATGGGTGGAGTGTTCTTGGGTGCTAAATGGTCTTACAATGCACAAGGGAAGGTTCTAGGGTTGAATCAAAGGCTTAGGAAGTGATCGGGACTTGAATTGACCTTGGAAAGGAGTTTACGGTTTATGAAGATGTTCTTGGTGAGCTTACTACCTTAACACGCACGAGTTTACAACCGTAAACTCATGTTTGTCCATGAATCATGTGTTTTGGTGGTTGTAGGTTAAGCATACAAAGTTCTAGGTCCAATTCTAAGCCATACAAGGTGTTAAGGGCACTTTAACACCCTTTGGAGGTGTTTACGGTCTAAGAAGGGGTGTTTATAGTCGAAGAATGTTCTTGGGCCGTAAACTCAAGTCTGACTCATTTGTGTGTGTTTTGGTGCATCTCATGAAAGATTTTAAGTTTCTAGGCACTCATGCAAGCTCATGGAAGCTTTTGGAGGTGTTTAAAGGGCAATTTAACACCTTAAAAGGTGTTTATGGTCTATGAATGAGGGTTTACGGTCCAAGCATATTCTTGGGTCGTAAAATCAAGTTTACCCCTCAAATGTTAAGGTTTTGGTGTTCAAATCTCGTACATGCAAGTCCTTAAGCCTTATCTAAGAACTAGAAGTGATTTGGAAGGGTTTTGGGGCTCCAAAACCCCATTCATAGGTGTTCACGGTTTGGGGAGGTTCCTAGACCGTAAACACAAGTTCTTGGTCCTATTTCATGATTTAAACACGAATTTGAAAGGCAAACATGTTATACTATGAGCTAGGATGGATTTCTTACCAAATTAGAGCTTGAAATGGATGATTTTGGATCAAAGTCGAGTTTTAGAGAGAGAGAGTAGAGAGAGAAAGTCATGAGGTGGTGGTAAAAAGCGAAATTGAAGTTCACTCATCCTTTATATAAGGCTTGAGTTTGTGGCCAGGTGTAAATCTACCCCATACTGACGTTAAACGAGGCTTATGGTCGTACCCGATTAATTGTCGTAATTACGACTTAGTCGTAACTAAAATTTTTCCAATCAAATAACGAGAGTATTTTCACGCATTTCTAATGGGTTTGGACACTCATGAGGTCAAAATAAAAGTCTTAATGTAAATGACCTAACCCAAAATGTTAACGGAAAAATTGAAATACAAACTGTTTTTTTGACGAAAATGGGTTACCGTGAAGGAGTAAATTACGGGTTGTCACATTATGCCCCCGTTAGAAGGAATTTCGTCCCGAAATTTAGAATTAAGATACGAATCGTATAATTGAAAAGAGATGCGGATATTTTTGTTTCATCGAGTCTTCGCGCTCCTTAGTGAACTCGGGTCCTCGCTTGGCATTCCAGCGAACCTTCATTTATTGGGATACGACTTTGTTTCGTACGTTTAATCTCTCGATCTATGATTTCGATTGGTTCTTCCATGATGTTCAGACTTTCGTTGATTTCGGTCTCATCAAAGGGATTACTAGGGTTTCATCGGATAGACACTTTTTAAGATTATAGACGTGGAATACAGGATGGATGTTGCTAAGTTACGAAGGTAGTTGGAGTTTGTAGGCTACGGGATCGATCCTAGCGAGGATCTCGAAAGGTTCTATGTACCTCGGGTTAAGTTTTCCGTGGTTTCCAAAACGTATATTGCCTTTCCAGGGCGAGACCTTCAACAGGACACAGTCTCCTACCTGAAATTCTAGAGGTTTCCGTCGTTTATCGGCGTAACTCTTCTGTCTATCTTGTGACGCTTGCAGTCGTTCTCTGATTTAGATGATCTTCTTGGTGGTTTCATGGAGGATTTCCGTACTACTGAGAGCACTGTCGGGGATTTGACTCTTGGCTAGCTGTGTGTCCCTTACCTCGGCCCAACACATAGGGGATCTGTACTTACGGCTGTAGAGGGCTTCGAACGGGGCAGCCTTGATGCTGGTGTGGTAACTGTTGTTATACGAGAACTCGATCAAGGGTAAATGGGTGTCCCACAACCTTCCTAAATCGATGACACATGCTCCCAACATGTCTTCTAGGGTCTAAATAGTTCTCTCACTCTGTCCGTCTGTCCAAGGATGATAAGCTGCACTCATGTTCAGCTTAGTTCCAAGAGCTTTCTGTAGAGACTGCTAAAACCTTGAGGTAAACCTGTTATCTCAATCGGAGATAATGGACATAGGTACACCGTGCGGTCGGACCATCTCTTGGATGTAGGTTCGCGTGAGTCTTTCCATCTTGAAGGAAGTGAGCGGATTTTGTTAAACGATCGACAGTTACCCAAATGGTATCGTACCCATTCGGAGATCTGGGTAACTTGGTGATGAAATCCGTGGTAATCATCTCCCATTTCCATTCAGGTATCTCGGGCTGCTGGAGCAGACCCGAGGGCTTTTGATACTCGACTTTTACCTTGGCGCAAGTCAGGCACTTGCCCACGAAGGTAGCGATCTCGGATTTCATGTTTGGCCACCAGTATTGTTTCTTGAGATCTAGGCACATCTTGTCCGAACCTGGGTGAACAGAGTATTTGGTCTTGTGAGCTTCGTTCATAACGACTTCCCTGAAACTGCCGAACTTTTGGGTCCGGATTCGATCCACGAAACAGTAAACTCTATCACCTCTGATCTCAAGTTTCTTATCCATTCCCCTCAAGGCTTCATTCAACATGTTCTCTAGTTTAAGGGCTTCCAACTGGGCTTCTCGGATCTGAGTAGACAAGTGGGAATGCATGGTCACCATTAATGTCTTCGCCTTGCGGCTTGAACTCTTCTTTCGGCTCAGGGCACCTGCTACCACATTGGCCTTGCCGGGATGGTAGCGGATTTCACACTCATAAACACTGAGCATCTCTACCCATCGCCACTTCCTCATGTTTAAGTCTCTCTGTGTCAGAGTAGTTAAGGGTTTGGCGATTCTGGAAAATTTTTGGATGAACCTGCGATAGTAGCCAGCGAGACCCAAAAATTGACGGATTTCTATGGGTGTCTTCGGTGCTGACCAATTCTCTATCGCCTTGATTTTTGGACGGGTCCACATGTATACCTTCCTCGCTTACCACGTGACCAAGGAAAGTGGTTTGACCGAAGGGCATCACTACGAACTCATAGTGACCATATCTAGTCCTGAATGCTGTCTTGGAAACATCATTCTCATGAACTCGAAGCTGATGGTACCCTGATCTGAGGTCTATCTTCGAGAAGTAACTGGCTCCCTGAAGTTGATCGAAAAGGTCGTCTCTTCGAGGAAGAGGATATCGGTTTTTGACTGTTAATTTGTTTAACTCGCGGTAGTCTACGCACATCTGAAAGAATCCATATTTCTTCTTCACAACAATATCGGGGCTCCCCAGGGTGAGGAACTCGGTCTGATGAACCCTTTGCGGAGTAGCTCATTAAGCTGACTGGATAACTCCTACATTTCTACTGTCGCTAAGCGATAGGAAGATTTGGCTACAGGATTTGCTCCAGGAATTTGGTCGATGCGAAACTCGACTTGAAGTTCAGGAGGAATTCCTGGAAGCTCTTCGGGAAAGACATCAGGAAAGTTGCAGACTTCGGGGATGCTCTCGAGGTCTTTAACTTCCTGTTTCTCGTTGATTACATGAGCTAGGAATGCGTGACACTCCTTTCGTAGAAGCTTTTGAGCTTTGATGCAAGAAATGATGCGAAGATTGGAACTTACTTTATCGCCGTAGATTATGAGAGTCTGACCAGAGGGGTGATTAAGACGGATGGATTTTTTGTAACAAAGGATATCAGCATTATTGGGACTCAACCAATCCATGCCAATGCTAACATCAAATCTCTTTAAGGAAACTGGCATTAGGTCAATGGGAAAAGAATGATCGTTCTGGGTAAGGGTATGACCTATGAATAAGTCGTTAGCGTTCTCTTTCTCACCGTTAGCCATCTCGATGGTAAATTTTATGGTTACTAGATGAGGACTATGTTTAAGAAGACGCTTGAATGAATGACTAATAAAACTTCTTTGGCACTATATTCGAAAAGGATGCGAGTATAAGAATTGTCGAGAAGAAACGTACCCGCGACGATGGTGGGATCGGCAATTGCCTCCTCCTGCTTTATAGCCAGAGCTATTCCAGCGTTGCTAGCTGTTGCTGCCTTGGGGCAGTTCCTATTGAAATGCCCGACCTCTCCACAACCATAGCAGACCTGATCGGTACTTGGTCCAAAAGCTTGATTAGTTGGTTGAGTCGGTGCTTTGCAGTTTCGCGCAAGGTGGCCTTTCTTGCCACAGTTGTTGCAGAGCTTTTCACGACATGGGTCGGGGATACGATGGTGATAATTGCACCTGTTGCACTAAGGGAGGTTACCAACATACCTAGTGATAGGTGCTTGAGCTGAAGACACAGCGACAGGAGTAGTAGCAGCTTGAACTGTTACTGTTTTGTGCTTCTTGGAGGGTCCTTGTGAACTCTGACCCTTTCGATTTTTCCAGAAAATCTTTTTACTCTCATTACGCTCATTCTGGTGCTCCTGATCATCTTCATGGTTTTGGGGATAGGTGTTACTTCCTGGTCCACTGGACCTGTCGGGGTTCATGAGCGCCATTACAGTCATCACTGCGGCAGTAACTGCTGCCTGAAATAGGACAGTGTCAAATTGAGAAGGATACGGTGGTGGAGAGTTGTTGTTCCTTGAGTTGGGTCCTTTCTTTGGAGGCATATTGATCTAGAATGATTAGGAAGGAGAGGATGGTAAATCCTTTGAATTGAATAATGAGGTATGAAACGAGAGATATCTCATTATGACAGATAAAGTGTTCGACTAAGCGATAATATATAGGAAAACTACCAAAACAAGGGAATTATCGCTAAAGAAAGAATAAGTATCAACACATGGAACGAATTTCTACAACGTATTCGGCTTTGGCTAAAATACTCCCATAGTATTTTATCTTTCGTGGCAACGATGACTCATTTTTTGGATATTTGGTAAGTTTTAGGCATGCTGCATACCACAGTCACTCCCAAGCACATGTTGGCCGTGTCTCGAATGAATATAGTTGATCAGGCTATATTGACCCTAGACATGACTACAGAATTGCCCAGGTTTAACCGCAGCGTAACCACACCCAATTACTTATGTTTTGTTCTACTCGAGGTTACGGTCTATGACGTTTAGGTTTTCTTGTATACTTTTGAAATATACTTATATTTTAAAGTATACTATTAGTTGAGAACACTTCGGCCCCTTAGTGTTTATAGTCTTATACCATGTAAGGTTTGGCATACTTAGTTCACTATAAACAAGGGCTCTGATACCAATCTGTCACACCCCGAAACCAAAGGCAGAAACGTTCCGGGGCGGAGGTGACGTCATGTAAAGTATCACAACCAATGTACATAGTAAGCATAGTAAACACAAAACATTACATTACATAGAATCATTACATTTACTTGAAAGTAAGGTAATACATGTTTTATAGATATGATAGTTTAATCAAAAGTAAAGACGCGACTTCCGTATGCTCCGTCATCTGCAAAAGAACGCGGGATACCTGTCTAAGGAGAACCTGAGAATACAAGCAGTATTGAAAATATCAGCATAAAGTTGGTGAGTTCATAAGTGGTTTGTTTCTGAAAATGAACAAGTTTCCTTTGGTTTTCTAAAAAAGTGTTATCCAAGAAAATCCCATATTTTCTTATGATTAAAGTTTAATTATCCATTTGTTACACAATTTGGTTAAGAACAAGTTCAGTTATCTCAGGAAAAACCCTTATTTTCCTTAAAAGTATGTGGTTGGTTATCGAATCTTAATGTAATGTACAAGTATCTACCATACTTAAAGTGTTTGTGTGAAGTTTCCTGAAAGCCTGGTTATCCTTGAAATGTATATTAGTTTTAACACGTATATAAAACTATTGTGTGGAAAGTAAACTAATTCTTAAGATTATTAGCTTACTAAATTCATTATTACCAACAAGTAAATCTCTGTTATCTAAATTGTGAGTTCCATAACCATACAATAGACTAGATATGGCAATAAGAAGTCCAATATCATTTTATGACTTTCGTCACCCTTGAAACTTTCGGTTCGACTGTAGCTAGCAGCCAGGTGCGGGGTAGTCAGCCCCGTATAGATCTATACACTCAAGTCACGCTCTCCCTCCAGGAGATTCTGGTTACAGGGGCGGTCCCCTACTCGCGTATCTCTGTGGAGTGTTGCCGAGGACGTGTCTCCAATTATTAAGATTAACAAATTTACAAGTAATAATGCGGAAAATCCTGTTTTAAGTTCTACTTACAAAAAGGGGTCCTCCACTCGCGTATCTCTGTGGAGTGTTACCAAGGACGTATCTAAAGTTCTAAGTTTAATGACTTTTAACAATAATGAAGTGGAAAATCATTTGCGAAATATACAATCTAACACTATGTAATAAGGTTTGCAATCAGTTTGAAAACTAACTCTGCAAGTCAAACGGTTGGTTAATACGGTTTCAATTGTTAAAAGCATACGGAAAATGAAACAATTCAAATGAAATAATAAGTTTGAGTACAAGATATTCTTGTAATTTTGCTTGTATTCCCCCTGAAAACATTGAAAACACGGAAAAAGGTGTAGGGGTATGAACTCACCAGACGAGAAATGTGTCGGTTGGATGCTAAGTGTCAGTTCGGGGCTTGAGTACACGCGAGGTTCCTATGTAATATGAAGAGATACATAATTGTATCTAATTAGACTTTGAACTACTAATTGGATAAGAATATACACTCCGAGGTACGAAAACACTTCATTTCAAGTGTTAGGAGTGATCCGGGTAGCATCTAAGGGGGTGTATGGCCTAAATATGGAGTTTGCTGTTCAAGAGTAATCTCCTAATGGAGATTACGGCCCTAAGAACATATCCCCATGAGTTTACCGCTGTAAACTCATGGGTGGAGTGTTCTTGGGTGCTAAATGGTCTTACAATGCACAAGGGAAGGTTCTAGGGTTGAATCAAAGGCTTAGGAAGTGATCGGGACTTGAATTGACCTTGGAAAAGAGTTTACGGTTTATGAAGATGTTCTTGGTGAGTTTACTACCTTAAACACATGAGTTTATGACCGTAAACTCATGTTTGTCCATGAATCATGTGTTTTGGTGGTTGTAGGTTAAGCATACAAAGTTCTAGGTCCAATTCTAAGCCATACAAGGTGTTAAGGGCACTTTAACACCCTTTGGAGGTGTTTACGGTCTAAGAAGGGGTGTTTATAGTCGAAAAATGTTCTTGGGCCATAAACTCAAGTCTGAATCATTTGTGTGTGTTTTGGTGCATCTCATGAAGGAATATAAGTTTGTAGGCACTCTTGGAAGCTCATGGAAGCTTTTGGAGGTGTTTAAGGGGCAATTTAACACCTTAAAATGTGTTTATGGTCTATGAATGAGGGTTTACGGTCCAAGCATGTTCTTGGGCCATAAAATCATGTTTACCCCTCAAATGTTAAGGTTTTGGTGTTCAAATCTCGTACATGCAATTCCTTAAGCCTTATCTAAGCACTAGAAGTGATTTGGAAGGGTTTTGGGGCTCCAAAACCACATTCATAGGCGTTCACGGTTTGGGGAGGTTCCTAGACCGTAAACACAAGTTCTTGGTCCTATTTCATGATTTAAACACGAATTTGAAAGGCAAACATGTTATACTATGAGCTAGGATGGATTTCTTACCAAATTGGAGCTTGAAATGGATGATTTTGGATCAAAGTCGAGTTTTAGAGAGAGAGAGAGTAGAGAGAGAAAGTTATGAGGTGGTGGTAAAAAGCTAAATTGAAGTTCACTCATCCTTTATATAAGGCTTGAGTTTGTGGCTCGGTGGAAATCTACCCGATACTGACGTTAAACGAGGCTTATGGTCGTACCCGATTAATTGTCGTAATTACGACTTAGTCGTAACTAAAATTTTTCCAATTAAATAACGAGAGTATTTTCATGCGTTTCTAATGGGTTTGGACACTCATGAGGTCGAAATAAAAGTCTTAATTTAAATGAACTAATCCAAAATATTAACGGAAAAATTGAAATACAAACGGTTTTATTGACGGAAATGGATTACCGTGACGGAACAAATTACGGGTTGTCACAGAATCACTGCGTAGGATGGAAAAGAATCTCAATTTTAAAGAGGACGGAGCTTACTATTTCATGAATCGGATCTGGATCTCAAAATTTGGGGTGTTCAGAGACGCGGTCATGAAAGAAGCTCATAAGACGCGATACTCCGTTCATTCGGGTTCCGATAAGATGTACCTAGATATTAAACAACAATATTGGTGGCCTAACATGATGGCGGAAATTGTCGCTTACGTGGGCAAGTGTCTCTCTTGTGCCAAGGTTAAAGTGGAATATCAAAAGCCCTCGGGTCTACTAAAATAACCCGAAATACCTGAGTGGAAATGGGAATTAATAACAATGGATTATATAACCAAATTACATAAGACGACAGACGGATTGGATGCTATTTGGGTAATTGTTGACTTATTGACAAAATCCACCCATTTCCTGCCAATAAAGGGGACATACAAGATGGAGAGACTAACACGGATCTACATAAAAGATGTGGTGAGAATACATGGAGTACCAATATCTAATATCTATGACCGGGATAGTTGGTTCACCTCTCAATTTTGGTAGTCGCTTCAGAAAGCTTTGGGAACCCAGCTGGATATGAGCACTGCCTAGCACCCTCAGACTGACAGCCAAAGTGAGCGAACCATCCAAACATTAGAAGATATGCTCCGAGCTTGTGTAATAGATTTTGGCAAGGCATGGGATACCCACTTTCCCCTAATCGAGTTCTCGTACAACAGCAGTTACCAAACAAGCATAATAGTCGCTCCCTTCAAGGCCTTGTACGGTCGGAAATGCAAATCACCTCTCTGTTGGGCTGAGGTAGGAGAAACCTAGCTGGCAAGAGGACAAACACCTAACAAAACTCTCACCGGACTCGAGATCATTCAGGAAACAACTGAGTAAATATTCCACATTAGAGCACGGATCCAAGCATCGCGAGACCGACAAAATAGCTATGCAGATAAAAGGCGAAAGCCTCTGGAGTTTCAAGTAGGAGATCTGGAGTTATTAAAGGTCTCTCCCTGGAAAGGGATGCTACGATTTGGAAAGAGGGGAAAACTAAAATCACGATACATCGGACCATTCGAGATTCTTGCTCAGATTGATCCGGTAGCCTACAAACTACAACTACCACCCGAACTCAGCCAAGTACACCTCGTCTTTCACGTATCAAACCTAACGAAGTGCCTATCAGATTAAACCCTCGTGGTTCCACTCGACAAGATTGAAGTGACTGAGAATCTCCTTGTAATCCATGGATAATACCACAATAACAAACTACCACATTGACCCATGACCCATATGTCATCAATGGGTATTACCATGACACTATAACCAACTACCACATGACCCAAGACCCGTATGTGATCCATGGGTATTACCCTAACATTATAAGCAACTACCACCCATGACCCATATGTGATCCATGGGTATTACGTTAACATTATAAGCAACTACCACAAGACCCATGACCCATACGTCTTTTATATATATATATTTTTTCAAACATAGAAACAGAAAGATGTACATTTTATTATTGTTGAATTCTCGCTTATAATTTTAAATTAAAATTAAGGTATGAACACCTCCTCACCCTTTGTTATTTCTTGTTGTTACCCTTTCTATCTCACTGGAATTACTTTAAAAAATTTAAATTACTAAATATTTAGCGCTAATTTGTTTAGTTTGAATTTTTCATTAGTGGAGCCCCAAAAAATTTTGCAAATCCTTTCCCTCTAACCTACACATGTTAAGCTTGCATATTCGGGCAAGTTAAATTATGAGAAACAGGGTTTACATTTTCCGTCATCATCTCCGACGGATAATTGATCTAAACCTTGATTTCTTCATTATGTTTATGCACTGACTTTGACGATATAGGTTGTCACTCATCTAATTTTTTTTTGTTTAATTTACAATTGTCATGATCATCTTTTCTTGTTATCTAATCATCATCATCATAAATTACAACTATGTTGGTTTTTTCCTTCACAATCTATGATTGGCACACTTTAATTACCTAGAAACGAAGAAAGCAATATTATTCAAAGGTTTTATTTAATAGCATGCATGCGTATTAATGCCTTTATCTATAATTTTTTTTTATGATTGTTCTCTGCTCATCAAGATTTCACCATCTTTAATAAATTGTTATTGACTATAGTTTTTGTTTATTTGTAAGCAAGAAAGATATTTCGAACTTTAAACCAACTACTAGATGAAGAAGTTCACTTCTCGAAATCATCAACCACATCCTATTCACCTATAACATCTAGCGCCAAAAGACCTAAACCTAAATAATTAAAACCAACGATCACTACCACATCCTTAACAACCAACACTTCATCACTTACAACATCCACACCATTCTCAGCAAATACATATAAAACTTCTACAACGAGACCATCAATATCATCCTTAGTACCTAAATCTACAACCAAAACTTCAGCACCTACATCATTGACACCATCCTCATCACCGGCATCGACTACCATAACATCAACACCTACATCTACTACCACAACCTCAACACCTTAATGGACACTACCATACTCAATAACTACAGTAACTGCCACATCCTCCTTACCTAAACGAAATACCGCATCCTCAACAAATACATCTATCCCATTACCTACCCCTGAATCTTCTCCATCACTACAAGCAACCTTAACTACATCCACAAAAATATGAATGGATCTGTTGTGGAAAATGTAGGTCAAAACATTTCATCTGAAGATTGTGGACTAGATGAACATTTAACTATTAATGTTTGACAAAAAAAACATGAGTTACCAATCATATTACATTTTTTTCAATGTATAACCTTTTGGTTAACACCTAGATATGAATTCAAAACTAAAACGATCACATTATTTGTAGGATCATGCCACCAATACCTTGTTGTCACACCCCCAAACCAAGGATGGCGGAAACGTCCGGGGGCGGAGGACTTCATGTATATTATCACAACAACGAATATAATAGTGCTCAAAGTAAATACAACCATCATAAATATAATTGAAAAGGTTACATCATGGTAAGCTTACATGTTTCAAAATCAGTTACATTATGATGACAAAATGAACTGTTTGACGGTTTAACGTCCCATCCTCAAAATGTTGTTGTTTTCCTGTTTCACTGATTTCCTAAGAATATAAGTAGTTTTGAAAAGTATCAACATTTAAGTTGGTGAGTTCATAATAGTTTTGATTGTGGAAGAAACCGTTTTCCTTATAAAAGCGACAAAGTATGATTCCAGAAAAGCCAATATTTTCTTTATTAAGTGTAAAGTGAATGCTCCTATGTTATGCGATAATGTACCCTAGAGAGACCCGTAGATTCCTTCTATAATCGCCCAGTGTATATAAGTTATATAAAATTTAAATTAAATAAACCGTCGAATATAATGGGTCTGCCCTAGGTCGACAACCAAAAAAGGAACAGGAGGTAAGGCGGGCACACCAATTCTAAGTCGATTATAACTAGATTTTTATATAACTCTAGGACATACACTTAGTAATTATAGCTGAAGCCTAATAATTCTAGATGAATGTAGTTTTAACAGAAATATGTTTCCAAAGAAAATCCAATATTTTTTTGATAAAAGTCATGTAGTCTTAAGTGTCAAGACCGAAATGTACAAGTATTTTTCCATACAAAAAGTAATTTATGCAAGTTTAAATCGACATAAACACGTTTAATTTAAAAGTAAGAACTCGTAAATCTTATGTTTTGTTAATACCACCTGTGAGTTATTATAACCATACTATGACTCAGACGACCTCGTAATACGATGTTCTTCAGGCGTCGCAAGTTAAATGACACTTGTCACCTCAGACCTGCCGGTCTAGCTGTTGCAAGCAGCTCAGGTGCGGGCTTGTCAGACCCAATGTAGATCTATACACAACTATCACGCTCTCCCTACAAGAGACCCTGGTTATAATTTACAGAACTTTTGACTTTGTTACCATGAAGGTAACACGAAGCAAATGTCTCACAAATTTATTCATTAACAGATTTACGTGAACTGAACTGAAAACCTTTGGTAAATAAGTTTGAAATATAAATGATACATAAACTATACCTATTATAGTTTAACCAAAACGTTTGTAATGTAAAAGAACCCCTTTTATGAAAAGAGATTAGTGCTATGAGTTCATAAACTATTACTATTATGTAGTATATGAAAAACCCATTTGTTTTGAGAGTAAAACCTTTCTCATGTAGTAAAAATCCATAAACTATGCTTATTATAGCTTATTATATGTGTTCGAATGAGTGAAGAATCCCTATCATGAATGACTAAATTTCAGTTTATGATGATAAACTAACCAGAAAATACATTCTATATTTAGAACTTATTGTTATACACTTTTCTCAACATAATACAAAAGTGTTATGAAAGTTATAAGTCGTTAACTAGTTTTTAACCGTTATGCACTATTTTAGAAAAATCACACAAAAATCTTACGATGTCGAAAATTGAATCCATAAATTCTGAGAGTTCATAAAATGTATCTAGTTTATTCATAATTTTTATTATGATTTTTGGAAGTCTTTAACTTGTGTTAAAATGTTCATATTCACAGACTGGTCCGAATTCGTTTCTGAAATGATAGGCAGTTTTGTAAAAATCTCCATAAATTGTAGAAAAATCATACGGAGATGTGAAAGTAGTCATTTTAAAGGTATGAAACTGAACTATTTGAACCTAATACGGTTTTGAATACTAAAATGCTTAAGTTGACCAAAACAGTCTGTGAATGGAGTTAAACTTTTCTGATGAAAGCTGTTGGGTGAGTTTAGTTGTGTCCTTGGTGTTTTAACTTGTATTCCCCCCCTTAAAACTTAAAAAAAAACATGAAAAGATAGGGGTATGAACTCACCTTATGAGTTCTTAGTGTGTGAATGTTGAAGAAAAGAAGTGTTCTACTCAAGAACACTTAGAAGATGCCTTGAGGATTTCGAGAATCTAACACCAATATGAAGGAGTTTGTGTAAGAAATCTAATATTTGAGTAGAAAGGAGTGAAATAATCATATGGAGGATGATAATACTTACCAAGAGTAGAAGAAAACCTTGAAAGAAAGCCCTTGAATCTCGAATTTTATTGAGAGAATTGAGAGAGAAAATGTGTTTGATCTTTGGTGGAAGAATGAGAAAAATGAGAGTGTTAGGAGAGAGGATAGATTTCAGCCTTAGACAAATAATGGGGTTGGGAAATGATGGGAAAAAGATGATGAATGACCAGGTATGGTGGGGGGTGTGGGCTGGTCATGGAGTGGGTGTGGGTGGTTGCTTGTGTTATAAACTAAAGTGAAGTCAACACTCCACCTCAAGTACTTCACCCACTCTTCTTGGATAAGATTTACACCCAAATATGTGATTAATTATGAAATAAGGGGTTTTATATGTTAAAATATGATTTTGGGTGAAAATCCCGTGTTAAAATAATTAAAAACGGACTTAAAATGCAAAACTAGTTGAAAACCGGGTGAATTTGGCCTACCTGTGAGAGCTCTCGGTTCTAGGCCGAGGTTCGGTCCCTAATGCTGCTGGGCCCGAAGGCGAAATGGAGCAAAAAGGGGTTAGAAGCGAAGGCGGAGGGTTCAGTCCGAAGGGGAGGGTTTGGGTTCGGCGTGCAGACAGCTTCGGGTTCGGTCTACGCAAGGTTCGGTTCTCCTCCTCAGTTCGGTCCTAGTGGTCTCTGCTTCGTCCTCGGTAGAGTTCGGTCCCTATAGGGGACCTTCGGTCCTAAGAGGCTTCGCTTCTAATAGAAGGGTTTCAGGTCCTTAAGGCTATTTTACCCGTTTTTACCCTGTTTCAAGCGGTTTTTGACTCGGTTAAGGGTCAGGATGGCCCGAAAGACTATACAAAGTTAAAGGAACTTTTGAGAGAGATTTGGGAGAGATTTCTCATAATTAGAGAGATTTGGGAGAGATTTCACATACTTGGAGAGACTTCTCATACTTAGAGAGATTTAGGAGAGATTTCACACACTTGTAGAGATTTCTCATACTTAGAGAGATTTGGGAGAGATTTCACATACTTGGAGAGATTTCTCATACATAGAGAGATTTAGGAGAGATTTCACATACTTGGAGAGATTTGGGAGAGATTTGAGAGAGATTTTAAATAGAGCGATAGAGTGAAAGAGATTGGGAGAGGCTTCTTTTGTGACCTTTTTGAGTGTTTGGCTTCGTAGTGCAAGGTTCGTAAACCCCGTTAAGCCATGTTTAAGGATCTTACACACTCCCGATGAGTATGTGACATTGTTTTATCGGTTTGGTTCATTACTTACCATAGTTTTAGGTTAAGGAAATCTAGATATACGAACTTTTCAATTGATGATTTCTCACTAGAATAATGAGTAGTATAGTAATTACCTAACGTAAGGCCTAGTGCACAAGGGTTAACTGAGTCGACCCATTTGACTTGTTGACTTTGACTTGACTGGAAATTGACAGTTGTCACATCATCCCCCCGTTAGTGGGAATTTCGTTCCGAACTTAGCACTTTGACCAGGACTTCGAGAGTTGGGGAATGATGGGGGTGTTGGATTAGTATCTACGTCCATAACTATTTTGGTATGTACTTGACCTGATGGTGCATGGTCCTTTTGGGTTGCCTTTACCAAAGCAACTTGATAGGATGAATTATGGAGGGAAAGGATTAAATATGATTTATTAATATATTATGAGAATAATATATTAAAGGAGAAATCATATTGTTTAATTAATATTAGTCAAGAATTAATAAGAATTATGTTTATGGCTAAAAGACATTAATTAAACTTAAGGGAGTAGAACTGTCAATTGTGTGATAGTTGAATATTGAGCTAATGGACTCCATATTAAAGGGGTGGACGAATTCTATGGGGAAACCCATTAGAAATCGTCCAAAGGCCTTTAAGAAAGGGGTTCATGGGTTTCTTAGGGCCTAAGCATCCAAATTACGGTTTCCTTTTTAGATAACCCTAATGGCATCACTATTTAAGGAACCCTTAATCCCCAAAAACGTGGTGAACTTGATCTCTAAGGTTTCCACACGTTTTGGGTAGCCTCCTTCTCTTCTCTTCTTCATCATCTTGCTCTTGGTGTTTGTGAACCATTAGAGGAGTGACATTTGTGACTCTAAGCTTTCTAAAGTCAATACAAGAAGGATTTGAGATTGTTATTGCTACATAACAATCAAGGTATGATCTAAACCCTAATTCACATGTTATATTTATTATCATATATTAGATCTAGGGTTTGAAGTCTTGGATGAATTGCATGTACAATAGAGAAACCTAGATCCAAGCATTAAGGTTTGTATGAGCACATAGGATGTTCTTATGGCTAAAACCCATCAGTGGTATCAGAGCCTTATTTGGTTTCTGTTGTATTGATGCCTTGTATGTTTGTTCATGTTGCAAAATCGATTTTTTGCCTCCTGCCTGATGTACTCGGCGAGTCCCATTGTGGACTTGGCGAGTAGGCCCCTACTCGGCGAGTCCATAAGGGGACTCGGCGAGTTTAGCTGTCAGACAGGCGGATTTTCGGGATTTTTACCAATTTTGACTTAGGATAATTGCCATAATTGTTTAAAATTAATAAAATTCGAATTTTGTTAATCCCTTATGATTTTCCTTGTCAAAATAAAAGATTTTGGTCATCTAATTAGATAATTGTTACCTTATTTGATAAATGTTAAATTATCGAAACTATTTGATGATTATCTTGCAAGAATTTGAACTAGATCTAATTAGATAACCACCAATTAATAGTTAATTGCCTTATTTGAATTATGTGATCTAGAATATTCTTGACAAAGTTTGAAAAGTTTCAATTTTTCCCCTTTAGGTTTTATAGTTTAAATTAAGAATCAAAAGTTTTGGTTTTGAAATTTAAATAAGTTAAACCCTAATGTTTTGAAATGTTTCAAAACTTGCCCTCAAGTTTTGAAATTTAAAAGTTGATTAAAAGTTTAATTTAGGAATATTAAATTCTAAAACCCTAGTATTGTTTTGAAAAGTTCAAATCACACCCTTATGGTTTTATTAATTAATTAAAGTGTATAATTAAAAGAGATTTAGTGAATCCATAAAGTTTTGGTGTACGATTTAATTAAATTAAAAGTATAATTATTAAATTAGACCACCTAGTATTTTAAAAGTGTAAAATACACCCTATACTATATTTAACATTAAAAGTCTGACATTATATATATATATATATATATATATATATATATATATATATATATATATATATATATATATATGTATGAGTAAAAGTCAGTCTTACCGTTAGTAGGCCTCATTCACAAAGCTGGTCTATAAGGGGTGTTTAAGGAAATTGCCTATAAAATGGCGATTGAATGGGTATCCACTCTTACCCACCGCACTCTTGACTAGTGGAGGGTCGTTAGCCGAACGGGTAGGATAGGACAGAAACCTTCCATTATAAGTGTAATGAAGTATAAAAGTAACTAAATGCTTTCATAAAATTCCCAATCTTAGTTACTTTAGGCAAAAGTGAATTGATGCAATTCCATGAAATTACACTTTGTGCCCTTGCGAAGACGTTAGTGGAGCGTGTGTGGTTAACCGGCACACTAAATGGTTCTAAGAAAAGGTAGCAAAGGGTGACTCAATGTTTGTCATAGTTCGGTGGAGCGTGTGTGGTTAACCGGCACATCAAATAGCTGACTGTAACATGTGAGGGCACCATGTAAGTTTGCATGGTTATTCACACCTGCTTTGTGATCCTCGGCATCCCAGTCACAATCTAGAGGAGCATATCGAGATTTAAACATGCCATTGAAATGTTCAATGAATCTCAAAGGATCTAGGAGTTTTCATAGATTTAAAATTTAAATTTCTTTTTCGTTTTTAATGGTGGAAATTAGTGAATCGTCATTCACTTACCTTCAAATATTCTGCAACTAGATTACGGCATCCCTTTTCTAGGTTGTAGAATATTGTGTTGGGTCCTAGCCTTAATATCTCATTTGGCTGATTTATTAAGGACTCAATCAATCAACTAACTTGAATTTATTTTCTCCCGTTTTGTAGATGTCAAAGTACGACAACTATGGTCTTCTTAAATCCTGTGGAACAAGAATTCCACATGAAGATGATATTCCACGATTCGATCGAGGAACAAGAAATCATGCTTTACTTCCTCCACCTCCTCCCGTTATTCTCCCTAACCCACAAGATCGACCAATTAATAGGTTGATAATGTTGGGTGCGTCAATCCCTAATAAGTTGGCTGTGGATTGGGTTCTGCAGTCACTCCCTGTATCATATAATGAGTTCAAAAGAAAGTATTATATGATGGATCATGACACAAACCTCATTGACCTAACTTACATGCGCATTGCTTCTGAGTCAGAAATGATTTGGCAAACCAATGGAGCATATTTGTTGGGAAAGTCAACCAACCATGCTTCCGAGGACGTTCTAGGAGAACGACCTGCGTTTGCTGCCAAGAGAAAGGGTGTTGGATACAAGTCTGCCCTAAGAGCCTGAAGAGTCCAGAAGATGGGAGAGTCAAAGAGTATGGCTGTGCTTCAGGTAAAATCCACTATCTAACTCCATTGAGTTCCTATTCATTGATTCTTAATACATAATGTGATAAGATTGAATTTGAATGTTCTGTAGGATCAGTGAAAAGAGAGGAAGCTTGATGGAAAAGCAAAATGAGTCTAATCACAAAGAAATGGATCTCGATCGAATGGACTTGAAGATTAGATTTTGAGCTTAGAAAGTTATGATAGAGTTGTTAGGAATATTTATTACATAGTTTTTCAATTGATTTTGCATTGTAAGGATAAAATGTTTTCCGCTGCTTTATGAATAAAATAAATTTTGATTTGACTCATTTTTTTTAATTATTTATTTCCTTGCAATGAAATCGTTATGAAAAATTGATATTTGCATAGTTCTACAACAAATGGATGAGATTCTTAATTATGTTATTTATGGAAATGTCATGAGTTTACCAAATAGGGAGAGTTTCTCATCGCCCAAGTTTCAATTGGACAGAAACTTGGAATCATGCAACTTGGTTGCACGATGAATGAGAAATTTCATATTTGGAAATTAGACTAAGTCGTAGACAAAGTGTCAAGTGAAGGACTAGGAGATCGAGTACACAAAGTTGTGTGTTGATCAAGTCCACCACAAAAGTAACAAAGATATTCGTCATGATTTACTAAAAGTTTAGTAAATATGATTATACTTATAAGATTAAGTGTAATTCTGAATTGATTGAAAAAGTTTGAATCAATAGCAAAACGAATAAGAAGAATCAAGTAGGTAGAAAGATAAAAGTTTCTCTATTCTAAGAAGAAGGGAGAGTACCTTTTATGCTTTATGATAGGTCTTAATGATTAAGAACCATATCTCAATTGACCCTTTATGTGAGTCTTAGTGTAATTGTATGTCTAAGAAGAGGAATCAAGAATTAAAGAAATGGTTAAATCAAAAAGGCAATCATACTTCGTTCCAAAAACAAGTCTTAGAGTTAAGATTGTGATATTAAGTGACAAGTTTTAAAAACATTTATAACATTCATCAAATGTAGAATTTGGAAAGGATTTTCTTATTCTTGTACATTTGAAATTGGTAAGTTGTGATGTCTTGGATAAGACAAAGACCAACTAAGACCAATTATGTGAAGTGTTTTGTCTTGATAAAAGCTACACTAACTCTTGAATATTTGTTTGTCAAGAAATGCTTATATGTCTAGGAGTCAGTGGGAGTCTTAATGGGCTTGAAAAGTTTCAAGAACTAATCAAGAATAAACCTTATCGATCATCACTAGCACACGAGTTGAGGTTTACAACCTACTGTGTTGACATTATCTTATTTCTGTACCGTTCCAATTGAGTTAATTATGCATGTGAGCCCTATGAGTTCTCATTTGAATGCATAAAAGGCAAGGAACTTGATCAATGAAAAGTACATTGATAGAAAAGGGTGAGTTGCTTAACTAATTGGAAGACATGGTGGGCAGCCGTGTTACCATAAGGCAAGAAATCAAGATTAAGAAAGTTCGGTCCCTATGAGTTTGAATTTGTCGTAAACCTTGTTTTTGACAAACTCACATGGATAGGAACACATACACCATTAAAATCTAAGTGTCATAAGATTCCCTCATTCATGAAAATGACTGTGAGGAAATGCTTTCACTAAGAGAGATTTTAAGAAGATAATGATTGTGAAAATTGTACTCTCAAATTCAATTATGGTTATAGTATCCCTTTCCATGATGCGAATTGTGAGATCTGGCAATTAGTCTGAATTGTTTACGACACACACATGAACTATCTAAGGCAAAGGTGATACGTTTATAAAGTCTTGATAAAAGATTATCAAAGAATTGGGTATTAGAAATATGAACTTAAAGAAATTCAATAGGCATTGTTTTTCTGAAAGTTAAGCTGTTTCTAAATACGTGTCAAAGCTAGTGGGAGCATAAGTGTTATGTTTATAATAATCATCGTGATAGTGGGAGCATAAATGTTATGATTGCATGATTATTAAGACAAGTATTACAAGTTAGCAATATTAATTATAGAAAACAAGAGTCATACTTTGCAAAGTTATAAGGGTTGAATAATTGTTTTTCTATAATTAAGGGAGAGAATATTGTACTTCATTTCAACACTAAAGGCTTAGGTTATGGAATGTTAATAAACTTAGTCAAGGATACATAGTGAGTTCTTAAATTTCGATTATGATTACGGCATTCCTCTTCATAATTCGATTCATAAGAACGTGACACATAAGATATTATGGCAGAAGATTGATAAAGTATTAAATCTTTATGTAAGATATTATGCATCATGTCCCATATGCTTCGGGTATAGGATAGATTGAAAATGCTATACCGTTCTAAAATTTTCCAAATGTCTAGCGCATTTAGAGGGAAAAAGGACTAGAATCGGTTTTGACTAAGATAATTAAACGACTATCAAAGGACGATCCAAAGCTTGCTAAGGATTGGTCGCTTGTGAGTAGTTGGAAGTATGATATTGGATGGAGCATATCGACATTATTATGAATAGATAAGATTCTACTAATAATGAGTTGTCATATGGTAAGTATGGAAAGGTTTTCATATTGGGAGTTGGATATTAAGAATCTATATCTAGATTAGAAACTTTTATGCAAGAAGGATGTTCAAAGGAATGTACTTTGAGTGAGAGACATCACATTTATGGAATTGTCTTGTAACAATTTCCGATAGAGAGCTTTGTAATTCATTGGCAATAGTCATTGTGACCTTAGTGCAGTGACATTACAAAAGAATCATTGCATAAAATCTTAGAATCTAACATATTCTATAAGTAGCAAAAATTTGATATTCTTACACTTGTGATAAGGATTGGGAGTTGTGAAATGAGTGTGATTGGAAATGTGTTCATTTGATCTATTTCACAAACTAAGGACCATAGGTAAACATTGTGTGCATGCTAAGAGCATGGGATAGGTGTCGTAATAATTCAAATAAGAAGTTGATTACCCGAAACAACAAATAATGAGTAATCGATATGGTGACAAATAAAAGGTGTTTTATTTATACTCAAAGGTTTGAGGCCATATGGGATTAGTATTATGCTTGTGTTTCACTTTGCATGTTTTGACTTCCTAAATAATTTAATTGGTTAAGAACAGTCAAATTATTCGAACGGGCCACAGTCGTTCATATGTTGGAAGTAGGTATGAATGAAGATTGTCGTGAATTGGTGTGTGGATTGTCTAAAGTGTATTAGACATAAGCAATTGTTTGCTGCAACGTTCATGAGTGCTTATGAATATGATTTGAGCATTGGATTAAACCCACGCTCACTTAGATCACTTCATGGATTTGTATCACGAGTGATTGGTGAGACGATAACATCTTATATTCTTGAAACCGAGATGTGTGAGTTGTATCTTGCGAGTCGGTTGCACATTGATAATATGTAAACGTACCAGTAACTTGGTGTTATAAAACATATTGTTGTGTGTGATTTGGTGAGTGAGTGCAAGCGAGCGTTGAGTCAAAGTTTATCTGTTCCTTTTATCCAAAGTAGGATAAAAGCGATATCCGTGGGCCCTTAGATGATTTAGTGATGGCACCTAAGCGCTTGGCCAAGCCGGGACTAAATTGATATGTTCAATTCTAGTCTGTTGTCATTCGTCTTAAATCTGAATTCGGGAAACAGTACATAGACAGAGAGAATGATTTAGATCCATGTCTCAGTTTATACGATATCTAGAATAGAGGAATATATGATCCCTTATCTGAAGGACATGCGCATCTGATAAGATCAGAGTTGACAGCGGCTTTGGAAAGCTACGATTGCAGATCAGGATCTGAAGTCACACGTGGAATAGTTATTAGACTTATCCAAGTGGGAGACTGTTGGATTAGTGTCTAAGTCCATAACTATTTTGGTATGTACTTGACCCGATGGTGCATGGTCCTTTTAGGTTGCCTTCACCAAAGCAACTTGATAGGATGAATTATGGAGAGAAAGGATTAAATATGATTTATTAATATATTATGAGAATAATATATTAAAGGAGAAATCATATTGTTTAATTAATATTAGTCAAGAATTATAAAGAATTATGTTTGTGGCTAAAAGACATTAATTAAACTTAAGGGACTAGAACTGTCAGTTGTGTGATAGTTGAATATTGAGCTAATGGACTCCATATTAAAAGGGTGGACGAATTCTATGGGGAAACCCATTAGAAATCGTCCAAAGGCCTTTAAGAAAGGGGTTCATGGGTTTCTTATGGCCTAAGCATCCAAATTAGGGTTTCCTTGTTAGATAACCATAATAGCATCACTATTTAAGGAACCCTTAAGCCCCAAAAACGTGGTGAACTTGATCTCTAGGGTTTCCACACGTTTTGGGCAGCCTCCTTCTCTTCTCTTCTTCATCCTCTTGCTCTTGGTGTTTGTGAACCATTAGAGGAGTGACATTTGTGACTCTAAGCTTTCTAAAGTCAATACAAGAAGGATTTGAGATTGTTATTGCTACATAACAATCAAGGTATGATCTAAACCCTAATTCATATGTTATTTTGATTATCATATATTAGATCTAGGGTTTGAAGTCTTGGATGAATTGCATGTATAATAGAGAAACCTAGATCCAAGCATTAAGGTTTGTATGAGCACATATGATGTTCTTATGGATAAAACCCATCAGGGGGTACTTTTCGGAGTACAAGAAATTGGTATGGCGGGGACCAATCTGCCTGATGTTAAATGACGACCTTGGAATTTCTTATTGTAACTTGAGCTAAGTCGATTTAAAGGAGTTATTGTTTTGGAATGATAGTGTATTCTACGAATGCCTTTATACTCTCCGTTTTATTCTCGTTATTACCACTATGAATATTTCAGGTTGTAGTTAGTGAGTATTAGCACTAAAAGGGTTTCGACAATTAATGACAAAGTTGGTAGTATAAGCCCTACCAGTTCTTTTATAATCGCTTGGTGTAAACTAGTCGTATATCATTAAGGTTGCAAAGGCAGTCGAATGAGTGACTCCGCCTTAAGCCCACAACCAAATAAGGAACAGGAAATAAGGCGGAATTATACATTCTAAGTCCTTAGAATCTTAATGATATATGACCATAATGTTTACACTAAACATCATAGATTCGCTAGTAAAAACCTTGTGTTTTTGTATACGTGATAAGACTTACTCGGATTTGTCATGCTCTCTAGATCTATGGCTGATAATCCCTAAGTTGACACTAGTCTAAGCAAGGATTTAAAACCTACATGTGGCGGTTAGAAGCACGTACCGCTATTCACGGGTGGTTCCGGGGGAGTATCTCCTGCGGTGATCATAAGCACCCTTCCACCGTCACCAACATTCCTTGTCCTTGGGCGGTCTCTCTTAAAGTGTCCTGCTTCACCGCACTCGTAACAAGTTGGGCTGGCTCTAATGTTGGGGACCTAGTTGATGGGTTGTATTGGTGCTCTATAGAAACGGATAGTGTGCCCCTTCCTGTTGCAAATCTTGCAATGCATCTCCCGACAAACCCCAGTATGGTGGAAGTTACACTTGTTGCATTTCGGAAGGGTTCCAGCATATCGATTTATGGGTGCTGGAGTGGAAGGAGTTGTGGCAGCATGAACAACAATGGTCTGTTGCTTCTTGGTGGAGTCCTGGGCCGGTTGGTCCTTCTTGTTGTTCCAGAACTTCCTTTTGTTGTTTCTCCCTCCGTCTTGCTCAGGAGTGGTTGTTACAGTGTCATGGATGGACCTATGGTCGATGAGTTGTTGTGCTAACTCCTTGGAACTGTCAAAGGTAGTTGGTCTTGAGGCCAACACGTTGTTTCGAATTTGGGGAGACAATCCCCAGAGGTATTGTTCCACCTTGTTTTCCTCAGGAGTGACCATCGTGGGACAAAGGAGTGCTAGATCACAAAATCGGTCGGTGTAAGTTGCAAGGTCAGAGCCTGTCATTTTGAGATTCCATAGTTCTTGCTCTAGTTTTTGCACTTCGCCCCTTGGGTAGTACTCTTTCAGCATCATCGTCTTTAAGTCTTCCCAGCTTAACGAGTTAGCCACTGCAAGCGTCAGTGACTTAACGTGGCTGTTCCACCAAGTAAGGACTCGGCTAGAGAAAGTGCAAGCTGCAAATTTGACCTTGCTTGCTTTGGGGCATGCACAAATTTCGAAGACTGATTCGGTCTTCTAGAACCATTGCATTAGTGTGATGACTCCCCCACTTTCACTGAAAGAATCGGGTTTGCCATTGGTGAAGTCCTTAAAGGATCACTCTTTCGAGCGCCCTTGGCTTTCTCTTTGAGTGGAGTTATTAATACCACTCCCTGTGCTTCTGGTACCGTCAGTGCTGATTTGGGACATAGGAGCTGCCACCGCGACTGTGACCGCAACTTGGAACATGACATGATCATATTGGGGAGGCGGCGGTGGTGGATTTGTTTGTGTTCCGCCAGTGTATCTAGCCGACCTACGAGGCGGCATCTTTCTGTTATAGAATTTCAAAGACGAATTAGGTATAAGTCATTTAGTAATGGTAATTAGTCGGGCGTCGTAAAACTAGGTTATTAGTTTTTAAGTATAGCATTTCCCTGTTGTTCGAAAGTGGCAATCAATTCATAGTAGAGGTCTATATAAATAAACTTATGAATTTAGTAGTAATGACTCGAATGAAATCTTGTGATTTGTTCCATGCCTGATCCACTCCTAAGATCACCCGATGTATACCAGTTGTGTATAGTTAAGGTTTAATAGGCCGTTGAAGTTAATGAGCCTGCCCTAGGCCCATAACCAAACAAGGAACATGACCCAGGGCGGAGTCACCATTTCTAAGTCGACCGTCTCTTAATTACACCTAACCTGGGGGTATACATTAAGCAATCTTAGAGGCACCATAAACGAATCGTCTATAATACCAAGTTATGACATATTTGGTAAATTTCCAATGAAATAAAATGTATGCTAATTTCATTTATATAGTTTAGTACATAAGGTTTTGGAAAGATTGACCTTACAGAAGGTCCACATTACATTATGGTATGGAAAAAAATTTCAGCAGTGACGCGACCCCTTGAACGGCATAGTCTTTGAATTTGAAAGATCGAACTTATGTATATGACGGGGAAGCATTGAAACGCACGCCAGGAGTTTGAGTCTGTAATGGTATGTCAGTAGTGTACACACTACTCGTGGTGGGTGGGGTTTCGTGGGCCATAGAATGAAGGCATGAAAGCCTGCATCGACCTAACTCCTGCCCTGGATTATGTCATTTGATGTTCTGCTGTGATTATGCTCTTTCTCTAACGCTGTTTGACGTTCCAGGTACTCTCTAATCTCGGCTCGAGTTGTGGTCACTTCCTTCTGAAGGTTTTAATGTGGTTTCTGATCTGTTCATGGCCTCCATCCAAGCGACCAAGGCGAATTGCAGTGATGTTGGTGGTAGCTCCAACCTCCACGATTTGGCTGACCGATGCTCGCGTTTGCACCCTCTAGTGAGTTATGCGGCGTACCATGACAAGGAGAGCCCTGCCTACAAATCCTCCTCTATTGAGGTCGTAGGAGCCCCATCGATGCCATACGGAGGGTGTTGAACTTGTTCCTAACTCTGTCTCTGTAAATCTATGACTCATTGAGGTGTCGGACCATGGAAGTCTCGTCGGGGTCTTCCTTTATTATTTCTTCAAGATCCTCTTCGAAATTCTCTCTGATCCAACCACCATTTTCTTTGTTATGAAGAATATGGTCTCTTGGTAGTTGCGCTCCCATCACGTTGCTGGTGCGAGAATAGGGGTAGAAGAGATAATTAATAGACGTCTAATCCTATAATTACTTATAGGGGGTGATCCTCATTAGTCACTTCTATGATCACATAATGCATACCAGTTATACATAATCTGATATATAATAGACCTTTGAATAAATGACTCTACTCTAATTCCACAACCAAACAAGGAACAGGAAGTAGAGCAATAGTCATAGATTCTGAGTCTATAATATCTTTAATTATGTATAACCTTAGCGTATGCACTTAGTCATTATAGACCTACTAATAGGGGTATTTAGTTTTCACATAAGTTAGTTATAGTACCACAAAATACTCCTATAGTATTTTAAATGTTTGAATTATGTTCTCAATGTTTCTTGGTACATTTTTAGACTTGTTGCAACTGTTGGATATAGTGTCTAAGTCCATAACTTTATTTGGTATGTACTTGATCCGACCCAACATGGTCCATTTGGGTTGCATGGCATTGCAATACTTGGATAGACTAAATAAGAGAATATGGCACTTATGGTTATTAATATATTATAAGTTCTAATATATTAATAATAGTATTACTTAATTAGTATTTGATCAAGTATTAATCTAGTATTAATTTGGTGATCAAAGTGAGACTAATTAAATATATAGGGTTGATTATGACAATCATCAAATCTTTTATGGTGGATTAATGATCCATGGTTTATGGGTTATGGATGTAACTATTTGGAGCTCCATGGATAGTCCATGGGAGTTACAAACCCATGGGTCATGAGAAATGAAGAGTCATGACAATTAAGAGTATTCATGTGAAAACCCTAATTATGACACCACTATAAAAGGGACCCTTTGGCTAGTGAAATCGGACCTAGTAAGGTTACTAGAGAGGGCATAACCGATTTTGAGTGCTAGAAGTATTCTCTTAAGTTATTCCAAGTTTGTGGTGTTGTGTGAAGCATTTGAGGCACAACATTTGGGGTGCTAGGCTCACAAAGTCTTGAAGGAATCCAAGCAACAACAAGGTATGTATTTCTACTAGTTTTTATGTTTCATATATTCCCCATGCCATGCTAGTTAGGAAATAACCTTGAAAAAGAAATTTGCATGTATATAGAGAAAACATAGATTCAAGGTTATTAGGGTTGCATGTACACTTAGGAAGTGTTAGAATGCTCAAAACCCAACAGTGGTATCGGAGCCTAGGATTGTTTTCTATATACTTGATGCAAAACTGCTTGAAAAATCGAAAAAACTGCTCACTGTCGACTGGACTCGCCGAGTTCATGGGGAGGACTCGCCGAGTCCATGTACAAATTCATCCTACTCGTCGAGTAGGATCATCTAACGCTGTTGGCTCAAACCCTACAGGCTCCTTTTCCCTAATGAACTTGTGTGGTAAGGTCATCTTTGATGGATCCAACTTTAATGAGTGGATCAGAAACATCAGGATGATTACCCGCTATGAGGACAAAGAATATGTCCTTGATAGGGAGCTTAAGGTTGTTAATGAAGCCATTGCTACTCCAGAAGAGCTTGCGGAGTTCATTGCGCATGAGAAGGATGCCACCAAGGTGTCCTGCATCATGATGGCCACAATGACTCCGCAACTCCAAAAATCTTATGAAGATTTCTACCCCTATGAGCTGCACCTAGACCTGATGGAAAGGTACCATCAGAGCGCGCGTCAAGAGAGGTATGAAATCATTTCCTCCATGATAACCGCAAGGATGAAGGATGGTGAACCCATCACCGGTCACTTGCAGAAGATGCAGAGGTTTGTTGACCGGTTGCTAAAGCTCAATGTTGACTTCCCTGAGGAATTGGCGATTGACATCATTCTCCATTCCTTACCTTCAAGTTATGATCAGTTTCGTATGACTTATCATATGAATAAGGAGGAAGTCACACGTAGCAAACTTCAAGAACTCTTAAGGACAGCTGAAAATGGCCATAAGGGTAAAGCGGTTGCTACTTTTACTCCTTTAACAACCCCTATTCTTGCAATTGGGCAAGGGAAGGGTAAGAAGAGGAAAAGCCCTTCAAAGGGTACCAAGGGTAAGACTCTTGATGGTTCCTCTTCAAGTGGGACAAAGAAAGGTCCCATTACTCCTTCTTCGAACCCAAAGGAAGCACAATGCTTCTATTGCCAAGATAAGGGACACTTCAAGCGAAGCTGCGCCAAATATCTGCAAGATATAAAGGATGGGAAGGTTAAACCCACCCATGCAGGTATTTACACAATATTGTCTAACAACTCATCTAATGCTAATTCTTGGGTGCTTGATACAAGGTGTGGTATTCACATTTGTACTGATTTGCAGGCACTAAGAAGAAGTGAGCAAGTAGAGCACGGGAAGATAAACTTAGTCACGGGCAACAGGAAAGCATCACCTGTTACCAAGATAGGAGTTTATTCTTTATTGCTTAATAATGGGTTAATGTTAGATTTGAATAAGTGTTATTATTCGCCCGAGATTGCGAGAAATATTATTTCTTTTCATGGCTTGTACAAACAAGGTTTTACATTTTTATTTGATAATAAAAATGGTGCTATTAATGTCTATTACAATGATGTATTTTACTTTAAAGCGATACCTTGTGATGGTGTATATGAAGCCGTGAATGTTGTAGACAATCTAGGAAATAATGTGTTGTATATTGATTCTTCTGATAGCTTGGATAAAGCATCCTTGTGGCATTGTCGTCTTGGACATGTTAGCAAGAAGCGCATAGGCCAACTCCAAAAGGCTGGAGTCTTGGAATCATTTGACCTCAAGTCAGATGATAGTTGCGAGTCTTGTTTACTTGGAAAAATGACAAAGTCGCCCTTCGTAGGTACTTGTGATAGGGGTGAAGGTTTGTTGGACCTTGTACACACGGATGTGTGTGGGCCCTTCAGAGTTGCTACAAGGGATGCTAATCGTTATTATGTGACTTTTACTGATGATTACAGTAGATATGGATATATTTACTTAATCAAGCATAAGTCAGAAACCTTTGAAAAGTTCAAAGAGTTTAAGCAGGAAGTTGAGTGTGACATCCCCATATTTCTCGGCCAGAAAAGACCGATTTAATTTATGTTTTTTAAAATAAAATCAGAGAAATCTTTTTATAAGATATTGCGGAATTGGTCCCCAAACAATATATGATAAAAGTTTATCAAAATCCTTCATTAAGAAGGTATATATTTTCCATATATATATCAAAACCTCGGGATGTCATGTTCCGATACAGATCAAAAGCATAAACAAGACATTATAAGCCTTTCAACAATTATTTACAACTACTGGACTATAATCCAAAAATCTCTCGTCATCCTCCGACTATGCTCGGGGTCCACTACCTGTAATCATAAAACTGAGTGGGTTAGGCTTGGGAGCCTGTTGAGCATATAGGGTTTTCAACCCACAATAATAATATACTTATTAAGTTCACCAATCAACAATAACCCTGATTACCCATTCCCGTTGTCCTCACTTTACGTCCCTAAACACCTATCACAAGGGACCCAGCCTAAGGATTATCATCGGGATGGACACTACTGCTAAGGGGTTTCCTCAGCCATACATGTCCTTAAGGCAACCATGAGGGGGATTGTCACACCCCCAACCAGAACGGCGGAAACGTTCGGGGGCGAAGGACGTCATATTCAGTATCATAACAGTTCATAGAAAGGAAAGTACACACCACCATACATATATAAAGGTTTTAAAAATGTTTACATCATTGTATTCATTACATGCTCAAAAGATAAATGCATAAACATCTTTCAAAAGAAGTAATTAACACCAGCGCGTTAATCCCCAAAAGTTGATTTCCAAACCTGCTTAGCGGTTCCCTGGGAATACAAGTTATTTCAAAGAGAAAGTGTCAACAATTAAGTTGGTGAGTTCATAAGTGGTTTAGAAAGTTTGTATGCCATTCCAAATTGAGTGTATGTTTTCCTAGAAAATCCCTTATTTCCTTATAAAAGTGTGAAATGCATGAGAATATATGTATTGAATAATATATATAGTTGAATCAAGAAAATCCCTTATTTTCCTGTTAGTTGTTTGTTTTGTATACATGGAAAATCCCATATTTTCCTAAAGTAATAGTTAGCCTAATGCCCCAGACTAAAAACCGAAAGCAAAAGACATGCTTTAGAAGGTTGAAGCATAGATTTATATAATGAAACCTATTAGAAGATTTCAGTTTGTTAGATGAAGAATAGTTTGAATAACTACTCATTCATCAATTAGAAGTACTATAATAATTGTATATCCGATGAGTTTTATAACCATACTAAACATAATATGCCTGTAGCGACGTTCTTCAGGCGTCGTAGCGTTATGACAAACTGTCACCCCAAAGGAAGGACTATAGCTAACAGTCAGGGCGCGGGATCATGACTTCCCGTATAGATCTATACACATTTGACACGTTCTCCGCACGGGAGACTCTGGTTATAGACATGACTTGTAGCGATACCTTCTAGCAAAAAGGCAGTGTTTGAAGATGTACTTGTCTCACGGATTCTCAACTAAGTCTGTATTTAAACTAATAGTTTTGTATGCAAAGATCATCCTTTCTCACAAAGTTTTGACAATGCATAAATCATAAGTTTCTAAAATGTATTAAAACGGTTTAACAACGAAGGATACTTTGGAATTTCTAAATACTTTGTATAAATCTAGTGCATGCAAAGTATGACAAGAGTTTTCACATAGTAGTAATAAATCACAAGTGATTCATTTGATAAAAACAAGTAAAGTGAAATTTTTGATGTAGAAGACAAGTTTGTAGACAAAACATATATATCTATATGGTTATATATATGTATAAGTTTTAAAAGTTGATTTGGTATGTTTCGTAATTGTTGTTCATATTCTTACGTTTTTATTAGAAACTTTGCATGAAATAATCCTTAAGTTTGATACTAAAGACCTTTTTGTACTTATCACTTTTGTAAAAATGGTAATTAAACATATTTAAATGATTGTGTTTTAACTTCCTTAATGTATCAACATTGCTCAAAAATGTTAGAAGGTGTTAATAAATCTATAAACCACTTTTGACAGTTTTACCCTTTACTGTCCCTGTTTTTAGAAAACTTATAGAAAAATCATCGTAAGTCAAAAACTAAATCCGTCACCTCTGAAAGTTTATAAAATGAGTCTACTTTGTTCCCAATTTTTATTATGATTTTTAGTGGTCTCAAACTAGTGTGAAAATGCACATCTTCACAGACTGGTCCGAAATCACTTCTGAAATGACAGGCAGTTTTATAAAAATCGCCATAAATTGTAGAAAAATCTTATGAATGTGTGCGAGTAGTCCTTAGAAAGGTATAAACTTGAGCTATTTGCATATTGTACAGTTTCGAAATATATTAAGTTTAAGATGGTCAAAACAGTCCGTGAACATGACTCAACTTTTCTGTAGAAAGCTGTCATTTAAATTTAAGTTATGTTTAGTGTTCTAACATGTATTCCCCCCCTTAAAACTTGAAGGAAACATGAAAATGTAGGGGGTATGAACTCACCTTATGTGAATACTTGAAGAATGGAAGGTTGAAGATGAACTTTTGGTTGTTGGTTTGATGCTCCAAAACAGCCACTCTTTTGGCTATGTTGCTGTCACGAAAATTTCACAGCAAAAGAGCAAGAAAATGGGTAGTTTAATCACTGTTTTGAATCAAAAATTTTGAGTATCATAACAAGTAACTTCCTGGGGTATTTTGTGGTAAAAATATCAAGCAAAAAGGAAGGTGTAGATGGGTGAAATGGTGGCTGAAACACAAAAGGGACAACAGCCCTTTAGTTCATGGTTTTGATGGCTTTGGAAGGAAGTTCTTGTGCTTGAAAATGAGATGAAGGTTGAGAGTGATTCCCTGGAGTATTGGCTGGTCAAATGAGGGTAAAATGAAGAGGAAATTTCGTGGATGTGAAGGAGGAAAGAGTGGAAGAGGATAAGGGGACAAAACCTAGACTAGCTTGTGATGGGATGTGAGTTTAAGTGATGTGATCTTGTCTAGCCACTTGCTTGGGTGGTTTCTTAGAGATGGGGTTAGTTAACTAACTAACTACTAGTTATTTAGTTAGTTAGGATTTCTAGGTAAGGAGAGGGAAGGTGTTAATCTTGAAAATTAGAAGAGGGATTAATAAGCATTCTTAGTAAAATGTCTTAAGTGATTAAGCACTTATTAGTTAAGTTGGCACTTATCTCCACCAATTCTCTTATCTTAATTGATTTAGAAATCGTATTCCTTACATGAAATCACTTTAAGTAATGACCCATAACTAGTCATTCACTAGATAATAATACATATGTACAAATACATACATGTATACTTAGTATAAAATAACAATGTAGTTTCTGTGTATTTGAACTTTAATGTTTATGTTTTATTCTTTTTATTCAAAAACACTTAGATACATTTTAATTATACCTTATAATAATTCATTTTATATTTTAATTTATTTAAATATAAAATTTATTGACCAATGTATAATTTCGTGACATTTAACCGGTTAACCATATCGTTAAACACGTTTTGTCACTTTGGTTCGTATATTTGTCGAATTTAGATCCTACACAACTATTAAGCACACGTTTTACATAGAACCTAACTTAATTATCAACTAGATACATGTTGATACAAAAATTAAGTTTGTTGCGTTCAAATGATGTTATATGCTAATTTCACAAACCGGTGATGGTTCGTAGCCATACATCATAACGAAATTTATCAATAGCTACTTATTTTATATTTCAAAATAACTTATTTAAATAAAAGCGGTTAAATTCCTTCAACCATTCTTGATAAAATACTCATATTTCTTAATAATCAAAACATAGCATCGTACGATCGTTCCTATTTTTACCAATTGTTACATTCTCCCCCCGTTAAAAGAATTTCGGCTCGAAATTCAACTTGTAGACGGGAAATCACTAAACAATTGGGGGTGTTTCTTTCTTTTTCATTTGTTTCTCGTGTTCCCTGGTGAAATCAGGTCCTCGCTTGGCGCTTCAACAGGCCTTCACTATGGGTATGCGACATTGTTTCGTCCTTTTTACCTCCTGATCCATGATTTCCACCGGTTCTTCGATGAAGTTTAGACTCTCGTTGTCTTCAATTTCGTCAAGTAGAATAACAACAGTCTCATCAGACAAGCTCTTCTTCCGATTCTGGGATGCCTTCAATTATTCATGGGTTTGAACAATCTTCTCTATAGTTTCTCGTATGATATGGGGGATGGTGAGAGTGTTGTTAGGAACTTGTCCCTTAGCGAGTTGCATATTACCTACCTCAGCCCAGCACAGAGGTGATCTACACTTGCTTCTGTAGAGAGCTTCGAATGACGCGACTTTGATGTTAATGTAATAGTTGTTGTATAAGGATTAGATGAATGATTCTTCCGTTTTGTCTGTCAGTTTGAGGGTGATATTAAGGACTTCTTTAATGACTATTGAAAACACGAGGCGAATCGCCTGCCCCTTATCCAAAATGATAGATAGTGGTATACTATGCAGTCTCGCAATCTTCTTGTGATATGCTCCTATCAGCTTTTCTATTTTTCTTTGTAACCTTGGTTGGTAGAAAGTGTGTGGGTTTGTTTGATTTGTCTACGCTCGCTCAAGTGGTAGCGTGTCCATCCACTGTCCTGTGTAACTTGTCATGGAGTTCATGGTATAACTCATAACTGATTCATCTATCATCTCTTTGTGTTTATAAGTCATATATAATTAAGATTGAAAAGATAGTCGAATCGGTGATTCTATTCTAAGCCCACATCCAAACAAGGAAAAGGATTTAAAGCGAAATTACCAACCCTAAGTCCGTAGAATCTTAATTATATAGGGCTCCAATATATACACTTAGTAATCATAGACTCACTAGTACGGGTCCATAGTCTCTACTTGAGTGGGGTGATTAACTTGGGTGAGATGGCATTTACAACAACCCTTTTCCACAACTACCACACTTAGGTTGATTTTTGAACTCGGGTTGCCGTACGGATGGTATTCCCATGAGATCTTCTCGGAATATATCGAGAGGGTTATGGGCTTTTCCAACATCCATGATGTCTTTCTCTGCTTGTTTCTTATCCACAGAACGAGCTAGGACGACGTGGTACCTCCTGCGTAGGTACTTCTGAGTCTTGTTGTAAAAGGTGAGTCGGGGGTTTGTGTCCAGTTTGTCGCCATAGACAATGAGGGTTCTATTACTCGATGGGTTTAGGCGAATGGACTTTTCGTAATATATGATATCGGTATGGTGAGGAAACTAACTAATACGTTGTTAAAATGAAAATGTCGTAAATTTTTATTGTGACCGGTTTTAGGATGATTTGAACGAATTGCTTGATTTAGTGTTAGAGTGCACCCTATGTACACGCCTCTAATGCTTTTGATTATTCCAATTCTACTATAAATATTTCGTTTAAGTTTTTGAGGTTTTTGGTTGAGAAATTGATTAAATCTACGACTCACAATACTCCTCTCCGCGTTGCTATTATATAGTATCCATGCATATGTGCTATCGGGAATGAATGTACCGGAATCTCAGCGGGGTCTATTACTGCTTTCCCACACTCTGTTGCTAAAACACTTCCGACGCTCTTGACATCTTTGTTTTTAGTGTCCGAGAACTCCCTTATGAAATGCCCTACTTCTCCACATCTGTAGCAAGTTCGAATCATCCCAGCTTTTGTGTTTTGGGCGGTCTGTTGAGCCGGCACCCTACATAAATTTATGGTACGCCCCTTTTCATTACAGTTCTTGCAGTGCATTTCTCTGCACTTTCCTTTGTGATGAAAGCTACACTTGGTGCATTTTGGCAGGTTTCCAACATATGGTCTTGTCGGCACTGAGGTAGTAGGGATGGTGGTGGTATGGAATTTCACTATTTGTTGTCTTTTGGTAGGTCCTTGATTTGGGGCGTCGTTGCAGGAACATACTCGAGATATCCCTGGTTGTTATTACGATTGGAACTTTCGGCGCCGTTCCCGCTTTTGTTTGTGTTGTTAGCGCCGAGGTGTGCCATGACTGCTGTCACGGCGGCTGTTACCGCAATTTGAAATGTTGTAGGGTTTATTTATAGATCTAGTGTTGCACCAGTATGCTGATTACCTTCATGTGTCGGCATGATTCTATTTTGCGAGTGGCCTCCTCTGCTCTCAGTTCTGTGATGACTGTCCAGGTTGTAGCTGTAAGGGTTCTTTGTCCTATAACGACTATCTCCTTTCTAAGGAGTGTAGGTGATCCGTATTGTTCTCTTGATCTGCTTGCCGGTCTATGGGTGCTATGGCCTGAAGTACGGTGTAGTGAGTTTATGTCGGTTATGGATCATCGGTTGTCCTTTCCAGTCTATATGTGTGGCTAGGTAGTTAATTGCGGGGTGCTTCCTGAAATGAGAGGTGGAGGTTGTCACACTCCTCTTGATAGGGTAAGGTTTATTGATGGTATCTCCCGAACTTCTTTCTCCATATGGTCCCTTCTCGGAAATCTTCTTCCTCGTATTTCATCTATTGGTACTCTTCGAAATCTTCTTCTGGATCCTTCTTGATCCATCTATTGGCTTAGGTGGCAGGATAGTAGGGGTCTATGTGGAGATGAAGTCTAGCTGATATGCCTATGCGAGAATAGGGGTAAGAAGCATATGAAGAATCTAAGTGTGTGGTTCTATTGTAACGCAAAATAGTCCTATAGTATTTTAAATTTGTATGTTAAAGTTTTCTTTGTATAGTTTGTTGGTAAGTTTTAAATTTGTTGTCCACTGCAGACACTCCTCAGCACACGTTAGTCGGCTCTCAGACAAATATAGTTGATCAGGCTATATCCTTCCCAGTTCCGATTACATGTCCCAAGGCGTACCTGCACTGCACAACTTATTTATAATACTTCTAAAATGGTCCGATGTGAAACTGTTATTAGTACGAAATGAATGAATGCTTACTTTACAAAAACTAAATAAATTTAATTTCAAAAGTATGACTCTTCTCAGAGTGTTTTTGCCCAGTTGAGTTTATATTTGTATACCAAAAATGGTTTTGATACACTTAATTCACTATAAACGATGCTCTGATAACAATCTGTCACACCCCCACACCAGAACGGCGGAAACGTTCGGGGGCGGAGGACGTCATATTCAGTATCATAACAGTTCATAGAAAGGAAAGTACACACCACCATACATATATAAAGGTTTTAAAAATGTTTACATCATTGTATTCATTACATGCTCAAAAGATAAATGCATAAACATCTTTTAAAAGAAGTAATTAACGCCAGCGCGTTAATCCCCAAAAGTTGATTTCCAAACCTGCTTAGCGGTTCCCTGGGAATACAAGTTATTTCAAAGAGAAAGTGTCAACAATTAAGTTGGCGAGTTCATAAGTGGTTTAGAAAGTTTGTATGCCATTCCAAATTGAGTGTATGTTTTCCAAGAAAATCCCTTATTTCCTTATAAAAGTGTGAAATGCATGAGACTATATGTATTGAATAATATAGATAGTTGAATCAAGAAAATCCCTTATTTTCCTATTAGTTGTTTGTTTTGTATACATGGAAAATCCCATATTTTCCTAAAGTAATAGTTAGCCTAATGTCCCAGACTAAAAACCAAAAGCAAAAGACATGCTTTAGAAGGTTGAAGCATAGATTTATATAATGAAACCTACTAGAAGATTTCAGTTTGTTAGATGAAGAATAGTTTTAATAACTACTCATTCATCAATTAGAAGTACTATAATAATTGTATATCCGATGAGTTTTATAACCATACTAAACATAATATGCCTGTAGCGACGTTCTTCAGGCGTCGTAGCGTTATGACAAACTGTCACCCCAAAGGACGGACTGTAGCTAACAGTCAGGGCGCGGGATCATGACTTCCCGTATAGATCTATACACATTTGACACGTTCTCCGAACGGGAGACTCTGGTTATAGACAGGACTTGTAGCGATACCTTCTAGCAAAAAGGCAGTGTTTGAAGATGTATTTGTCTCACGGATTCTCAACTAAGTCTGTATTAAAGTAATAGTTTTGTATGCAAAGATCATCCTTTCTCACAAAGTTTTGACAATGCATAAATCATAAGTTTTTAAAATGTATTAAAACGGTTTAACAACGAAGGATACTTTGGAATTTCTAAATACTTTGTATAAATCTAGTGCATGCAAAGTATGACAAGAGTTTTCACATAGTAGTAATAAATCACAAGTGATTCATTTGATAAAAACGAGTAAAGTGAAACTTTTGATGTAGAAGACAAGTTTGTAAACAAAACCTATATATGTATATGGTTATATATATGTATAAGTTTTAAAAGATGATTTGGTATATTTCGTAATTGTTGTTCATATTCTTACGTTTTTATTAGAAACTTTGCATGAAATAATCCTTAAGTTTGATACTAAAGACCTTTTTGTACTTATCACTTTTGTTAATGTGGTAATTAAACATATTTAAATGATTGTGTTTTAACTTCCTTAATGTATAAACATTGCTCAAAAATGTTAGAAGGTGTTAATAAATCTATAAACCACTTTTGACAGTTTTACCCTTTACTGTCCCTGTTTTTAGAAAATTCATAGAAAAATCATCGTAAGTCAAAAACTGAATCCATCACCTCTGAGAGTTTATAAAATGAGTCTACTTTGTTCCCAATTTTTATTATAATTTTAGTGGTCTGAAACTAGTGTGAAAATGAACATCTTCACAGACTGGTCCGAAATCACTTCTGAAATGACAGGCAGTTTTATAAGAATTGCCATAAATTGTAGAAAAATCGTATGAATGTGTGCGAGCAGTCCTTAGAAAGGTATAAACTTGAACTATTTGCATATTGTACAGTTTCGAAATATATTAAGTTTAAGATGGTCAAAACAGTCTGTGAACAGGACTCAACTTTTCTGTAGAAAGCTGTCATTTAAATTTAAGTTATGTTTAGTGTTCTAACTTGTATTCCCCCCCTTAAAACTTGAAGAAAACATGAAAATGTAGGGGTATGAACTCACCTTATGTGAATACTTGAAGAATAGAAGGTTGAAGATGAACTTTTGGTTGTTGGTTTGATGCTCCAAAACAGCCACTCTTTTGGCTATGTTGCTGTCACGAAAATTTCACAGCAAAAGAGCAAGAAAAAGGGTAGTTTACTCACTGTTTTGAATCAAAAATTTTGAGTATCATAACAAGTAACTTCCAGGGTTATTTTGTGGTAAAAATATCAAGCAAAAAGGAAGGTGTAGATGGGTGAAATGGTGGCTGAAACACAAAAGGGACAGCAGCCCTTTAGTTCATGGTTTTGATGGCTTTGGAAGGAAGTTCTTGTGCTTGAAAATGAGATGAAGGTTGAGAGTAATTCCCTGGAGTATTGGCTGGTCAAATGAGGGTAAAATGAAGAGGAAATTTCGTGGATGTGAAGGAGGAAAGAGTGGAAGAGGATAAGGGGACAAAACCTAGACTAGCTTGTGATGGGATGTGAGTTTAAGTGATGTGATCTTGTCTAGCCACTTGCTTGGGTGGTTTCTTAGAGATGGGGTTAGTTAACTAACTAACTACTAGTTATGTAACGCCGAAAATTTCAAACAATTTTTCTTTTAAAAATAGTCGTTTAATTCTTAGAAATACTTGTTTAAAATCTCATTCATAATCGAATTACAAAACATGACTCCATTTTCACTTGTATAGAAAACCAGGATCCTTAAAACATGACACTTTCTCTGGTGTGTACAATCAAGCCGGTGCCGTCCCGTGATCCTGAAAGAAACCTGCAACACATACATAAAACAAAACACTGTAAGCACGAAGCTTAGTGAGTTCCCCAAAATACCACACATAACACATATTAGCCACTCGAGGCTATAACTCTGTGGGTCCGTGGACCCTGCTCTGTGAACCCTCTGGTTCTAACTCTGTGAACCTTCCGGTTCTAACTCTAGGAACCCTCCGGTTCCAACTCTGAAAACATGCACAACATAAATCACATAGAAATAATGCAGTACAACACATAACATACATAGCATACAAATACTCTATCACATAACTCTGGTTACCTACTCAAGGTAAAGTATAGTGAGAAGACTCACCTGGCAAGCAGAAAGCAGATATCCCCACACTTGAATCTCGAAATCGCCACCGCCTAACACATAAGGCATATACTCTCATGAATATAACTCTCGAGACTAGAATCAACCCTCTCATGGCACCCTCTTAAGGGTAAAAGACTATTTTACCCCTCTCTTGGCCCAAAGGCCACATCGCTGACCAAGCCCTAAAAGTCAACGGTCAACTCATGGTGAAAGTCAAAGTCCTCAGTCAAAGTCAACCCTCTTGGTTGACCCTGCTCGCTGAGTCAACCCATCGACTCGTCGAGTTCCCATGCTCAGAACTTCCCCAGTCCGCGACCTAACTCGCCGAGTCACCCCGCGACTCGCCGAGTCCAACAAGTTTGAGTCCACTCGCACACAACTCATCGAGTCATCCCTTGACTCACCGATTCTCGACTCAACCAAAAAATATTGGGAATCTTTGACAAGACTCGCCGAGTCCAAGAACAGACTCGCGGAGTCTAAGGCTATCATCAACGTACTCGTCGAGTTATTCATACAACTCGCCGAGTTTCAGACCATCTTCATCCGACTCGCCGAGTTGTTCTTCCAACTCGTCGAGTCCCAGCTCATCTTCAAGCAACTCGTCGAGTTCACCCATGTGACTCGCCGAGTACCACCGGTCTGAATCCATACAGAAGCATTCCAGACCATGCAATTGATCCAAAACATAGATCTAGCCTCCTACAACTCATCCATCACGTAAAGTGGCAAACTTTACGTGAATCCTAAGAGATCTATGCATTTTGCACATTGGGCTAGGGTTTGGGACATGATGGCTCCACAAAACATTCCAACACAGGGACTTTCATGCTCTTTGATCCTTCTCCATACCAGATCTGAGGTAGCAACCTCAGATCTAACCTCTAGACTCCAATTACATCCATAGACAAGTTCCCACAAACCCCAAAATGAAGAAACAACATAACAACAGCCCAAGAACGAGATATTACCTCCAAGGAACGCCCCAACTGCAATGAAACTCGAATCCAAGCAAAGCCCCTTGCTCCAAGCCTTCAAACTCCCAAAATTCTTCAACAAACACCTCCTTCAAGCTCCCAAATGAGATATGATCTCTCACATACAAAGGATAAGGGTTTCTGGACTTGAGGATGAATAAAGAGGCTGAGAGTGGGCTGTTATGTTCTTTATATAGGGCTCAACCCCGGGAATTAGGGTTTTCTCCACTCAGCGCCTACTCGCCGAGTCCTCCTTACTGACTCGCCGAGTCGGCTACTTAACACGCGACCCAGTCGCGACTCTACTCGCCGAGTCTAACCATGGACTCGCCGAGTCACTCTTTCCCAACTTACTCTTTTAGCCCTTCTACTCTACTCTTGATATTTCGGGATGTTACAATTCTCCCCCACTTAAATTAGGCTTCGTCCTCAAAACCTACAGCAACTCAACTCCAGAAATACTCCCACAACGTGCCACCTAGCCTTAATCGGACCAAGTCCCACAAGGCATACCCATCGAAACTCGAACACACTTTCTCTTCCCTTACGGTGTCCTGACCACCTTCTCGAACCGGGCACCGACTGTACCCTCTGAGAATCACACTCAACAATCAAGAATTACCCATGAAGCATCACTGCCCCAAATCTCAACAATCACTCTACCCATAAGGCTAGAAAGCCATGAACCATCGGATCCCCGATCCGAATCCCACTCTATCCATTCCGTGATGACGGAAAGACCCATTATCAATCTCAAAGCAACTACCACGAGTTCTCCTCTTGTAATCACATACGCATGCTGAACTTGCTCCAGCACCCTCAGGTTGGGAAAACCCGATACGCTGATGATATCCTTCAACATCCCCCAGGATGAACCACTATCACATATCCAATACCTGATCAGAATCAAGCTGGGAGTCCCAGACTCCCTCCCTGCATCCATCCTGAGACTCTTGGCTCTATACCCGCGGAATCCCTTCCGCGTCCTCAGCAGACATCCCATCATGATGTCATTCCATACCACTGTCACAGACAAAGTGCTCAACCACCATACTCCAAATCATCCATTCTCACTACTACTTTCACTTCCGTGAACCAACACTTCCCCCCCCCCGGGGGGGGGTTACATACCTTTCTCTTCCCTTACCGTGGGAAATCCACTTGCCAACCTTGCCACTACTCCATGTATCGCACATGCTCTGGATCTGCTCGCAAGGACTCTCGGGTCCATGCGCTACCTCTCCCTAGCAAATGAGGGTCCGACCCCTCCTCCCATACAACAACTCAAAGGGTGGCATACCAATGCACTAATGATGGCTGTTGATATAGGATAACTCAACCAAGGATAAATACGTGCCGCAACTCCCTCCGAAATCTAATACACATGCACGAAGCATGTCTTCGAGCGTCTGAATCGTTCGCTCGCTCTGAAGTGTCCTCAAACATCATCATGATAAGCTCTAGCTCATTTCTCATATCCCTCTTCGAGACTGAGCACCAGGTCAGCTTTTGACTCCACAGTTGAGCCTCCAAAGGTCACCCATATCATGATCCAAATATCCCACTAACTTCCTCCCCGTGACCACTATCCCAGCCCAGTGACACGCGAGTCACGAAATTCTCTTTTCCTCATGCGAGAAAAAAATACAATCCAACCGAAAATCGTCTCAACTTTGATCTTTGGTTTCTGCTGCGCATATCCCTTGCACATCTCGCTGCATCTCCCGACAGAGACGGAGACCCCAGTCTCGCCCCCGGTTCAACACCCAGGCTCCAAAACTCAATACTAGGGCTACTCAAGCCCAAAACTCTTCCACATCATACAATGATCGGAGAACATTCCATCATCACATTCTCTTGCCATCTAGTGAGTACTACGGCTACCTGCAGTATCACGACACCCTATGACTAGTGAGTACTACGGCTCCTCTCAGTATCAAAACACCGTCTGACTAGTGAGTACTACGGATCCCTATAGTATCACAACACCCTCTGACTAGTGAGTACTACGGCTCCCCGCAATATCACAACACCCTCTGACTAGTGAGTACTACGACTCCCCGCAGTATCACAACACCCTCTGACTAGTGAGTACTACGGCTCCCCGCAATATCACAACACCCTCTGACCCCACTAGCTCATGCTCCGCAGACTATCATAGGCAGCTACCCATACTCGGCTCGAATATGCATCACAGACTCTGAAGACAATCGACATATCAAATGCCCACCCTTGCGAAGATCCACTTCATTAAATAATCTCCCTGGATGCCCATACTCGAAGGGTTCCCACTAGATCCATAGATACCTGATATACCACAAGTAACCCCGAAATAAAGATATCATACCCGGATACCTCGGAATATCCCAACAGAATCATCACAAGATCCTGCCACAACCACTGATCTCCTGCCCCCAAGCATCATATAGATACAATAATACATTTTTCCCAAAATGCAAGTTCGATGTATCCAATTTCTCAATTGGAATACGAGAAAACGCTAGCGCTACGAAATACGCTGATAATTCTCCGAAACCCTTTTTCCCATCGCTCAAAATCAAAGCAAGGATACGCATACCGACCCGGGAGTTGGCTGCCCAATCATTCTCTAACAACACTGACCACTACCAGGTTCCTGACCATTAAACACCTGCCGTGGAGACATTCATCCTTCTCAAACAAGTACTTCCCGCAGATCTCTATACTCCACTTATAACTGCTCTTGGTAAATCTCTGCTTTCTTACATACGGTACCCAGTTCTCCCCCACTCAGGGTTCGAACCATCACCAATTAGCACATAACCAACCCACAACTATTTTCACCAGCAAAATCACACCTGCCCCTGGAAAGTGCTACACAACGCCCAATAATCCCCTTTAAGGAAATCAATCGACCTCATATACTCTGAACCTCTGATGGACTCCTTAAGAACTTCTCGACACGACTGCCCCTAGTCGTTCCAAATCTCATACCAATCTAGCACCAATCAACTCAACTGCTCAATAACATCCCTGGCTCATAGACTGAACCACAAAATCATCGTACTCCTCACCTCAACTCATCAACCAACGCTCCAACACCGGGTTCATCCCAAGAACAGAGACCCATTCCCATACTCAATACCCAACATAGATAAAAACTCTCTGCACTGCTAAACTCGACTGAACTCCCCACTGATACCACTACAATACATCCTACTATACTCAAATAGGTGTAATGTGGTCCTTGACTATCTCAGTCCCAACTGACTATTTGATCATGATAAATCACTGCCTCGTGGCACACATGCTACCTGATACTCTGGTGGGAAATCATCAGCAATGACGACCTGCAGGGTTTTACCCCCAAACCCAAAACTTAAACATCATGCTTCTCATATTTTGGACACGAACATAATCAGTACCACCCAGATCATAGAAGGTGACATCTCCTTTATCGACTGATCGCTCAACTCAGATCGAAATTCTTCCTTCTCACTGACTCCTTACTAAAATACTCTGAGAGGCTCTCGATCCCCCTCTCAAGGGATGCCTCTTTGAACTCAAACATGACCGGATAGCCGGAGAACCACAAGCATCATTCCCTACGAACCATGGTACTCATTCCATGACATCTCTTCTCAATATGCTCCGGCGTACGGTACTCGAACCGTAACATCACTCCTTAGTCCGCTCCGATGTATGGTACCCGAACCATAGCACCACTTATCAATCCGCTCCAATGTATGGCACCCGAACCATAACATCACTCCTCAATCCGCTCCGATGTATGGTACCCGAACCATAACATCACTCCTCAATCCGCTCCGATGTATGGTACTCGAACCATAACATCACTCCTCAATCCGCTCCGATATATGGTACTCGAACCATAACATCACTCCTCAATCTGCTCCGATGTATGGTACTCGAACCATAACATCACTCCTCAATCCGCTCCGATGTATGGTACTCGAACCATAACATCACTCCTCAATCCGCTCCGATGTATGGTACTCAAACCATAACATCAATCATCAATCCGCTCCGATGTATGGTACTCGAACCATAACATCACTCCTCAATCCGCTCTGATGTATGGTACTCGAACCATAACATCACTCCTCAATCCCCTCCGATGTATGGTACTCGAACCATAACATCAATCATCAATCCGCTCCGATGTATGGTACTCGAACCATAACACCACTCATCAATCCGCTCCTTAGAACATTCAGAATACTCCATGTATCAAGTATGGGTCCTCTGCTTTCAGTAGTACGGGCCCATACTACCTGCCACATCTACCCATACTTTCCACACGGACCATCCCAGAGCTCCTAAGTAGCTGCTCGACCTGCTCTTTCACCATCCCATCGCGCGTGCTCGCTCTCCAGCGAAATTCTCTACCCTACCAACGCACTTATCTGGCTAAGGTTACTCCCTAGGCTCTTCCTTGGTCCCCTTACTTCTTTGCTATCAGCTGTTGAAGAGCTCCTAATGATGCCAACCATCTACCTCCTGAATATCGTTATATTCACTTGGTAGCTGACTCCCATCATCAATAGGTTCAGGTGATAGAAGGATAGTCTTTTCGCCCAAGAGTGTTAGAGAAGCTATTAAACAGAAATGGCAGGGGCTTTATGAATTGCTAAAGAAGTAATTTGAATCCCTAGACATTCCATGTTGACAAATAGTCATTATATAAGTTGATTTTTTTTCTTAGAATGCTTTAACAAAGTGAGAGATGCATATTATAGTAGCTCTTTTTATATGCATCTGATTAGTAATTAGCAAATAATATTTGTAATTGAAGCTTTATTTGATTATAGAGGCAGATTGGAAGTTTCATGTGATAGGAAACCAGATTAAAAAAGCAATCGAGAATTCAACACATTCAAGACCAAGAACATCAACTATTGAATTTATGAGGCGGCCTACTCCTTGCTGAAGCACAACCGATCCATTCTCTTCAGAAAAAAGGATATCTATTGCAAGGCCAAGTACACCTTAATGAACGATTTGATTTTGAAGAGACAAACCGACAGTCTTCGACATCGGATACTGTTCTAAGGTCTTTATTTTAGGAACGAACAAGGAGGTGATGGTGTAGATCGATGACCACCAATCAAAGCCTTCGTAATCGTCCGTGAAGAGCATCACGCTACAAGAGAAGAAAGAAAGTGACAGCCTAAAAGAGAAGAAATAAGGTGACAAACTGAAATCACCTGCATGGGAAGTGGGATGAGAAAGATAGCTAAACCAAACCTTGGAACTTGTTGAGACTTGACGGCTAGCCGACGGAGGTTGCCTCCTTCAATGTTCTTAACATTGTATAGACCATACATTAGTGGATGTTGGATACTAGATCACTAGAGGGTAGAATAGACTGAAATTAGAGAGTTGGTTACTTCATTAGAGCTCGATTAGAGTGGAATCCGAGATTGGGGACTGGAAGAAGAGAGATCAAAGAAGTTCGAAGTGTGGATTGAGTTTTTAGGTTTCAATTTCAAGTCAATAGTAAAGAGTCCAAAATGATTACACCTCCTTGTACCTCACTCAGTAATCAAAACCATAGAAATTCTTGAATCCGGTATGAACAAGCGACGAAGATGCGAACTTGTGGGAGGATCGCGCTGGAGATGCAAAGTTGGAGAGCAGATGTAGAGAAGTGAAGCGGTGGAGGTTTGAGAATCGAGAGAGAAGAAAGAAAAAAAGGGGTTTTTTGGCGGGGATGAGCTAGGGTTTTCAGTCGGTGGAAACAAAGCGGGCTTTTTAATTTTTGGATTTCATTTCCCCCTTGGATGAAACGCGTACACTACTAGAAAAACAGCCTATTACGACGCGCAATGCGTGTCGTAAAACGCTCAGACGACGTGCAAATGCATGTCAAGAAAGGCCCTGTCATAACGAGAGACGACACGCTTTTGCGTGTCGTCTATAGACGACACACATTTACGACGCGCATTTACGACATGCATTTACGACTCTCATTTATGACACACAATGTGTATCAAGGAAGGCCCTATTATAAAGGAAGATGACACGCATTTGTGTCTCGTAACCTTACGACTCGCATTGTGTATCATTAAAACCTTGTCAAGAAAGCCCATGTCATAAATGAAGATGACACACCTATTTGCGTATCGTAATTTTAAATGTTTAAAAACAATATTATTTATAATTTTACTAATATTCAAATTAAATTTGCATTTAATGTCTCATAATAGAAAATAAAATATCATATTTAAAAAAATATAATGCATTACATAAAATTTAATGTCATACAAATAATTGTTCCATGGAAAAATAAAACAAATCAATAGAAGTAGTAACAAAAATTTACAAACTAATAGTTCTAATTACCTAATGTGTGCGTCACTGTAAACAAGATTTGTGTTGATTTTTTAAATGCCTGCCTCACTTGTATCCACTCTTCCTTAATAACACCAGGACTCTAAATCTATGAACTTGCTCAAAGTATCTATAATGTCTGCAAAAAAAAAAAAACATAACTACAAAATATGTGTGAAGATGGATTACTACAGTGTAAGAGAAGTAAAGAACCTTGAGCTTCCTCCAAGGGGACACAAGGGTAGTCAGACTTGTTACATGCTTCCAATAAGTTTATATAATTTTTATTAAAGTCTTTCTTCAGCAGCAAAACCCTTCATCATATATATATACATTGTCCTTCCAATGCTTCCTTGGCTACAATAGTTGTCTGAACATCTGAAGTTTATGATTTTTTTTTTAAATTTTACAAAATTATAATATATATATATAATAAGCTTCTCAACAACTACAAAACAAAATAAAAGAAGGTTAGTTGGTTAAAGGTAAAACAGACCAGAAGTTAATCAACATCTATAAATAATTAAACACAAATAAAATTTTTACTTGAATGTTAAGTTCAAAATTATAAAATAGAGTTAACCTATGGGCTGTGGTGAGGAAACATTAGCATTAATTTTTTTTTATCATTTTTTAGCTTAGTAAGCTTATTTACACTTTAATGAATAGATTGAAAATGAATTCGTTGCTTTCTTTCATATTGATCTAAAACTACCTCAATAGATCAAGAATTAAATTACCTTGCAATAGAGGAAGTTGACTAATGCCTTCTTTCATATTCATTAGCAAAAATAAATTTCCATCATGATAGAACTAGGGGATACCAACAATTTGAAAATGAATATGATCATAAGATGTAAAAAAAACCATCAAAATAAATGGTCATCAAGATACCCAGATCATGATATTTAGCACCCAACAAACCTACATTGACAGAATAGGCAGCTGGAAACAAACCAGGATGGACAAGGCTTAATTCGTGTATGAGCTTTCTTAGACCTATCAGCAAGACAACGAGACAAAATATTCTTATTATCAACAAAGGATACAATACCAATTATTTCGGCTAGAAAAGAAAATGATTCTAAAATGGATAGAAAAACCAGCACAATGATCACAAGGACTGGACCATGGTGTTTGGAACACAACAACAAACCTACATATACAAAACATAGTTTTAGTATTTCTGGAACCTATTAAGGATACCACTCATTGTAAGAACTAGAAAAGGATGAAAAGTTTCTAGGATATCATATGGATTTACAGAGCTGCAAGGGTCATCCATGTGTTGTTCTTCTTCAAATTACACCACATATTTCCGAATTAAATAAACCTCATCTTTTCAGAAAGTTTCATGTGAAACTGGCATGAGGCTTTTACCTTTTACCATGAAATGATCACTGAATTAAGGATTTGCAAAAGAAGTCACATAGGGAAAAAGGTCCAATCCAGACCTAACAGCAAGAAAACAAGACAAAAAAGTTCTCATTATGACTAAAAATGATCCAAGATGTGAAGATATAGACAAGAAAAAAAATCAATTATGCAACTAAAAGCCTCATAGATAATGATTAAGCCTTGAAAACTAGCATGGATAATGAGGCGATTATACACCAATGAAACATCATAACTCTAATCTACAGGACTTCCATCACAAAATAACACATAAAGCTGAAACAGGGTTTGTAATTTTCACTTCACAAAAGTTTTACCGAGGGTATCCTCTTCAAAATTTTGTTTTTTACAAAAGCAAGATTACACAAAGGGATTGATATAAGAGACCTAGATGGAAACAAACCAGAATGAAGAAGGCCTATTCGCATTGGAGCTTTTTTAGACCTATCAGCAAGAGAACAAGACAAAGATTCTTATTATCAACAAAGGATGGATTGTCAATAATCTTAACTAGAAGAGAAATGATCTTAAAAATTATAGCAAAACCAGCAAAATGATCACAAGGCACTGGACCATGGTGTTTGGCATACAACAAACCTACATACACAAAACATGATTTTAGTATTTCTGGAACCTATAAGGGAACTAGAATGTTTAGAGAGAATGTTTAGCATCTATGAATATAGGTGTAACAAATTGTTACCTGGACTACACGAAGCAACCAAATCATTGCTTTAAGATCTTCTTGGTCAACTAGAGGAGCTCCATCAGTTTCAACACGCTTACTTCCACTTGACCTACGGGTAATGATCCCACCACTTCTATCCATGCTGGATCCACCTCCTTCCCCTCTTGTAGAAGACTCACCCCTCCTACTTCTTGGGAACATACCAAAAAGTGTCCGATTGTAACGACGTGCAAACCTCTCTCGCAACATATTTTCCTCCGTAACAAGATCATGTGTCAGATTAGCAAGAATTGCATCAGATGAAGTTAAAAGAACCTGAACATATGAACAAACCAAAATATCAAATAGATGATAACAAGAAACTAAAATTACAGGAAGAGAAAACATACCTCTTCCCTTAGCTCTGAATGGAATGTGGCTATTATTGATACAATATCCATCTCCACAGGTTGACCTTCCAATTCTTGGGCTCGGTGAGCCCCTTGTGCTTGTTGTTGTGCCAAAACATCTGCCCAGATGTTTGGAGAAAGTGTTGCAAGGAACTTAGGGTCTATGTCTCCATCATTTTGTGGTTCGATGGTTGCAGGTGGCTGTGACGCCACCGGTCCCTGTCGGCTTGAAAGAACCTCATCATGTAACTCTTCGGGAAGTGCATTCAGAGATTCTGGGTGGATTGGTGCAAAACCACCAGCAACAGCATCACGTGGTGCATCCTCCACTTTGGTCTGTTTCTTGACTAACTAGGTGATTCTTGTGACTCGTTTTCGTTAGCTGACCCTCCTCTACTTTTTCTTGATCAGAGGGTTTCTCAGGAGTTGGACGCCTCAAATGAGAAACCAACAAATCTTCAAGGCCTACAGGGATGCTGGATGTGTTAGACCCACCACTTTGCTGGTCATCATTCCACATGCTAAGACGGTGTCTATGCTGTCCATGTCGGGCATTCCTCAAAGACCTGAAAATCGAATCTAACCGCGACGAGGATGACTCTAAATTTCTTTCAATGTGCCTATCAAAGACCTGAAAATCAAATCTAACCTGGCGTTCCTCAAAAACCAACTTAGTTAGTAGACAATACCTTATTTCTTGTTAGTATCTCTTCATCATCATCATTCCCTACATAGACATTATTGTTTTTTTATAACAATGTTTTTGATATGAAATGAGGCATGAGTTGCAAGAGTTTACCAATTCCCAAGTTATCTTCAGCTCCAGTAAAACAAGATTGGGTTGCATAAAGAATATATTCTATTAGATTATCATACAAACAAGAAGGTGCAACTATCAGAAATCACGGACATACATGAATTTGTGTTGCCCTGAACAAGCTCTATAAGCCCTTTTAATGCTCTGCTATCACTGAAGAAGTGTCATCCTATATAGGGAACCATAGCCAGATATTTATGTACTCAAAGAACATAGAGAGTTTATGTATTTGAATTTTGGATAAAAGATTGAAGCACAAACACAAAAATACAGTGCTTACCTCTCCTAATTCCAAATAAAGTCCTGGAAGAGAATCCATAGTAGCCACTAAACCAAATCATAGAAATAAAAATCAACTTCGTAAAGTTTTGACACTTGATCAAACTGGGATACATGAAATACATTCGGTGTTTCTTTGCATTACCTCTAAGAGGGAAAGAAGAAACTTTTAGGTCCTTAATGGTATTAAATTTCTCAAGAGCTTCAAGAAAATTGCCTCTATGAATAGAAAAACGCAACATATTAAATGGATGACTTAAATTTAACCGCTTCTACTCCGATAATTGAAGTAATACTCCCACTGTGAAAAGGAGTATGGATTAAGAAAGGAAAAAATTACTTTTCAGACAAAAGGGTCGACATCTCAAGAAGAACCAATCCCTTGGAATTACCATCATGCTGATTGGATTCACACTGTTGTAGCACCAACAAACCTCACCCTTGGCTAAATTTTCTTGAACAGAAAAGTACTTATTTACAAATAATAAAACTGTTGAAAAGATTTTTTCATTATTTTATTTATTTATTTAATTGTCAAGGTTTGTTTCCTTGCAACCAATTTTGTTTTGCCTAAGAGCAAGGATATGCATCAGACTGATGAGTATTTTGATCAGGTGACTTTGTTTTTACATTTTTAAAAACATAATCTTTGGCCCGGTGATAAGGCCATGAACTTTGTCATATGATTTTGGTTCTAATTTTAAAAATATTACAAATTTACCTTCAAAGCAGATAAATTTGCAGAAATTTGATCCAAAGACTTGTTATTTTGTTCAAGAAGCATCCCTATCTCACCACCAATAACTGTAAGCAATAGTTAAACTTGTTAAGAATGAAAATCCAAAATCCAAAAGTAACATCAAAGACATATAACCAGGGTTAAAGTTGAAGAAACAAATTTAAATTTTTTAAAAATTTTATTATGTTTTATTTTAAGTTCTCATTTTCTTAATTAAATTAAAATAGAAGATAGAAAATAAATTAGATAGGTAAGAAAGTTTGTCACTTTAAGTTGTTCATATCCAAACCTTTCAATCTTTCATACAACATACAGGAATGTGAAGAATTGACGGCCAAGGGCATAACGGAAACAGGGCAAGGATTTGATCTTCCTGGGACAAGATTAGGGGGTATTCTTATCAACAACAAACTCCATCATCACTCTGCCAGAAAGCCTTATCAGCTGCACAAAATAGAGCTCAGATGGGGACACTGCTGCCTTCTGGAACTGAAAAGTCCACTCTTTCCCCTTTAGGTCCTGAATTCTTATTTGTAAACCTTCTGATTGATTAAAAGTAGAGAAATACGCCTGCACAAATATAAAATATTTCAGTCATAAAATTAGACTATGGAACAAGATAGAAAAAAGAAAAACCAACCGCCTAATTCTACCCACATCACTCGCACTCAGAACCTTCTCAAATAATAGAGTAATAGCGCAATTGGAATTCAAGGAAGAAGATATAGTTAAGAGAAAAAAAAAACAACTTGTTTTCTGTCACATATATGATATTATAATGGTTGAAAATGAGAAATGAGTATAACAAAATAAGGATACTCCCCAGATATTTGTAATAGTTCTTGATCAGTTATCTTTGATCAATACCTCAGGAGTAACTGATTCCGACCTCTATCTTAAGTAGGTGGTCTAGCAACTCTTTTTTCCGAAATTGCCCCTTTGTTTAGTAGTGGTGGCCAATGCATTATTACCAAGAGAATAACTTAAAGATGGTTGAAGAGGGATTGCTTCATATAATGCTTTCAGACCTAAATCTGTTATGCTATTATTATGATGATCTGGTGTACTTTATATATTTTTAAATAATGTTAGTGAATTTTTTTTATTAAAAAAGAGTTAAAACAAAATTAAAACTCAAATAATCTTATAAAAAAGAATATAGATATTCTTCCATAGCATCTTCATGATGCATCATCTCCTGTCAAGCTGGTTAGCGAAAACTCCCTACCAAAAGAATTAATAAAATTAGGATTATATTAAATTTTGTTTTCAATTAACACATGCATACCTTTCCATTTAACACATCAACAGGGAGTTTTGCTAAATGACACCCAAGAGGCATCAATTCTTCATCACCTTCAATAGCACCAACCTCATGTAATAATGAAATTGCTGAAGTAGTGGCTTCTTCTGTTGGAGGTTCAAGAACCTAAGACCATGATTAACCACAAGATACATATTATTGTTTAAGGGGGAAAGTGAATATCAACAAGATGCTTGATTATGGGTAAACGACCATTTTACCCTTTTGTATAAAAATAATGGAAAATAGCAAATGACTGTTTATTTAAGAATGGCTATAACTCACAGTTTATTTTCAAAAATAAGTATCAACTATTTTATTTATTTGTTGACATTTATGTAATTCAAAGTCAAATATTTTATAAAGACATTCAGATTTTTAAACATGATTATCAAGAAAAAAGGATTCACCAATCTTATTAGTTAAGTTGGTTAAAATTGGAAGAAACGTACTTAATCAATAACTCCTAATACTACATATATGAACTTACCATTTGTTAGAATGGCATAATTGGACCAAGAGACAGTAATAAATGGGAAGAAATACTCACCTGGTCATCAGAAGAAGGTTGTATGCGGTTGCTTCATCGGAGGAAGAAAACAAGTCGAACTGATTGATGAGTCGTTGACCATAGATGGGAAGTGGAAGCGGACTAAAACAAGTAAATAAGGTATCAGAGGCAGATAAGGTATTTGACCAAAATAGGGTCGGGACGCAGTCTCTGAGACGGTAACGCTGATGAGTCACAATCGCCAGTGACGTGAGGCGAGCTTGATGAGGTCGCCGACCGGTGAGATGAAGTGTTTCAGTCGTACTCTAACTCGATCGTCTGGAGAATGTTGACGTGAAAAAACCCTAGTTATCGTGTGGGGGGCTTTACGGTTGTTTTGGGATGCGAAGGGTTTGGTTAGAGGTATCAGTGGAGGGAACAAGGGATACTGAGAGATGATCGATCGAAAGGGGGTTTTAATTTTTTTTGGAGAAAATGTTTCTTACCCATTAACAAACCCTAAATGATTCTTAACAATTATATTGCCGGAAAGTAGGGTAGATGGGAAGAGGAGTGGATAAGGAACACTATATCTCCGGTTGTGAGCATAAGGAATCGTAGAACCCCAATAGCTAGCTTTGCGACGTTCGTCTTTGGGAACATGTACAAAAGCCCTAGTTACTGGTCTCCATTTTGTGATCTTTGGGAATGAATGAAGTTTTTAAGAAAAAAAGTATAGAACAATTATATGAGTTGTCGAGGTTTATAGAAGAGATGGTATCATGATTAGGGTTTGCAGAGAGAAGGGAAGAAGAGAACGAAGGGAGATCTAGAAGCGGGGTATTTAAAAATTTTAGAATTTTAAGAGGATTTTTTCAAGAACGCGCGTTTTGAGTAAAAAACATAAAGCGACATTTACAAAGGACACACATTTTAGATAAAGTGCCCTCCGTGTTTTTAAGTTTTTTTTACATGAGACACTAGTTTAAGGGCACGCAATAATGCATGATCTAATCCTTAAAGTTTTTGAAGAGATGACACTTTTTTAATGTCACTCTCTTTTGCATAAAATAAATCAATGAGTGTCGTGGTTTGCGCGTCATAAAAGGGTCTTTTTCTTGTAGTGGTATTTCATTAAAATTTATAAAGTGACATGGTTAGACGACACATATTTTATTTAAGGTGCCCTCCGTGTTCTTTATTAGACACTAATTTTAGGGCACGCAAAAATGCTTGTCCACTATGCTTCATATTTTGGAAAACTGACATCAATTTTTAGGGTACGCACAAATGCATGTCCTCTATCAGCGTGTGTCATTGATTGCGCGTCGTAAAAGGATGTTTTTCTAGTAGTGTCATGAGTAATTGTGACACGATAATATCTTATATTCTTGAAACGGAGACGTATGAGTTGTTGTTTATGAGTCGATTGCGCATTGATAATACGTAAACACATCAGTAACTTGATGTTATAAAACGTATTGTTGTGTGTGATTTGATGACTAAATAGTACAAGCATATGAGTCAAATTTTATCCATTCCTTTTACCCAAAGTGGGATAGAAGCGATATTTTTGAGCGCATCGATGATTTAGTGATGTCAAACCTAAGCGGTTGGCCAAGCCTGGACTAATTTGATGTGTTCAATTGTAGTCTGTTGTCAGTTGTCATAAATTGAAATCGGGAAACAACACATGGACAGAGAGAATGATTATAATCCATGTCTCATGTCCATATGATATCTAGAATGGAGGAATATTTAATCTCTTATCTAAATGACGCGTTACCGGTAAGATCAATGTTCGACAACGGCTTTTGAAAGCTATGATTGCTAATTAGATTCTGAAGTCGTACTTGCAATAATAGTTATTAGACTTATCCAAGTGGGAGACTGTTGGATTAGGTGTCTAAGCACATAAATATTTTTGGTATGTACTTGATTTGCTTATGAGCATGGTCCTTTTGGGTTACCTTCACTCATGCAACTTGATTGGATGATAAGTGGAGAATGAGAGTAGGATTTATTATGTGAATGATAAATTGGTACTCAGAATGATTTTATTAATATATTATATGATTAATATATTATTTGGAAATCATACTATTAATTAGTAATTAATCATAAATTAATCTAGTATTAATTTTAGGATTAAAGGAACTGATTAATAATGGAGGGACTGATTATGTAAATCAATAATAATTATAGTTTGGGCTAATGGACCTTATTGATTTTGGGCGGATGGAAATCTATGAAAATCCCATAGAGTTTTCGACCAAGGCCCTACCATATGGGGGGTTCATGGATTGCTTAAGGCCTAAGCAAGGGAGTTAGGGCTTCTACCTGAAAAACCCTAATAGCTTTAACTATATAAACTCTCTTAACATAATGTGACAATTCGAAATTTCAATTATGTACAAACTATATCACTTCAATAGAAGTTATAGCAGTCACAGTTAATTTTCAGACTTTCTCGTGTAAGTTTGAGTAATTCAGGGTTTACACTTCAGGAGATATCAGGAGAGTGGATGCACTAGGGTTTAGTGCAACTCTATTATTCCATCACTCTATTATATTAGAGGTCATTTCAGGAATAAAAATATTTTCTACCAAAAATATCTCAGGACTATAAATAGAATTTTGAACCAAATTCATTCATTATTCGCATTTCCAACTAGAGAAAAGCCAATTTCTCTCTCACGGATCTTCGGGTTTTTATCCCAAATCGTGAGTACCTCATTCTAGTAGTGTTAGAAAGCATTATATGTAGTTATAAAATGATTTAGAAGGCTAAATCACTAGATTTAGGAGTTTACTCCCCAAGGTGTTCTTGGGCGGTAAACTCCCAAAACAAAGCCGAGACCGACCCTTGTGTTATGCTACTGCCTTAGACTCATTTATAAGTGCGTTAGGGACATGAAATCAAGCAAAGATCACCCAAGTTTGGGAGTTTCTGGCCCAAGAATATCTTAGGCCGTGAACTCCAATTTCAAGCTCAAAATGGTGCTTTTAAGGCACCTAAAGCCTTAGACTTCTAAACTAGACTTGTTCCCATTTAATCTAAGGCCTTAAACACATAAGAATCACATTTCAAAGTGAGTTTACGACCATGACATGGTTCATGGGCCGTAAACTCATTATAGGGGCACCAAAGTGTGTCAATGGTCTTCATATGCTTGGAATAAAAGTCTAGAACGTATACCACATGTGCAAGAGACTTGAAAGCATCAAAAGCACACCATACTTAGAGTTTACGGTCGTAAACTCTAAGGGGAATGACCTTAGGGCTGTAAACTCCTAAATGGAGTGTTTCTAGACCTTAAACCCTCCTAAGGACTTAGCCACCAAGTTGGAATAATTCTAGGAATCATTAGGGACTTCAAAACACACCAAACCCCCATGGTTGGGAGTTTACGACCGTAAAATCAAGAGTTTACAACCATAAACTCCATGTGTGATGGTATATGGGGAGTAAACTCACATATAGGGTCCTTTGGAACCCTAAAACACAAGTGCCTTGTCCCAAATTAGCTTAGATGCAATCCTAAGGGCCTAAAACACTTATATAAACTGTTTAATTGTGTCTAGGATATCTTAACATTACCAATTATTGATTTAAGTCTAATTGAATGCATACATGTGTGATTATATGTTCATTAGGATCGTAGTGTGTGTACAAGTCCTCGCTTGACACCTAGCAATCCTATACCGTCAGTTCATCCCAATCACCAAGTACAAGTGAGTTCATACCCCTTAATCAATGTTTTAAATGATTTTTAAACGTTTTAATGGGGGGGGGGGGAATACAAGTAGAAAACAGTATGTTATTAAATCAATCTTATGTATTTTGTAACTGTGTTTTCACTCAGTAGATTTCACATATTTCAAAAGGTGACACATGAAGTGGTTTTCTATCTTAAAATACCTTAATAACAAAAGTATTAGTTTTGAAATGTTTATTAAAATGACATCAAGTCATTCTTAATTATTGTTTAAAACTCCTAGATATCTTGCGAAACCATTATTTTACCTTCTAGGATCAAACTATACTTATGCGCATATGTTTATATATATGTTAGAGATTATTGTTTTCACCCTTCATTTAGTTGCCAATACTCTTGGGTAGCAAGAGTGCATAAACCTACGTAAACAACCAATTTCCTTTCAGTTAACTATCATAGGGATAGTTAGAAGATATCAAACATTATTACTACTACAAGGAATCACACAAGAGTCAGCTCATTCATGAGTCTATACCAATTCCTTACATGATACATGAGTACACTTACTTAGGATTACATGATACATGAATATGTTTACATATACTTACCTGTTACATGAACACACTTACGTGAATACCATACAGGAACACTTTTACATAGGTGCATTATCCTGTATTTATTTGCCTGGATACTTGTACTTAGAACTACGAGGATGATTTATTAGTACTTTCTGTGTAAATTATCTTTCCTATCCCGGTTCAATGGGATATCTCGGCGGGACTTACCATTCCGAACCCCACTGATTGGCACCAATGGTCGATGAATGTCTACGGATGTCTAAGGTAGTTACTTATTTAGTAGTCAGTGACGGGACTAACCATCCCTCCGTCCAACTGTTGCAACAGTGGATGAGATGTGAATCTTCGGAGGATCATTAGGTTAACGATCTGTATTAGGAGATCGACATCGGGACTAACCCTCCCTCCATTCTGCTGCCGCTACAGAGGATGATTGGACAATCTTCGGATGTTCATTAGGGTATACCTTTCGCTTCGGCAATGTCATGTTAATCCTGGTCACCCAGGGATAACACTTACATGATTATATTTTTCCTACTTTACTTTATTTTGTGATATATTCACATAAACGATGAGTTAGACTAAGCACTTTTAGTACTAGTCAATAGAAAGGAAAAACTATCATTTTACTTACAAAACATTCGGGTCTTGGTAGAAGACTACACCTCAAACTAATAGAAAATAAGGGATTTTCTAGGGTTTTTCATACTTACATCAACATTTTCATTTAAAGGTTTACATGGACTTCATAATAGATTTTCATAAGCAAGACAACGACACTTAATAACGTATGAATTCACCAGCTTTAAAGCTGATACTCGCTTTCAAAATAACTTGTATTCTCAGGTCATCAGTTAGACATGTGAGATGGCCAGGTTATCGAGAAGATGGAGCACAGACAAGACTCGCCTTATTTTGATTATTGATTTTATTGTTGTACATTAAGAAAGAACACACATGTATTAAAACTCTACTTATAATGCAATGGATGATGTTGTTTCTTGTTTATTATATTACACTGTTGTGATACTGTACATGACGTCCTCCACCCCTGAACGTTTTCCGCCGTTCGTGGTTTTGGGGTGTGACAGATTGGTATCAGAGCATTGTTTATAGTGAATGAATTATATCAACCCATAAAAGATATACTAACTATAAACACATTGGGATTAAAACACTCTGTCAATGAGTTTATACTTATAAATAATAAAACATTTAACAAAGTATACGTGCCTGCATTCATACTAAAATTAGTGTCACAATGACAAGAACAAAAGTATTACGATTGTTTTATATCACAGGTAAGCTCGGGGATGTATGGTCAGCCTTGGGGGTGGCATAGCCTGATCAACTATGCTGTTCCAAAGAGTGATTAGCACATGCCCAAGAATGGTTGTGATATGGCAACAAGTCTAAAAACTTACCAACATTACCACAATGAGAACGTTATAATAGAACCTAAGTCTAAAAATACTATAGGGGTACTTTGTGTTACTATAAGTACTTTATACTTGAGAATTAAAATGGAATCTTCATTCCTAAGTTGATAATTGCTAAGTGGATACACTAAACTTATATGTAACTAGGATGTTATAGACTTAGTATCAATGAAAATTTTGCTTTACCCCTATTCCTTGTGAATTTGGAGTTAAGGTCACTTATTCGAAGGCCTATCCTGTGTTGATTACATATAACTGGTATGCACTTTACAAATAGCGATGGAACTAATGAAGATTTCCTAAATAATTATCAAGATAGTTTGTCTAATAATTATTTTCTTACCTTAATTCTCGCGTAGATAACATGGTTGGATTTCATCCTCACGACAACCTGTTCCTTCCGAACGAAGTGATTGCTGGATGGTTTGGAGAAGAACCAGATGATGATCATCCAATCCCTCTGAATGATCACCATGTTGACAACCTTTCAGACGATGCTATCTCCGAACCCGGGGTTGAGAACCTACCCCAGGCAGCTCCCTTCCCGATTCCTAACCCTCGTCCGACTTTTCATGGCACGACGCCTGAGTGGGTGGAATGTTTGGAAACATGGAGCCAAGGACAAGATCAGCCCATGCCATTTAATGGTGACCGAAACTTCTATGACCTGAGCAATGGGGGCTAAGCAGACAGAATCATGCCAATTCTGATCCGAAGAGTTGCCCGAAACGAAATTCAGGGCAGGACAACTCTACAACGTTTCGTAGAAGTTGATACAAACGGACGAATGCATATGCTTCGCACCAGTCGCCTCGAACATGCTCGTGAGAGGTTTGAGAGAGACCATGAAACCCTGCTACAAGCACTGGCTGAATCACGAGCCGAAGTCATAGAACTTCGAGTATGCCAGAGAGTGTACGAAAGACACCTACTTGACGTGGAATGCCAACTGGCTGAACTGAGAGTTCACCAGAGTGATGACCGTCGCCAGTAGTGGATGCTTTACTTTATATTCCTTGTTAGAAAGGAATCTTGTTCCTGTCTATGCCCAATGTGGCATTTTCTATGAAACTATCTTGTACTGTAAGTACTTTAGTTAGGACTTTATGTTGTCAAGAACTATCTTCACTGGATATGATGTAAGGCCTTTTTACAAGGTCATTTTCCCGAACCTGTACGTCATGAATACCAAAGATAATGACAGTCGGCTAACTCCTGTGTCATCCTTTATTCAAAGACTCTTATCATACTTTCATTAGAGTCTATCTGAAACATGCTTTAGTCAAGTCATTAGACTATAGCAATTTAACTCCGGAGACATCTTCGAGTCTCTTTTAACGGTTGGATCATGTTATACGCCAACCAGCGACATCTCAACTAGAACAACAAACATCTTGAGACCATTGTAAGAACATACTTCCATTCAGTACTAGGACTGCATCATAGGGATGTAGGTCGAACTTTAGAGAACATACTTCTATTCTTTGCATGAGCGATCGAGCTACGACTAGTTTCAACCATCTTCGCTCACAAATTCATTTTCTTTCAGTAACAGAATCATGGATCCCAAGAAGAACGATCAGCCCATCAACCGAACACCAACTCTTCAGATTGATGCAGCTACCTTTCAAGCTGTAGTCTCGGCTGCCATGTCAGCTTTTCTTACCCACATGAACGCTAACAATGCAAGTGTTAGCGGGTTTGTTAATGACAACTCCAACCCAAGTAACAATCCAGTACCTCAACAAGAAACAAACTACCACGATACCCCAAGTCCTAAGACCAAGAGTATCAAACGAAAGACTTGGATTAACTCTAAGAACAATTCGCTTCGAAGGGCGAACAGGAAACAACCACCAGTAACAACCTTCACTGCCACGACATCAGCACCTCCAACTACCATCCCTTCAGGCATCGAAATAGTTCCTAAACCAGCCAAGCTTTATGCTGGAAGTCTCCCAAAATGCATTATATGTAGTTTTCACCACCATGGACTTTGTAGGGAGATACAGTGTTCATACTGCAACAGGAAGGGGCATACAGCCCGTTAGTGCAAGACTCCAACAGCTCAGGACGCTCAAGTGCCGAACACCAGTGGGAACCAGGTTTGCTACGGTTGTGGCAAAGTAGGTCACTACAAAAGGAACTGCCCAGGGGCAACAATTGCTGGCCCAGACGAAAGTCTACTACCAACCACCGCCGCGGGAGAGTCTACTCCGGACCCACGTTAATGTAATTTAGGCGTTTCGTTGTAACAGAATTATGAACCATCCCAAAACTAGCGCAACCATAGTCTTATCTTTTGCGGGACCCCGTCCGTTTAGGGATGCTCGTGCTGCGTATACTTACCTTTTGTAGTATACCTTGTTCGCATCAATAGTCTTGTAGTAAATCCTAAGTACAGTAACTCTGTTAATGGTTGCACTATTGTGTTTTTTGTCTGTAACGCCTTAAGTTCAAATCTAAAGTCTTTAGTTTCCATATGTTTCCGACTTTATCATATGACTCGAGTAAATTCGATCCTCGCAATACCAGCTTCATAAGTACATCTCTTTCTCAGTAAATGTCTTTTAGCGAAGTCGTCATATGAGGACATCGACGTACTCATACAAGGAGTACCTTATAGTTCTTTTCCTTTCCGAAGGAATCCCCACAATATTACTCATACCGTACGTCAAGTTCAATTCCAGGATTTATACGGTTGATCTATCACTGAAGAATGTATACATGAGAGTGATATATAATCAATGTTCTACAGGTTTAGAATTGATGATTCCACTTTAACTTCTTTTCCCTCGAAGGGATGTGAGATTAAGGAAGAATCAGTTATTCGACTACCTTTTCAGTCTTAATTATATACGACTTGGATACACAAAATTGTGATCCCTGATTCACGTATGAATTCTAATATGAACTTTAGGACGGAGATTGTCCAGGAGTACGAGTAATTGCATTGGCATAGGAACCAACTTAGAACCCAATATGACTCTTAGAACCAGATCGCCTTCAGTCTACACACCTACGGAAGATACAAGAACAACCCGTACAACACAGCGAACTACTCAACAATAGAATTAGAAGACCAGGATTCTCACCCATGAGATCTCCGGTCTTATTTTTACCAGAAGTCGACGGAGTGCATCATATGTACCTCAACGACCAGAGACTTCATTTAGATTTCCTTTAGAAATCGTTACCTCTGCCTCGCTTAGAAGAGCTAATTGAGCAACCAGTGGGAAAGTGTTACTTTCAGAAATGGACCTGAGATCCGAATATCACCAGTTCGAGTGTAGGGAAGGATGTCCTAAAGACTACCCTCCGAATTCAATACGGACACTTCGAGTCCGTAGTGATAACCCGCGGATAGGACCAATACGCCCATAGCATTCCTGAGCTAAATGACCGGAGTACGCCTTTCTTACTGGGATCAGTTCGTCATTTCTCCACAAAATGACTACTTATCTACCCTCGTAGTAAGAAAGAACGCATAGAAACATTACCCTCGGAGATACTTTTCGCAAAGTTCTCTAAACAAGAGTTTTGGAATTTAGAGGCAAATTTCCTGAGACACACTATTAGTGTTGTGGAAATTCTTGAGTACTCTGTCAAATTATCCAAAATCGTTGGAATTTGTCGGCACCGTAGTCACCGAAGGAAAATTCGTCAAATTCTAGTTCTTAAAGACCTACTATCATAGTCCATTAGAAACTCCCCGCAAACTTCAGGAACCCTTTCGACTTTGACCCAGCAAGGGATGGCCCTTGACTGGGAAGTTAAGCGAGAGAAAGAACATTTGAAATTCTTAGTGAGGGACCAAATTCTTTAGGAATCCTCACTCTAAGAACGGCTTAATACGCTTCGTAAAGCATGGAAAGCTAAATCCAATGTAGTTGGGACCTCCGGGATTCTTACCAGAATCGGTCCTGCATCTCACAAACTAGACCTACTCCGCGAACTCAGTAACGTACATTCTACTTTTCGCATCTCGATCGTGAAACTATACATTTACGTTAGGACTCTTGTAAGTCCACTCGTCAAGATCCTTGCCTTCATATTAGAACCGTAGTGACCCTCGACCGAGAGGTCAAGCGGACAAAGCAACGCCGTCGCCAGTTAGTGAAGGTTCGTTGGAATGCCAACCGAGAACCCGATTTCACTTAGGAGCGCTAGAACCAATCGATTTGGAAGTTTTTCCTCCTCACGACTCGATCATTCCTACATACTTCCTTGCCTAAATTCTAATTTCGGGACGAAATTCCCTTTAACAGGGGGATGATGTGACAATTCGAAATTTCCATTCTGTATAGACTATATCACTTCAATAGAAGTTATAGCAGTCACAGTTAATTTTCAGACTTTCTCGTGTAAGTTTGAGTAATTCAGGGTTTACACTTCATGAGATATCAGGAGAGTGGATGCACTAGGGTTTAGTGCAACTCTATTATTCCATCACTCTATTATATTAGAGGTCATTTCAGGAATAAAAATATTTTCTACCAAAAATATCTCAGGACTATAAATAGAATTCTGAACCAAATTCATTCATTATTTGCATTTCCAACTAGAGAAAAGCCATTTTCTCTCTCACGGATCTTCGGGTTTTTATCCCAGATCGTGAGTACCTCTTTCCAGTAGTGTTAGAAAGCATTATATGTAGTTATAACATGATTTAGAAGGCTAAATCACTAGATTTAGGAGTTTACTCCCCAAGGTGTTCTTGGGCGGTAAACTCCCGAAACAAAGCCGAGACCAACCCTTGTGTTATGCTACTGCCTTAGACTCATTTATAAGTGTGTTAGGGACATGAAATCAAGCAAAGATCACCCAAGTTTGGGAGTTTACGGCCCAAGAATATCTTAGGCCGTGAACTCCAATTTCAAGCTCAAAATGGTGCTTTTAAGGAAACTAAAGCCTTAGACTTCTAAACTAGACTTGTTCCCATTTAATCTAAGGCCTTAAACACATAAGAATCACATTTCAAAGTGAGTTTACGGCCATGACATGGTTCATGGGCCGTAAACTCATTAAAGGGGCACCAAAGTGTGTCAATGGTCTTCCTATGCTTGGAATAAAAGTCTAGAACCTATACCACATGTGCAACAGACTTGAAAGCATCAAAAACACACCATACTTAGAGTTTACGGCCATAAACTCTAAGGGGAATGGCCTTAGGGCCGTAAACTCCTAAATGGAGTGTTTCTAGACCTTAAACCCTCCCAAGGACTTAGCCACCAAGTTGGAATAATTCTAGGAATCATTAGGAACTTCAAAACACACAAAACCCCCATGGTTGGTAGTTTACGGCCATAAACTCAAGAGTTTACAACCGTAAACTCCATGTGTGATGGTATAAGGGGAGTAAACTCACATATAGGGTCCTTTGGAACCCTAAAACACAAGTGCCTTGTCCCACATTAGCTTAGATGCAATCCTTAGGGCCTAAAACACTTATATAAAGTGTTTAATTTTGTCTAGGATATCTTAACATTATCAATTAGTGATTTAAGTCTAATTGAATGCATATATGTGTGATTATATGTTCATTAGGATCGTAGTGTGTGGACAAGTCCTCGCTTCACACCTAGCAATGTTATACCGTAAGTTCATCCCAATCACCTAGTACAGGTGAGTTCATACCCCTTAATCAATGTTTTAAATGATTTTTAAACGTTTTAATGGGGGGGGGGGGGGGGAATACAAGTAGAAAATAGTATGTTATTAAATCAATCTTATGTATTTTGTAACTGTGTTTTCACTCAGTAGATTTCACATATTTCAAAAGGTGACACATGAAGTGGTTTTCTATCTTAAAATACCTTAATAACAAAAGTATTAGTTTTGAAATGTTTATTAAAATGACATCAAGTCATTCTTAATTATTGTTCAAAACTCCTAGATATCTTACAAAACCATTATTTTACCTTCTTGGATCAAACTATACCTATGCGCATATGTTCATATATATGTTAGAGATTATTGTTTTCACCCTTCATTTACTTGCCAATACTCTTGGGTAGCAAGAGTGCATAAACCTACGTAAACAACCAATTTCCTTTCAGTTAACTATCATAGGGATAGTTAGAAGATATCAAACATTATTACTACTACAAGGAATCACACAAGAGTCAGTTCATTCATGAGTCTATACCAATTCCTTACATAATACATGAGTACACTTACTTAGGATTACATGATACATGAATATGTTTACATACACTTACCTGTTACATGAACACACTTACGTGAATACCATACAGGAACACTTTTACATAGGTGCATTATCCTGTATTTATTTGCTTGGATACTTGTACTTAGAACTACGAGGATGATTTATTAGTACTTTCTGTGTAAATTATCTTTCCTATCCCGGTTCAATGGGATATCTCGTCGGGACTTACCATTCCGAACCCTACTGATTGGCACCAGTGGTCGATGAATGTCTACGGATGTCTAAGGTAGTTACTTATTTAGTAGTCATTGACGGGACTAACCATCCCTCCGTCCAACTGTTGCAACAGTGGACGAGATGTGAATCTTCGGAGGATCATTAGGTTAACGATCTGTATTAGGAGACCGACATCGGGACTAACCCTCCCTCCATTCTGCTGCCGCTACAGAGGATGAGTGGACAATCTTCGGATGTTCATTAGGGTATACCTTTCGCTTCGGCGATGTCGTGTTAATCCTAGTCACCCAGGGATAACACTTACATGATTATATTTTTCCTACTTTACTTTATTTTGTGATATATTCACATAAACGATGAGTTAGACTAAGCACTTTTACTACTAGTCAATAGAAAGGAAAAACTATCATTTTACTTACAAAACATTCGGGTCTTGGTAGAAGACTACATCTCAAACTAATAGAAAATAAGGGATTTTCTAGGGTTTTTCATACTTACATCAACATTTTCTTTTAAAGGTTTACATGGACTTCATAATAGATTTTCATAAGCAAGACAACAACACTTAATAACGTATGAATTCACCAGCTTTAAAGCTGATACTCGCTTTCAAAATAAGTTGTATTCTCAGGTCATCAGTTAGACAGGTGAGATGGCCAGGTTATCGAGAAGATGGAGCACAGACAAGACTCGCCTTATTTTGATTATTCATTTTATTGTTGTACATTAAGAAAGAACACACATGTATTAAAACTCTACTTATAATGCAATGGATGATGTTGTTTCTTGTTTATTATATTACACTGTTGTGATACTATACATGACGTCCTCCACCCCTGAACGTTTCCGCCGTTCGTGGTTTTGGGGTGTGACACATAAGGATTTTTGGCCGCTACGAGTTTTAGCGAACCCTAGCCGATTTTCCTTCCCTCTACAAGTCTTCCTTTGCATTGAGTGTTTGTGACTCCATTAGAGGTGCAACACTTGGGGCACTAAGCTTTCAAAGGTCAACGAGTTCTTTTTTATTGCTACATAACAAATGAGCTAATGTTCCAAACCCTATTTTATATATGAATTTCAAAATTGGTATGCTAGTAGTAGGGTTTATGCTTTGGATGATTATTTGCATGTATAACTTGAGAAACACCTAGATCCAAAACATCAGGGTTGCATGTACAACATAGGAATGTTGTAGTGCTCAAAACCCATCAGAAAGAACTACCACATAATTTGTGATGGAATACTACAACAAATACACGATGCAATACTATCTACAACGAATTTCATTCCATTGTCACATTTGCGAAGGAATGATTGTTTCCCTAGAAATCCCTTGCTATGGGGGTTTTTTTAGGATGGAAATCAGTCTTCTCAATTTCCATTGCTATTTGTCTTTGGCAACGAAATTTTAACTTTTCGCAATGGATTCCTTTCCTAGCAAAATCTTGTTTTTCTTGAAGTGTGATCCTTTTCATAGGATCTTTCTTTTCTTCTTCCAAGGATCTCTTTTTGGTATCCCTTGCTAAGTAGGTAATTGATCTCCTTCCTGAGGGCTATGGAGTCTTCTGTAATGTGACCAAATTCCTTGTGGTATACACACCATTTGGACATATCTTTCTAGGTGGTGGACTTTTCTCTGTTTCTTGGTCATCTTGCTTTTGTCGCCAAGACGCTACATAGCAAACATTAAACTTAAAACATCTATAGAAAAGCAATAGTTAGTTATTTTAGGAAATTCTTCATCCTCCCCTTCATCGTTATGGGCATTGACCTTATGATGATCAGGTTTGGAATAAGGTTTGTATTTATAAGATCTTTGGATCAAGGAGTTCGCCTTCCTATTGGGGTTATCATATGAGTTTTGTAGGTTGCTCCTTTTTTGGATCTCCTTGTATTCTTCGAGCCTTATGAATCTTAGTGCTCTGTTTCTCACTTCGTCCATTCTTTTGCATGGAGTTATTACAAGGTCTTCATAGAAGGGATAGTCCTTCATTAAGCCCATTTTGAAGGCTTCTACGACAGTTTACATATCGATGTTAGGGATACTCAAGGCTTCCTTACCAAACCTATTCATAAAATCACTTAGGGATTCCTTAGGATCCGGAACTATCCGGTAAAGATCACAAGTGATCTTCTCGAATATTCTGTTAAAAGAAAATCGATGTTTAAAAAGATTAAATAAGTGAGCAAATGAAGTAATAGATTAAGGAGGAACATTATGAAGCCATTTTAGGGCTGATCCTAAGAGAGTTGAACCGAAACCCTTGCATAGGCAAGCTTCCTTCCAGTACATGGAAATCAGAATGATCTCCATTCTTTCCATGTACTATGCCACATGTTCTTCAGGATCCGTAGTCCCATCTTAAGGCTTCATGCTGGGAGTTTGGAAGCGCTTTGAGATTCTATGGAATATCGGGGAGACTTCGGTGTTAGCAATCGCAGGAGTGAATCTTGAGATCCTACGGCTTATCGGGGAGACTTCCGGTATGGGCTGGACTACTCCGAGTACGCTTGAGATCATCAGTTGTAGCTATTGAAGTTATTTGGCCATGATCAGGATCATTCCTACAATCAACATCCATAGAGATCGTAGTAATAATTTTATTATTGAAGAAGTTGTTGGATTAATGTCTAAGTCCATAACTATATTTGGTAAGACTTGACCCGACCCGGCATGGTCCATTTGGGTTGCATACCATCATGCACTTGGATGAGAGAAATAAGACACTTATGGTTATTAATATATTATAAGTTCTAGTATATTAATAATAAGAATAATAAGATTATTTAATTACTATTGATCAAGAATTAATCTAGGATTAGTTAAGTGATCAAAAGAAGACTAATTAAATATATGGGTTGATTGTGTAAATCATCCATACTTGTATAGTGGGCTAATGCTCCATGGATAATCAAGTTGGGCTAAAAACCCATAGGATGGTCCATGGATGCTCCATGGTGTATTTGAACCCATGGATCCAAGGAAATGGAAAGTCATGACAATTAGGGTTTGCCCTAATTGTAACACTATATAAAGATATTATTCTTGACAAAATCGGCACTAGTAGGGTTCTAGAGAGGGCTAGCCGATTTCATGAGTTGTAAGAATTCTCTCAAGTTATTCTAAGTGTTTTGATGATTGTGATTCCATTTGAGGTGTCACACTTGGGGCACTAGGCACTCAAGCTTCATGAAGACTTTCTACATTAAAGAGGTATGTATTCTATCTTGCTATAGTTATTGTTTTTGTATGCTAGATTAGGATAATACCTTGGAAGTTCTTATTTGCATGTATAATAGAGAAAACATAGATCCAAGGTATTTAAGGTTGCATGTACACTTAGGAGTGTTAGAATGCTCAAAACCCAACAGTGGTATCAGAGCCTAGGCTTGTTTTCTTGTTATACCTGCAATAGAAGCTGAAAAAACGAATCTGGTGCTGTCTGGCCATCAGACTCGGCGAGTCCATCAGGAGACTCGGCGAGTCCATGCCTTAAAAGTGATGAATTCGATCCAACTCGCCGAGTTGGTTCTGATGGGTTTTGAGCATTATAACACTTCCTAAGTGTACATGCAACCCTAATAACCTTGGATCTATGTTTGTCTAATTATCATGCAAAGTTGAATTCCAAGGTTATATTCCTATCTAGCATACATGGGGAACAATTTTAACTTTTATCATAGATAGAATAACTTACCTTGTTGTTGCTTGTGTTCCTTGAAACCTTGTGAGCCTAGCACCCCAAGTGTGATGCCTCAAATGCTTCACACAACACCAAATGCTCTTGGAAAGACTCTTGAGATAACACACACTTCTCAAAATCGGCCAAGCCCTCTAGTTCCTTAGTAGTGCCAATTTTTGGTGGAGAATATGCTTCTTATATAGTGTTGACACATCTAGGGTTACACCATGTAAACCCTAATGTGTCATGACTCTTCATTTCCATGACCCATGGGTTTGTAACTCCCATGGAGCATCCATGGAGTATCCTATGGGTAGAGCCCAACTTGATAATCCATGGAGCCTCTTAGCCCACTATACAAGATATGGATGATTTACATAATCAACCCATATATTTAATTAGTTATCCTTTGATCACTTAATTAATTCCAAATTAATTCTTTGATCAACTAATCAAATAATATTATTAATATATTAGAACTTATAATATATTAATCATCTCCAAGTGTTATTTCTCTCATTTAGTCTATCCAATTGCATGGTGCCATGCAACCCAAATGGACCATGTCGGGTCGGGTCAAGTACAAGCCCGAAATAGTTATGGACTTAGACACCTTATCCAACAGTCTCCCACTTGGATAAGTCTAATAACTATATCTCTAGTACTTCAGGAACCGACCGGCAATCGTAGCTCTTTCAAGGTTTCTCGGAACTGAGAAGATGATAGTACGCCATTTAAGATAAGTGATCATATAATCCTCCGTTCTAGATATCAGCCGGACAAATACATGGAACAATGTCTTACTTATTGTCCAGCAGTTTGTTTCCCGATTTCCGATTTGTTTGACATAGAACTTAATTGAACACATCAACTTAGTTCTGACCGGGCCCGGTACATGGGTCAAAACAAAATCATCGAGGGGCCCAGATATCAGCTTCTAATCCAAGAAGGAACAGATAAACTTCGACTCATATGTTTGTTCTACCACTCATTGAATTACACACAAAAGTACGTTTTATAACATCGAGTTACCAATGCGGTTTCGTACAGTCAATGCATAACCAACTCGTAAGTAACAAATCATATCTCTAGGTTTGAAGACTTATATGATATTACCGTCTCACGATCACTCGAGATAGAATTCCATGAAGTGATTCCAGTGAGCGTGGGTTGAGTCCAATACTCAGAACTTATGAGCACTCATGATTGTTGTAGCCTTGTCCAACACCTTAGACCTCTACAACCCATCATGACAGTCTTGATTCATACCTACTTCCGACATATGACCGACTGTGGAGGTTTGAATAATATGTTATACCAAACAAAATTATTCTGGAAGTCAAAACATGCAAAAGAAATATAGTAAACGATTGACAAGAGATAGCAACACTTTACTCATAAATAAAACACCTTTTATTCATCATCAAATGTCAATTACACTTTACAAATTTCCGGGTTATCTAACTACTAAAACTTATATCATCCTTTAGCCCTATGCTCCGAGCATGCTGGAGATGCTTAACCCGAGTCAGTCCCTTCGTGAGGGGATCTGCTGGGTTCTCATCCGATGATACCCTCTTTGCCACGAGGAGTCCTTCTTCGATCCGATGTCTGATGAAATGGTATTTTCTGTCGATGTGTCTGGATCTCCCGTGATCCCTTGGTTCCTTAGCTAAGGCAACAGCACTTTCACTATCACAGAAAATTTCCATTGGCTCTTTAATAGCTGGTACAACTCCAAGGTCTCCAATGAAGTTCTTCAGCCATATCGCTTCCTTTGCTGCTTCGCTAGCTGCAATATACTCTGATTCACAAGTAGAGTCTGCCATTGTCTCTTGCTTGGAACTCTTCCAAGAAATTGCTCCTCCGTTTAGGGTAAAGACCCAGCCCGACTGAGAGCGGAAATTATCCCTATCAGTCTGGAAGCTAGCATCACTATACCCTACTACTCTCAAGTCATCACTCCCACCAAGAGTAAGGACCCAGTCCTTAGTCCTCCGTAGGTACTTGAGGATATTCTTTACCGCAGTCCAGTGTGCCTTGCCAGGGTTCGCCTGATACCTGCTAACCATGCTCAAGGCAAAAGCTACATCGGGTCGAGTACACGTCATAGCATACATGATCGATCCTACAGCCGAAGCGTAAGGTGTTCGACTCATTTCTGCTATCTCAGCCTCAGTGCTAGGGCTTTGTGTCTTACTCAATCTGGTGTTACTCTGGATGGGTAACTCTCCTTTCTTGGAATCCTGCATGCTGAATCGCTTCAGCACTTTATCCAAGTAGGTACTCTGACTAAGTCCAATTAGTCTTTTACTCCGATCTCTCAAGATCCTTATCCCTAAAATATAGGCAGCTTCACCAAGGTCCTTCATAGCGAAACACTTCCCAAGCCAGGATTTTACTTCCTGCAGGGTTGGAATGTCGTTTCCTATGAGTAGTATGTCATCCACATACAATACCAAAAAGCTAACTATACTCCCACTAGCCTTGACATACACACAAGATTCATCTTCACTCCTAGAAAAGCCAAATTCCTTGACCTTTTCATCAAAGCAAAGATTCCATCTGCGAGGTGCTTGCTTCAATCCATAAATGGATTTCTCAAGCTTACACACTCTATTAGGGTACTCGTTGCTGACAAAACCCTCTGGCTGACTCATGTAAACATCTTCAACCAACTTCCCATTAAGGAAAGCGGTTTTGACATCCATCTGCCATATTTCATAATCATGAAATGCAGCTATGGCTAACAGAACCCAAATAGACTTAATCTTGGCTACCGAAGAAAAGGTCTCATCATAGTCCACTCCAGGAATTTGAGAGAAGCCCTTTGCAACCAGTCTAGCCTTATAAGTGTGTACTTTACCATCCATGTCGGTCTTCTTCTTGAAGACCCATTTGCACCCTACTGTCTTACGACCTGGTACGTTTTCAACCAAGTTCCAAACTTGATTGTCATACATGGATTGTATCTCGCTATCCATAGCCTCTTTCCATTTAGCAGACTCGGGGCCTGCCATGGCTTCCTCGTAGCTGTTAGGGTCATCTTGACTTACTAGTGTTTCATCACTAATAAGTGTCTCACCTTCTGCAGTAATATGGAATCCATAGTAATGCTCAGGTGCACTCCTAACTCTCGTGGAACGTCTCAGAGGTACATATTTGTCAATTTGCTCAACAGGAGTTTCCTCCTCAAGTTGAGGGCTAGAGTTTGAAGTTCCTTCACCGCTTGATTCTTGAATTTCTTCAAGATCAATTTGCCTCCCACTGTCTCCTTGGCTTATAAACTCTCTTTCTCGAAAGACTCCTCTTCTTGCTACAAAGACCACATTGTCACTAGGTCTGTAGAAGAGGTAACCAAAGGATCGCTGTGGGTAACCGATGAAAATACACCTCTCGCTTCGAGGTTCGAGCTTATCATGAGTCTCGCGTCTCACGAAAGCCTCGCAACCCCAAATCTTGATGTGGTCTAGTTTAGGTACTTTACCAGTCCACATCCCGTGAGGAGTTTTGGCAACTTTCTTTGTAGGGACTAGATTAAGAATATGGGCGGCAGTCTCTAAGGCATACCCCCAGAATGAGATTGGTAGCGAAGCTCGACTCATCATGGAACGAACCATATCCAACAAGGTTCGATTACGCCTCTCAGCCACACCATTCAACTGTGGTGTCCTGGGAGGTGTCAATTGTGAGACTATCCCACATTCCCTTAGATAGTCGAGGAACTCTGAACTAAGATACTCACCACCACGATCGGATCGAAGCATCTTAATATTCCTGCCCAATTGATTCTCGACTTCCTGTTTAAATTCCTTAAACCTCTCGAAAGTCTCTGACTTATGCTTGATCAAGTAGACATATCCATATCTACTATAATCATCAGTAAAAGTCAAATAATAACGATTAGCATCCCTTGTGGCATGTTTGAATGGTCCACACACATCCGTGTGTATAAGGTCCAACAAACCTTCACCCCTCTCACATGAACCTGTGAAGGGTGACTTTGTCATTTTTCCAAGTAAGCATGATTCGCAACTATCATCTGACTTTAGGTCAAACGACTCCAAGACTCCATCCTTTTGGAGTTGGCCTATGCGTTTCTTGCTTATATGTCCAAGACGACAATGCCATAAAGATGCTTTATCCAAGTTATTATTAGTAGAATCAATACACAAAACATTATTTCCCAAGTTATCTACAACAGATACAGCTTCATACACACCATCACAAGGTAATGCTTTAAAATAAAAGACATTATTATAGAAAACATCTATAGAACCAACTTCATTATTAAATGAAAAGGTAAACCCTTGTTTGTACAAAGCATGAAAGGAAATAATATTTCTTGCCATTCCTGGCGAATAACAACACTTATTCAAATCTAAACTAAACCCACTACTTAGCGATAAAGTATAAACTCCAATCTTGGTAACAGGTATAGCTTTCCTATTCCCCATGATCAAGTTTATCCTTCCTTGCTCCACATCCTCACTTCTTCTTAGTCCCTGCAAGTCACAACAAATATGAATACCACAACCGGTATCAAGGACCCAAGAATTAGAATGGGGTGAGTTATTAGAAATGATAGTGTAAATACCTGCATGGTTGGGTTTAACTTTCCCATCCTTCACATCTTGCTGGTATTTTGGGCAGTTCCGCTTCCAATGAGCTTTTTCATGGCAATAGAAGCATTCAGCCTCTTTTGGGTCAGAGGAAGGAGTAACGAAACCTTTCTTGGTTCCACTTGAAGAAGAGCCATCAAGGGTCCGAACCTTGGTACCCTTAGAAGAGCTCTTTCTCTTCCTCCCTCGACTTTTCCCTATTGCCAAAACCGGAGTAGAGTTTTGAGTAGGAGTGATAGCAACCGACTTCCCCTTAAGACCTGTTTCTGCGGTCTTGAGGAGTCCCTGAAGTTTGCTGAGGGTGACTTCTTCCTTGTTCATGTGATATGTCATGCGGAATTGATCATAGCACGATGGTAAGGAATGCAAAATAATATCTATTGCAAGATCCTTCGGGAAGTTCACATTAAGCTTCAGCAAACGATCCACATACCTTTGCATTTTCTGCATGTGGCTCGTGACGGATTCCCCGTCCTTCATCATGGTTGTTATCATGGAGCAGATGATTTCATACCTCTCTTGTCTTGCACTTTGATGGTATCTTTCCATCAAATCTTGGTGCATTTCATAAGGGTAGAAATCCTCATAAGACTTTTGGAGTTCCGCTGTCATCGTGGCCATCATGATGCAAGCCACTTTCGTAGCATCCCTTTCATGTGCCCGAAATTCAGCGATCTCCTGAGGAGTTGCAGTGGTCTCATCAATCTCCTTAAGCTCCTTGTCAAGGACATATTCTTTGTCCTCGTAGCGGGTAATCATCCTGATGTTTCTGATCCACTCATTGAAGTTGGATCCATCAAAGGTGACTTTCCCACACAAGTTCATAAGGGTAAAGGAGCCATTAGGATTAGAGCCAGAAGCATTGTTGAAAGACATCTGAAGGAAAGAGGACAAGATTAGTTTAGATATAAGAGAGTCCTTAATAAAACACCCAAATGTAATATTAAGGCTAGGATCCAATCACAATATAATATAACTTAGAAGAGGTATGCCGTAATCTAAGCTATATCATATTTGAAAGGTAGGTGAATGACGATTCACCAATTTCCACCACGAAAACCGAAATGATTAAATATTAGGTTTTTGAATGGTTCTTAGAAATTCCTAGATTCTTTGAGATTCAATGAACTTTTCAAAGGCATGTTTCAATCTCGAGTGTGCCCTCCAAGTTTTGTGACTGGGATACCGAGAATCACAAAACGAGGTGTGAAGTAACCATGCAAATCACTTGGTACCCTTAAAGTTTATCACTCAATCGATGTGCCGGTTAACCACACACGCTCCATCGATACTATAATAAACCCTAAGTCACCCTTTACCTACCTTGTTAAGTCCAAGTTAGTGTGCCGGTTAACCACACACGCTCCACCAACGACTTAATCAAAGTGTAAAGTGTAATTTCATGGAATAGCACCTTATTCACATTTTTCCTAAAGTAACTAAGATTGGGAATTTAATAAAACATTTAGTTACTTTATAATATTCATCATACTTTGAATGAGAATTAATAAGTCCTTGTCTTACCCGTTCGGCTAACGACCCTCCACCGATCAAGCAAGCGGTGGGTGAGAGTGGACACCCATTAAGTCACCATTTTATAGGCAACAACCTTATACCCACCTTATAGACCGGCTTCGTGAATGAGGCGTACTAGCGGTAAGACGACTTTGTTCTTATACATATATATAATTATTAAATCATAATAATATAAGTATAAGGGTTGAATTTTAACTTTTAAAATTCTAGGGGTTGGAACTAAAGTTTTAACTTAACTTTACTTGTTCCAAAACTTGAGGGCAAGTTTTGTAAACTTTCAAAACTTTTCATTTCTTGTAACTTATGAGTTTAATAGAGTAATAAAATGAAGACTCTTCATTTTTCTAACTCTTATGTTCTTTTAATGGTTTTTAATCCAAGAGACTTTTGGTTTTCCATAACTTGAGGACAAGTTATGGACTCCATTAAAACACATTATGATCATGAATTAATCTACCACATAGGTTACAAATAATTCCTATGATCATCTAAACATCATAAGAACAAGAATATGAATATGAACACTTTCAAAATCACAATTAATCTTTGTAATTTTGATAACTAGTTGTTGTAAATGAGTTAGAAAAGACATTACACCTTCTAAAATAAGTTTTCAAGTACCAAAACATTTTAGGGTAATGATTCTAATCCATTTCCAGCAACACAAGTCGAAATTCTGCACTCTTTCGACCCTACTCGCCGAGTGCATAAACCTACTCGCCGAGTAGGTTGAAGATACACATGAACTCGTCGAGTCCTCCCCATGGACTCGCCGAGTCCATCAGTCAGACAGCAAGATTTTCGACTTTCTTCAACTTTTAAGCACAAATAACAAACAAACAAGCCTAGGCTCTGATACCACTGATGGGTTTTGAGCATTCTAACACTTCCTAAGTGTACATGCAACCCTAATAACCTTGGATCTATGTTTGTCTAATTATCATGCAAAGTTGAATTCCAAGGTTATATTCCTATCTAGCATACATGGGGAACAATTTTAACTTTTATCATAGATAGAATAACTTACCTTGTTGTTGCTTGTGTTCCTTGAAACCTTGTGAGCCTAGCACCCCAAGTGTGATGCCTCAAATGCTTCACACAACACCAAATGCTCTTGGAAAGACTCTTGAGATAACACACACTTCTCAAAATCGGCCAAGCCCTCTAGTTCCTTAGTAGTGCCAATTTTTGGTGGAGAATATGCTTCTTATATAGTGTTGACACATCTAGGGTTACACCATGTAAACCCTAATGTGTCATGACTCTTCATTTCCATGACCCATGGGTTTGTAACTCCCATGGAGCATCCATGGAGTATCCTATGGGTAGAGCCCAACTTGATAATCCATGGAGCCTCTTAGCCCACTATACAAGATATGGATGATTTACATAATCAACCCATATATTTAATTAGTTATCCTTTGATCACTTAATTAATTCCAAATTAATTCTTTGATCAACTAATCAAATAATATTATTAATATATTAGAACTTATAATATATTAATAATCTCCAAGTGTTATTTCTCTCATTTAGTCTATCCAATTGCATGGTGCCATGCAACCCAAATGGACCATGCCGGGTCGGGTCAAGTACAAGCCCGAAATAGTTATGGACTTAGACACCTTATCCAACAGGTTCATGCACTCGACGAGTTGGACCCCCAGACAGCATATTTTCGAGTTTTTGGCTAGAAATGGACTAGGAACATTACCCTAAGTTGTTTTTGATCTTATAAACTTGTTTTTGATGTGGTAATGTTCATGCTAATCCATTTTCAAAGATAATTGTCGATAGATTCATGTCTTGTATTAGTTTAAGGTTTAGACTAATTACATGAAAAAGTTTGATTTGAATTATCTTGTTCTTATGAGTTGCTTAGATTAATAGAAATGTTGAGTGAAATAGTTGTTTTCAATCCATTTTAATCTAAGAGTTGAGTATAAAATGTGTTTGTGTAACTTGTCCTCAAGTTACATGAAGAGTCACATTAAAGACTCATAAAACTCATAATAGTTGGCAATGGTTACAAAATGAAGAGTCTTGTGTCATTGAATAACTTTTTATGACTCCATAACTTGTCCTCAAGTTATGGAAGTTCAAGAGTCACTTCATTAAAGAAAAATATGTAACCATAATTAAATCCATAAGTTATAAAATAAAGAAAAAGTTAGTTCTTTTATTAGTTTAAAGTCTTCCATAACTTGTCCTCAAGTTATGGAACTTGAAGAGTTTTTGGATTAAAACTACTTTAAACACATAAGTTATGGAATTAATTAGTTTTGAATAGTTTCAAAACTTGCCCTCAAGTTTTGGAATTTGGAAAGTTTTCAAGTATGAATACTTTAATTCCAAGTTAGCCCTTAGAATTTTAAAAGTTAAAATTCAACCCTTATACTTTATAATATTATAAGTTAATAATATATATATGTACAAGAGTAAAGTCAGTCTTACCGGTAGTACGCCTCATTCACGAAGCCGGTCTATAAGGTGGGTATAAGGTTGTTGCCTATAAAATGGCAACTTAATGGGTGTCCACTCTCACCCACCGCTTGCTTGACTGGTGGAGGGTCGTTAGCCGAACGGGTTTGACAGGACTAGAATTCTCCCTTCATTAAAAGTATTAATGAAAAATACTAAGTAACTAAACTCTTAATAATACCCAATCTTAGTTACTTAGGAAAAATGTGAATAAGGTGCTAATCCATGAAATTACACTTTACACTTTGTCTACGTCGTTAGTGGAGCGTGTGTGGTTAACCGGCACACTAACTTGGACTTAACAAGGTAGGTAAAGGGTGACTTAATATTTATCATAGTATCGATGGAGCGTGTGTGGTTAACCGGCACATCGATTGAGGGGTAATTTATTAAGGGTACCAAGTGATTTGCATGGTTACTTCACACCTTGTTTTGTGATCCTCGGCATCCCAGTCACAAAACCTGAAGGGCACACTCGAGATTGAAACATGCATTTGAAAAGTTCAATGAATCTCAAAGATCTAGGAGTTTCAAAACCAATTAAAACCTAATTATACATTTCGTTTATCTTGGTGGAAATTGGTGAATCGTCATTCACCTACCTTCAAATATTTTATAGCTTAGATTACGGCATACCTCTTCTAAGTTATAAAATAGTTTGTTGGGTCCTAGCCTTAATATTTCATATTGGGTGTCATATTAAGGACTTTAAATCAACTATCTTGAATATCTCCCAAAAGTTGTCTGGTTTAGGCACCTATGATCCTCCCAAATCTTTTGAAACAAGGTTTCCTAATGAAGATGATGTCCCAGGGATATCATACTTCTTTCACCTCCTCCAATTATTCTCCCAAACCCACAAGTTCTTGAAAAGTTTAAAGTCACTCAAGCCCTATTGGCAAGGCAAGGTCTAGGTGTGATCACATCTTGGAGATGTAGTCACATATTGACAAGCCGGGGGAGTTGGGTGTCAAAGTCTTAAGAAAGTTGGTGGTTCAATCACTTTCTAAGTCACATAGTGAGTTCCTTTGGGACACCTATGAAACAGACTATGACAAGACCCTTAATGATCTTATCTATTTGTTAAGATCAACTTTCTTAAAACTTGATGGACATTGACAATAGTGACACAGGAAATCTCGGAAAGCATTCTCTTCCCAATGGAAAGGGATCGGCCATAGTCAACTCGGTTGACCAAATGGTAAAGAGAAAAGCTAAGTCTGTGATAGTCCTGTGTACCATTATCAAAGGGTCCATATGTTTGTATTGCCAAAGAAAGGGGCATTGGTTGCGAAGCTGCCAAAATTTACCTAAGGATGTTAAAGTCAATAAGTTTGACTCTACTTCAGGTAAATTCCACTATCTAACTCTGTTAAGTTTCTATTCTGAGATTCTTGATACATGATGTGACTGGGTCACATGGTGATGTTTTAAGAATGAAAGAAAAGTGAAGAAACTTAAAGAAAGAATATGCTGAATCTGATGGCGTAGATGGATTTCTATCGCATAGTTTGAAGATCGGATTCTTGAGCTACTTCTTAGGAGTTATGAGATATTGCTTAGGAATAGATAACAACAAGTTTTCATATGGATTGTAAGGATAGTTTTTCCGCAAAGTTTTAAAATAAAAGAAAATTTTTGATTTTATTTATTTTAAAATATCCTTACAATGGCATTTGAGGAAAAAATTGTTGCTTATATGATTCCATTAAGAGCAAGAGTGGAAATATGAAATTGATTCTTTCATTTGTGGTAATGTCTAGATTTACCAAATAAGGAAAGATTCTCATCACCCAAGTTTCAATTGGACCGGAACTTGGAATCATGCAAGTTGTATAGCATGATGAATGAGAACTTTCAAGTTTTGGAAAATTAAGACTAATTACTTGTTCACATGGATGTGTGAGTCAAGTAAAGGACTAAGGGATCGAGTACACATTCTTGTGCACTGGTCAAGTCCACCACAAAAGATTGATAAAACTATTCGTCATAGTTTACTAAAGCACAGTAAATATGATTATACTTACAAGCTTAAGTGTAATTCTAAGACATTGGGAAAAGGTTCCAATGTATGGCAGAGCGAATAAGAAGAATCAATTTAGGCAGAAGGATAAAAGTCTCTCAAATCTGAAAAGATGGGAGAGTACTTTAGTATCAGCTTTTGTGATCATCTTAATGATTAAGAAACCATAACACAATTAGTTCTCTAAGGAAATCTTAGTGCATTCTTATGACTAAGAAGAGGAACTTGAATTGTTGAAGTGGTTAAATCAAGAAGATGAGTCATACTTCGTTCCAATACAAGTCTTAGAGTCATACTCCAAGATTGTAACTTGAGTGACATGTCTTAAAGAAGGTTTAAAACACTTGTCAAATATAAGAGTAAAAGTTTTCTACTCTTGTACATTTGAAATTGGTAAGTTGTGATGTTTTGGATAAAACAAAGACCAACTTAGGCCAATTGTGTGAAGTGTTTGTCTTGATTAGAATCTACACTATCTCTTGGATATTTGACAAGGGAGTCTTATAGGTCAAGAGGACAGTGGGAGTCTTAAAGGTCTTGAAAGTCTCAAGAACTAATCAAGAATAAAACCTGAAGTTCTTCACTAGCACACGACTTGAGGTTTATAACCTATCGTGTTGACATATTCTGTGCCCATTCCAGTTAAAGTTGGCTTTGCATATGAGTTCTTAGAGTTCTCAATTGGTTGCACAACAACTTGGAAGCAATGGCAGGCCCTTGCGCTGCCAGGTGGCAAGAAATTAAGAGTGAGTTCAATCCATATTAGTTTGGATTTGTTATTATCCTTGTCTTGTGACTATGGTTATGACAATTCACATGGATAAGAACACATACACCAGCAAATCTAAGTGTCATAAGGTTTCTCTCCGATTCATGAAAATGATGGTGAGGAAACACTTTCACTAAGTAGATTTTAGCTAGATAGCAATTGTGATATTTGCATTCTCAAAGTCGTTAGTGGAGCACGTGTGGTTAACCGACACACTAATATGGACTTGTGAGAAGTGGCAAAAAGGTCTAACCATTATGATTACGGCATACCTCTTCATAATTGTTTAGACTCACAAGTGTGCTATCTAAGGGAAGGTGTATGTTTTTGATAAAGTCTTATCAAAACAATCTAGTATCAGAAATCTGAACTTTGGTAAGAAAGTCAATGAAGTATTGATTTCTAGAAGTCCAGCTGATTTCTGGGTACATGTCAAAGCTAGTGGGAGCATAAGTGTTATGCTAATAATCATCATGTTAGTGGGAGCATGATAATTATGATAAGTATTGCAAGTTAGCAATGTTAATTATAGAAAACAAAAGGTTTCAATTGGGAAAAGTTGTTTTGCTATAATTAAGGGAGAGGAAATTATGCTTCATCTCAAATCTATAAGCTTAGATCGTGAGGTTTTAATCATTTAGTCAAGGATATATATATGAATTTCATGTTGGAATGGCTCAACATAAGGAAATTCTATATATGGGTCCATTATTTGCGTTCTAAAATTCGATTATGATTACGGCATCCCTTTTCATAATCTGAATTATGAAAACTTGGCAAATTGAAATGGAAATGTTATAGCAAAAGACTGGTTTAGTCTTTATGTGAGACATCAAGAATCGTGTCCCATATGCTTCGGGTATAGGATCGATTACATGTGCTATAATCATCCGTTCTAAAATTTTCCAAATGCCTGGGGCATTAAGAAGGGAAAAGGTTTAGAACCGGATATAACTAAAAGGATTAAACAATTGTCGAGGACAATCTAAGGTTTACCAAAGATTACTTGCTCAAGGACAGTTGGAAGTATAGTGATAATTCTGGAAGGACCATATTGACATAGTCTGTAAGGAGGCAACTCTTGTTCAGAAGTGATGGTCAAAATGGAATCTGGAAATGTTTCAAAGTTAGAATTTTCAATCTGTGTAAGATTAAGGAAACTTAATGCAAGAAGGATGTTTCCAAGAAGTTGATCTCCTTTGGAATGCTCTGTAATGTTTGTTGTCAAGTCTTTATGACTTTTTGCATAATCATTACAAGAGGATCAATGCATATAAGTTTAGAATCTAACAGATTTCAGTAAATGGCATGAATTTGGAATTCTTGCATTTGCGGTAAGGATTTGGGAGTGTGAAAAGAGAATCATTGAAGTTATGTTCAATTGATCTAGTTCACAAAGTAAAGATCATAGACAAACATAGTATACATACTTGGTGTATGGCATGACTAGTGTTTAGAAAACATAGTGTGCATGCTTGGAGCATGGGACAACTATTGTTTTAAATTCAAGAATAAAGTTGATAGTTGAAACAGTATACAATGAATAATGTGTAATCATATGATGATAAATAAAAGGTGTTTTATTTATGTTCAAAGGGTTGATACCATATTGGATTCAATTATTATTGTGTTTCATTTTGCATGTTTTGACTTCCCGAATAAACTGGGTTATTCTTCCGGAATGACTAAGTTATTCAAACCATCCACAGTCGGTCATATGTTGGAAGTAGATATGAATTAAGACTGTCATGATGGGTTGTAGAGGTCTAAGGTGTTGGACAAGGCTACAACAATCATGAGTGCTCAGAAGTTCTGAGTATTAGATTCAACCCGCGCTCATTGGAATCACTTCATGGATTTTATCACGAGTGATCATGAGACGATAATATCTTATATTCTTCAAACCTAGAGATATGAGTTGTTACTATGAGTTGATAGTACATTGATTGCACGAAACCGCATTTGGTAACTCTGTGCTATAAAACGTGCTTTTGTGTATGATTCAACAAGTAGTAGAACAAGCCATATGAGTCGAAGTTTATCCATTCCTTTTACCTTCGGGATAAAAGCGATATCTGTGGGCCCCTCGATGATTTGATGATAACAAATGAAATTGCTCGGCCGGGCCAGGACTGATTTGATTTGTTCAATTAGTCAGTTGTCATAAATCGGAAATCGGGAAACAACAAATGGACAGAGAGAATGATTATAATCCATGTCTCAGTCCATATGATATCTAGAATAGAGGAATATATGATCCCTTATCTAATGGACAAGTCATTGACAAAGGTCAGAGTTCATCTACAAGGTCAGAGTTCGACAGAAGCTTTTGAGAGCTACGATTGCCGGTTGGTTCCTGAAGTCATACGCAATAATAGTTTTAGACTTATCCAAGTGGGAGACTGTTGGATTAATGTCTAAGTCCATAACTATATTTGGTAAGACTTGACCCGACCCGGCATGGTCCATTTGGGTTGCATACCATCATGCACTTGGATGAGAGAAATAAGACACTTATGGTTATTAATATATTATAAGTTCTAGTATATTAATAATAAGAATAATAAGATTATTTAATTAGTATTGATCAAGAATTAATCTAGGATTAATTAAGTGATCAAAAGAAGACTAATTAAATATATGGGTTGATTGTGTAAATCATCCATACTTGTATAGTGGGCTAATGCTCCATGGATAATCAAGTTGGGCTAAAAACCCATAGGATGGTCCATGGATGCTCCATGGTGTATTTGAACCCATGGATCCAAGGAAATGGAAAGTCATGACAATTAGGGTTTGCCCTAATTGTAACACTATATAAAGATATTATTCTTGACAAAATCGGCACTAGTAGGGTTCTAGAGAGGGCTAGCCGATTTCATGAGTTGTAAGAATTCTCTCAAGTTATTCTAAGTGTTTTGATGATTGTGATTCCATTTGAGGTGTCACACTTAGGGCACTAGGCACTCAAGCTTCATGAAGACTTTCTACATCAAAGAGGTATGTATTCTATCTTGATATAGTTATTGTTTTTGTATGCTAGATTAGGATAATACCTTGGAAGTTCTTATTTGCATGTATAATAGAGAAAACATAGATCCAAGGTATTTAGGGTTGCATGTACACTTAGGAGTGTTAGAATGCTCAAAACCCAACAGAAGTTACCAGGATCTTTATTATTGGGAGTAAAGAAGTTTCGCTAGGATCCTAAGTCGTATGAGCTTGCTCTTTTGGAATTGCATCCCAAGCAGGAGCATAGGTCGGTGTCGAGGATCCTATCTCGTGAAGATTTGCTGAGGATTCTATATTCCAAAAGTTAAGGATCTTGGGCTGCAAGATCAAGAGTGCTACTTTTTAGGGCTTGTGGATCTCCGCCCTCATTCTCTCCATTTTCCAGAGTATTGTCCTGTTGTCCTCCTGTTGCTAAGTGAGTTGTTGTTCCTATCTCTTCATCATAGAAAAGAGCTTATTATTGGAAATCATTATAGGAGGATCCCAAAATCGTTAGGTAGTGACCAGAGATGTTTCTAGAGTGTCACACCCCCAAACCAGAACGGCGAAAATGTCTGGGGGTGAATGGAGTGACTTCATATATAATATCGTAACTGTAAGGTCCTTAATGGAAGGATCTATACCAATGATCAATCAAGGAAATGAAATAATAAAGAAGATGAGAAGAAAAATGATTAAAATTGAGCTTGCATATGATTAGATCTAAAACCATCTGATACAACTCAATGGACCGAAAGCTCACACAGTGAACAACCCCTGACAAATGACAACCTGAAAACCTATTTATACCAACATACATTGACCGAAAACAGGTTTTCGGTCACACCCTAACCGAAAACCTTCCTAGACCGAAAACATCAAACATACCAAAAGACTCCAAATAACAATCTCAAATGCCTTAACTCATCTATACATGTATTGCCTAGCCGAAACCATATACTATGACCTTTCAATCTCCCCCTTGGTTTGCGGCTAGCATGAATTAGTCTTTATCAACCAACATCACATTTGTCCCCTCCATCGATCCACTCCGCATTCCCTTTTGGATAATTTCTACCACCATCGAAGTGAACTCCTTTGTAGCATGCTCAAAGATCTCCTCAGCGACTTTAATTTGAAACAAAGACAAGTGATGGATATCCCACTTTCCAAACTGAATGCTTTCATATCTAGTATATCTCCTGTCTTGACCACCTCGGGATATTGCTTGTTGATAAAGATTTGAATGAATCTTGGGTACAACAGGAATTGATCTTTTGACTTCTTGTTGGCATTTGTAGTCATCTCCTACAAAATGAATTTTGAGAAATTGAAGTTAACCCCCGCAGCCAGTGCAACAATTGCATGAATATTTCTTGAAGAGATCTCATCTGAACAGAAATGCAGTTAATAAACACGTGAGCTAGAAACCTCCAGTAAGGAGGAAACAACTTTTTCAAAGTGGGTGGAAGTCTCCTTCATATCCCATTTTCTCAAGATACTTTTCAAATTGTTCCAAATTGATATCAGTTGGGTATGTTGCCTGATCATCAATCATTAAAACCTCCCTGATAAATTGCTCAGTGATAACAACTTTACACACTTTGACAAAAGCTTCAATGATCACTGAGCTATCTTATCCTTTCTTGACATTTGTAGATCTCCAGAATTCATTGATTAGGTTTAGATAGATGATTGGGTTCTAGGTTAGTGCAATGAAGATGCAAGATTCCTTTAATCCAAACATCATTGACTTGAATTCATTGTGTGCCACTGGGGGATCATCTAGGAGGATTGACATGTTATGACTTTCAGCAACCTTAAGACTTGCCATTTCTGCCTGCACAAACCTAGCCAAGTGAGAAAAACTTTTGATTTTAACAATTAAAATAATTTTCTCAATTAAATCAATTGAATTGGCCATTTGATTTTAAAAATCATTAGACAAAATTTGGTTTTCGGTTAATAGATTCAAGACCGAAAGCTCCTTAGAATTTAAAACTGCTTAAATATGAGCTGATAAAGCTGTGAGCCGGTGGACCGAAAGTGGCTTGACCAAAACCCGGTTAGCAGATGAACCAAAAGCCGGCATTCGGCTGAAAGCTCCTGACAAAAAACACACCGACCGAACGCTCGCCGACAGTTTATTTTTTACGATTAAGCCTCGATTTTGTGGTCGATTCAACGCGAAAACTACTTCTCTATGGTTGCAATCTAAATACCTGTAAGATTCGAGTATCAATATCAAGAAATCACACAAAACGTTTTTGAGGATAGAGAGAGAAACGAGAGGTTTTCGGTCACAGTAAGAAAAATGAAAGGAAAGAGGAATTCGGTTGAGCCTTTTGCTTATTACTCGATCCATAACCCATGGGCTGCGTCCCTTCTTTTCTTCTCTTTTAAAATTATGAAGCCCAATACCCAAAACAATTTTTAAAAAATAAAACTTTTTGAGGATTAATTACAAGTAAAAATAAAAATAAAAGTAAAATTAAAATAAAATAAAAAAATATTTTCTAAAATGTACCAATCCTAAAATGAAAATAAAATAAAAATAAAACTAAAAAAAATAATACTAAAATTTGAATTTAACCTAAATTTCACTATTATCTAAAATTAATAACCTTTTGAGATGAGGGAACAAAGTTGTTGGAAAATCATTTTTGATTTGTCAGTACCTCTCCTTTCATGAATAGATCTGGTCGATCGCCGGTATTGTGGTCCACATAAACACGAAAAATTGTGACAAATTTTGGACATGCTATAAGTGACAAGACAAGTTGATCCTAAGTTACAATATAAAATTCCTAAGGACCATTTATCTGACGACGACCAAGGATATTGTTATCCACCTAAACTGAGCACCGAGATCTACATACAATCTATAATTGTTCAATTTTAGTTGTACTAGAACGTGTTTCCCGCTTCCTGATATACCCCAATAATCATGGACTTCCGAGATACTCCTTACTTTAGGTGAGCAGACAATTATTAGGAGAGAGGATAGATTTAGAATGCATATGCTGTACACCCAGGTCGGATCTCTTCCAATCATGCAGACGGTGAAACATATGACTAACTAGAATTGTAGAGGGATTGAGAAGTAGAAGGTTGCATATGCTGTGTACCAGGTCGGATTATTAAACACGCAAAGGAGACATCATATGGCTACCAGATAGAAAGAATAGCATAGATAGAAGATGCAGAGAGACAGAGTTGCATATATTGTAGTCCAGGTCGGATCTTTTGATCACACAGAGGAGGCAACATATGACTAAAAGTAGGAAAGAAAGAAAATAACTTTCTACAAACCTAATCTATCAGAATTCCCCAGTCGCCCCGTCAATATCCGAATTAAGGACAAAATCCGTACATTAAGGAAAAGTTAAACCACAGTTCTAGATACGGGTTCTCTTAATGTGACAGGTAGATTCTGTCACACCCCGAAACCGACGGCGGAAACGTTCCGGGGCGGAGGACGTCATGCGTAGTATCACAGCCATTATACATAGTAAGCATAGTAAACACAACCATTACATTACAATAAGAATATTTACATTTGTTTAAAAGCATTAAAAACATAGTTATATACATCAGTATAATCAAAAGTAAAAGACGTGACTTCCAAAAATGCCCCGTCTTCTCCAAAAGTTGGTAGAAATACCTGTCTATGGTTGACCTGAGAATACAAGCAGTTTTAGAAATATTAGCATAAAGCTGGTGAGTTCATAAGCAGTTAATTCTGGTGAAAGAAAATGTTCCTTTGATTTTATGAAAAGTTGTTTTCCAAGAAAATCCTATATTTTCTTATAGAAGAAGTTTGATTATCCATTTGTTAAACAACCTGTTCATGAAAAGTTAAGTTATCCCAAGAAAAACCTATATTTTCCTTAAAAGTTAATGGTTGGTTATCGATTCGAAAATGAAGTGTACAAGTATCTACCATACTTGTATCGTTAGATGAAGCTTCCTTGAAGACTCTGTTACTCTCGATGAGATAGATTAGTTTTAATACACACATAAAACTAATAAGTAGGTAGTGAACTAATTCCTAAGGGTATTGATGATACCCTCTAGTAATCAAAAAAAATTATTACTTAGAGGTTAGTTCACTAGGTTCATTATTACCAAAAGTAAATCTCCATTATCTAAGTTGCGAGTTCCATAACCGTACAATAAACTGGATATGGCACGTAACGGGGCCAGGATAATTTTATGACTTTGTCACCCGTAGACCTGTTGATCCCAGTGTAGCTAGCAGAAAGGTGCGGGGTAGTCAGTCCTGTATAGATCTATACACAATACTCACGTTCTCCCTACAGGAGATTCTGGTTACAAGGTTAGTCCTACACTTGCGTATTCCGGTGGAGTGTTACCAAGGACGTGTCTCCCATCTTAAGATTATCGAATTTACAAGTAATAATACAGAAAATACTATTTTATGGTTGGCATGAATCCTTTGTAAAATATAAAATATAACATTTTATGATGAGATTCACGAGTTTCCTTGCTTTAGTTTTGAAAACTAACTTTACAAGTTAATTTATTAATTGGATGGTAATACGGTTTTCTGTGTTAAAAGCATACTGATCATGTAAACATTTTAGTAGGTTTTGAGTACAAGTTTCCCTTGTACTTTTGCTTGTATTCCCCCCCCCCCTGAAAACATGAAAACTCAGTAAAAAGATGTAGAGGTGTGAACTCACCTGCTGTGAGTGGAATGGATGGAAGTGCCAGTTAGGATGCTAGGTGTTAAGTGAGGACTTGAACACACCCACAGATCCTATGTAACATGAAGTGATACATAATGGTATGTAATTAGTTACTTAATCACTAATTAAGAGAGTAAAGGCACTTTAACACATGAGAACACTTTGATTCATGATCTAGGACTGTTAGGAGTTGCATCTAAGTGGAGTATGGCCTCACTTTGGAGTTTACTCTTCAAATGGTAGCCCTTAAGGGTGTTTATGGTTATGGGACCATTTCCCCCATGAGTTTACAGCCGTAAACTCATGGAAATGGTGTCATTGGGTGCTTAAAGGTCTTAAACTACTTAAGGAATCATGCTAGACTCTATGGAAGTGATTGGGGCTTGAAATGGACCCCTTTGTGGAGTTTACAGTTTTTGAATCCCTCCTTGGGGAGTTTACTTTCGTAAACACATGTGTTTATGGCCGTAAACTCATGTTTGTCACTTTCTTGCATGATTCGGTGTTTCTATGGTAAACATATAAGGTTCTAGTCACTTATACAAGCTATAGAAGGTGTTAAGGGCATTTTAACACCCTTAAAAGGTGTTTACGGTTTTGGGATATTCCCCAACCGTAAACTCATGTTTACTTCTTTCTTTTCATGTTTTGGGGTTCTTAAATCATTGATGCAAGTTCCTAGATCATTGGCCACGCATTGGAAGGAGTTTGGGGCATCAAAACCCCCTTTTTGGGTGTTTACGATTTTGGAAGGTTCCCAAATCGTAAACCCAATGTTCTTGGGGTTTTTCAGGGTTTAATATATAGATTTTCAAGTATGCTAAGCAAACAACCAGCTAGGAGGGGTTTACTTACTTATGTGAACCTTGAAGGAGTGCTTTTAGATCAAAAACCCGAATTTGTAGAGAGAGAGAGTAGAGAGAGAAAGTTTCTAAGACCAGTCAACCCTTATATAGGGTTGAGTTTACTGCAAGGGTGGGGGGGGGGTGGTCCACCCAACAACAACCGCAAACGGGTTTTTTCGCGTGATTTATCGTTTTCTAACACGTATGAAATTACGACAACAACCCTAATTTAGTTACTTAACTCAAGAAGTTAACAGAAAACTTTTATTAAAAATAAACTTTTATTAACAGAAGTGGGTTACAGTGATGGAATAAGTTTCGGGTTGTCACATCATCCCCCCGTTAGAGGAAATTTCGTCCCGAAATTTAGAATTAAGATACAAATCATGGGTTTGGAAAGAAGTGCGGATATTTCTGTTTCATTGAATCTTCATGCTCCCAAGTGAATTCAGGTCCCCACTTGGCATTCCAGCGAACATTCACTATCGGGATGCGACTTTGTTTTGTACGTTTGATCTCTCGATCCATGATTTCGATTGGTTCTTCCACAAAGTTGATGTTCTTGCTGATTTCGGTCTCATCAAGAGGGATCACAAGGGTTTCATCGGATTTTTAAGATTAGAGACGTGGAAGACAGGGTGGATGTTGCTAAGATCTTGAGGTAATCGGAGTTTGTAGGCTACTCGACCGATCCTAGCGAGGATCTCAAAAGGTACGATGTACCTTTGGTTTAATTTCCCGTGCTTCCGAAAGTGTATCATGCAATATCCAGGGCGAGACCTTCAGCAAGACACGATCTACAACCTGGAATTCCAGAGGTTTTCGTCGTTTATTGGCGTAACTCTTTTGTCTGTCTCTAGAAGCTTTCAATCATTCTCGGATTTGGATGATCTTTTTAGTGGTTTCACGGATGATTTTAGGACCAGTGAGAGTACTGTCGGGTACTTGACCCTTGGCTAGCTGCATGTCGCCTATTTCGGCCCAGCATAGAGGGGATATGCACTTTCGGCCATAGAGGGCTTCGAACGGGGCAGCCTTGATACTGGTGTGGTAGCTGTTGTTATAAGAGAACTCAACCAAAGGTAAATGAGTGTCCCACGACTTGCCGAAATCGATGACACATACTCTCAACATGTTTTCCAAGGTCTGGATGGTTCTCTCACTCCGCCCATCTGTCTGAGGATGATAAGCGGTGCTCATGTCTAGCTTAGTTCCGAGAGCCTTTTGTAGGCACTGCCAAAATCTCGAGGTAAACCTACTATCTCGATCAGAGATAATAGACATAGGCACACCATGCAGTCGGATTATCTCTTGAATGTAGATTCGCAAGAGTCTTTCGATCTTGAATGCTTCATTAATCGGTAGGAAGTGGGCGGATTTTTTCAATCGATCGACAATTACCCAAATGGTGTTGTACCACTCGGAGATTTGGGTAATTTGGTAATGAAGTCCATAGAAATCATCTCCCACTTCCAGTCAGGTATCTTGGGCTGCTGGAGCAAGCCCGCGGGCTTCTGATATTCGACCTTCACCTTAGCGCAAGTCAGACACTTTCCCACGAAGGTAGCGATCTCAGCTTTTATGTTTGGCCACCAATATAGTTTCTTAAGATCGAGGTACATATTATCCGAACCTGGGTGAACGGAGTATCTGGTCTTGTAAGCTTCATTCATGACAACCTCCCTGTAACCGCCGAACCTTGGGGTCCAGATCCAGTCCATGAAGAAATAAACTCCGTCTCCTTTGATCTCAAGATTCTTATCCATTCCCCTCAAAGCTTCGTTCAACACGTTCTCTGGTTTTAGGGCTTCTAACTGAGCCTCTCGGATTCGTGCGGATAAGTCGGAATGGATGGTCATTGTCAGTGTACTCACCTTGCGGCCAGAGTTTTCCTTTCGGCTAAGGGCATCTGCCACCATATTGGCCTTGCCGGGATGGTAGCGGATTTCGCACTCATAGTGACTGAGCAGATCTACCCATCGCCGTTGTCTCATGGTTATGTCCTTCTGATTAAAGATGTGTTGTAGGCTTTTATGGTCAGTAAAGATTGTGCACTTGGTTCCGTAGAGATAATGTCTCCAAATCTTCAGTGCGAAGACCATTGCTCCCAATTCCAAGTCGTGAGTAGTATAATTGACTTCTTGTGCTTTCAGCTTTCTTTAGGCATAAGCAATAAGTTTTCCTCGCTGCATGATCACACAGCCTAAGCCATGATTGGATGTGTCACAATAGACCACGAAATCTTCCGTCCCTTCGGGCACAGACAGGATAGGTGCACTGCACAAGGCTCGCTTCAATACTTGGAATGCAGTTTCTTGCTTTTCATTCGAAAAAATGGTACACCTTTCTGTGTCAGAGTAGTTAGGGGTTTGGCAATTTTAGAAAAATTCTAGATAAATCTACGATAATAGCCAGTAAGACCCAAGAATTGACGGATTTCTATGGGTGTCTTTAGTGCCGACCAATTCTCTATCGCCTTGATTTTGGAAGGGTGCACGTGTATGCCTTCCTTGCTTACCACATGACCTAGGAAGGTTACCTTCCGAATCCAGAATTCGCATTTGGAGAATTTAGCGTACAACTTTTCCGATCTAAGTATTTCCAGTACTAGTCTCAAATGTTGTTTGTTATCTTCTTCGCTTCTTGAGTAGACAAGTATATTGTCTATGAACACAATAACAAACTTGTCTAGGAAAGGATAGCACACCTGGTTTATCAGGTCCATGAACACTGCCGGTGCGTTAGTTAGACCAAAGGGCATCACTATAAACTCGTAGTGACCATATCGAGTCCTGGATGATGTTTTAGAAACATCACTCTCATGAACTCGTAGCTGATGGTACCATGATCTAAGGTCTATTTTTGAGAAGTAGCTGGCACCCTGAAGTTGATCGAAAAGGTCGTCTATTGGAGGAAGAGGGTAACGATTTTTGACGGTCAGCTTGTTCAACTCACGGTAATCTATACACATCCGAAAGGATCCATCCTTCTTTGTCACGAATAACACCGAGGCTCCCCAGGGTGAGAAACTCGGTCTGATGAATCCTTTGCTGAGTAGCTCATTCAGCTGGCTGGATAATTCTTGCATTTCTGCTGGCACTAAGCGATATGGAGACTTGGTTGCGTTGGTGCCTTGCAAAATCAAATCGTATGCCCCTTTTTACCACAGTTAGAGCATGACAGTTCACGACATGGGTCGGGATTAAGGTAGTAGTTACACTTGTCGCACCGAGGAAGGGTACCAGCATATCTACTGATGGGTGCTTGAGTGACTGGGGTAGCGACAGGGGTAGTACCAGCTTAGACTGCCACTATTTGCTGTTTCTTTGAGGGATCCTGCGAAGATTGACCCTTCTTCTGTTTCCAAAATTTTCTTTTCTCACCACTCCTTTTAGCCGGTTCAGAAGTGGTTGTTACTTTCTCCAGATCGACCCCGTGATCTATGAGGGTCTACGCCAGGCACTTGGCGCTATCAAAAGTGTTTGGCCTAGCAGCCAAGACATTCCCTTGAGTTGGGGGCATCAGTCCCTAAATGTATCTCTCTATATTCTTGCTTTCCGGGGTGACCATTCCCGGGCAAAGGAGTGCTAGGTCTTCAAACCTAGAAGTGTAGACAGCAACATCGGAACCCTTCATCTTTAGGTTCCAGAGTTCGTGCTCCAGTTTCTGCATTTCGCCCCGTGGGCAGTACTCAACAAGCATGAGCTCTTTCAAGCTCTCCCAACCCATAGCATTTGCTACTGGCAGGGTTAAGGATTTGACTCGGCCATTCCACCAAGTCAATGCTTTGTCGGTGAAAGTGCAGGCGCGAATTTCACCTTGTTGGCTTCCGAACAAGAACAAATTTTGAAGATAGACTCGATCTTCTCGAACCATCGAGTCAGGGAAATAACACCTCCAATGCCATTGAAAGATGTAAGTTTTGCGTTCACGAAGTCTTTATAGGAACACTCCTTTTGGTGTCCCTGACCACCTTCCTGATTCTGGGGATGCATACCACCTCCTTATCCACCAGATCCGCCAGGATTCATCTGTGAAATCGCAGCAGCCACGGCAGCAGTAACAACTGCTTGGAACATAGCGGGATCAAACTGAGGAGGTGGTGGAGAAGGATTGTTGTTCTTTGAGCTGGGTCATTTCTTTGGAGGCATCTCGTTCTAAAATGACCAGGGAGGAGAGGATGGTAAGTTCACTGAATTGAATTAGGAGATATGAAACAAGATGTATCTCTACATGATAGATAAAGTGTTCTACTAAGCGATAGAACAGGAAAGAGTTACTAAGGCAAGTAAACTATCGCTAAGGAAAGAACGAGTAGCAGCACTTGGAATGAATTTCTATAACGTATTCGGCTCTGACTAAAAATACTCCTATAGTATTTTATGTTGAAGGTTTTGTTCCATCGATAACTTTTGGTAGGAAGACTATGGTAAGTTTTAGGCCTGTTGCAACCCCACAGTCACTCCCAAGCACATGTTGATCATGTCTCGAGTGAATATAGTTGATCAGGCTATATTGACACTAGACATGATTGCCCAGGTTTAACCACAGTGTTCAACATCCAAATACTTTTGTTTGGTTCTTTTCATGATACTGATTTTTGGTGTGTAGGTATACTTGTATACATGAAGTAAAAATACTTATATTTTTAAAGTATACTTTTACTTTAGAGCACTTTGGCCCCTTAGTGTTTATAGTTGTATACGATGTAAGGTTCGGTATACTTAGTTCACTATAAACAATTGCTCTGATACCAATCTGTCACACCCCGAAACCGACGACGGAAACGTTCCAGGTCGGAGGACGTCATGCATAGTATCACAACCATTGTACATAGTAACCATAGTAAACACAACCATTACATTACAATAAGAATATTTACATTCGTTTAAAAGCATTGAAAACATAGTTATATACATCAGTATAATCAAAAGTAAAAGACATGACTTCCAAAAATGCTCCGTCTTCTCCAAAAGTTGGCAGAAATAGCTGTCTATGCTTGACCTGAGAATACAAGCAGTTTTAGAAATATCAGCATAAAGCTAGTGAGTTCATAAGCGGTTGATTCTGGTGAAAGAAAATGTTCCTTTGTTTTTATGAAAAGTTGTTTTCCAAGAAAATCTCATATTTTCTTATAGAAGAAGTTTGATTATCCATTTGTTAAACAGCCTGTTCATGAAAAGTTAAGTTGACACACCCCAAAACCAAGAACGGCGGAAACGTTCGGGGAGGAGGACATCATGTACAGTATCAAAATAATGAAAAGTAGTAAACAAGCAACAACATCATCCATTGCATTAATAATATAATTATTATACAAGTGTTTTCTGTCAAATTATAATAGACACTAAAGCATATATCAAAATGAAAGATGAGTCTTGAGCGAGCTCCATCTTCTCTAAACCTTGCATCGGTACCTGTCTATTGATGACTTGAGGATACAAGTAATTTTTAAAGCGAGTATCAGCTTTGAAGCTGGTGAGATCATAAGTATTTTAGTGTCTTAATTTGAATGTAAGAATTTGTATGTATATGAATTGTAAGTATTGAAAATGTATGTGAATCGTAAGTATTGAAAATGTATGTAAAACAACTGTAAACGTTTGAAAAACTCTAGAAATCCTGATGATTCCTACTATCATTACAGGGAGTCTTCTTCCAAGACTTAACTGATCTATATGTAGCCTTCTATCAAGGCATCTAGTATATGTGTGTGTCTCTTGTAAGAGTGTGTATTTTCCCAAGTCTGACTATATTTAACCAAAAATATAGTTTCTACATTACCGTGCGTCCTGTGAATGTTCATGAAGTGAATGTAATGGGAAAATGAAATAGTACTATGGTGTAGTGTCGAACTACAACCGTACTAATTACCTTAAGTCTAGGGTAATCTGGTGAGTACTGTAGCATTTGTAATAAATAACTACATCAGTACTCAATTGCCTTATTTGAGGGATAAGGTATAATGTGATGGCTAGATCCCAGGCTAAACGCTCCCCTGGCAAAGGGATTTTGGGACCTACACACGACCCCTGCATGTATGCAAGCCGTGAACATCCACATTACTATGATCATGTATACCCGATATAACTATCACAATGCGTTGTGATTCATCAGTATAGTTAGATCCTGAACTTGTTCCATGCTATAGCACCTAGTGACGTCTGTCCTATGTATATGTAAGCGTACTCATGTGTGGCAACCCGAAATTTATTCCGTCACATTTAACCCCTCCTTCCGTTAATAAGCCTCATTTTATTAAACTGTCCGTTAACCTTTGGGAGAGGTTAATTAATGTGGGACTTTTATAATGACTTGGTAAGGGTTGAAACAAATTAGAAACACCACAATATTCCCTTAAAAATTTTTAGTTTCAACCAAGTCAAAATACGACCGTTTAATCGGGTACGACCAAAAAGCCCCGTTTAACGGCAGTATCGGGAAAATTTTCACTGAGCCTCAACTCAAGCCCCTATATAAGGGAGAGTAAACTTCATTTCCACCCTTTTCACTCTCTCTCTACACTCTCTCTCTACAACTTATTTTCGAGCCAAAAACGTGAGTTTCGAGCCCTAAACAAGTATGTAATCTACCCTACCTTGTTGTATATCTTATTTAGCATGCAAATTCGAGTTTAAGACATCAAATAGGGGTAAGATTATGTGTTTACGATCCAAGAATACTCTTCGACCGTGAACACCCTTAAATGGGGTTTTTAAGCCCCCAAACCCCTCAAAACTACCCCTAAGGCTTAGATATTGTTAAATGAATAATGGGAACGGACTTAGAACACCTTGAACTTAAGTTTTGGGGAGTAAACTTGAGTTTACTGCCCAAGAACATGTTTGGGCCGTAAACTCCTCTTCATGGGGAGTAAACTCAAGTTCAAGTGTTACAAATGCCCTCAAACACCTCCTATAGTCTTGGAAAATATTTAGAAGCAACCCCATTGAAGTAACGGCTTTAAACTACAATTAAATCAAGGAAATATGAGTTTACGGCCGTAAACTCCCATAGACTTGGTCCATGGGCCGTAAACTCCCATTAAGTGCCCAAATGATGCCCTAACTTCTTCATTTTACTTGGAAAAATACATAGGACTTTATTTTGTACCACTTAGGACCTTAAAACACTAAGAGAACATGCATATAGGAGCTTACGGCTGTAAACTCCTTGTTTAGGGCCGTAAACTCCTCAAATGGTCGAATTGATGCCTTAAATCCATTCATACACTTTATATTTGGACCTAGCAAAATTCCACAAGTGATATAAGACATTTTGGCATCCTAGAACACCCTCACCATGAGTTTACGACCATACACACTCTTAAATGTTACCCGGGACACTCCAAGCACTTAACCAAAGTGTTTTATGCACTTTAGGATGCGTATACGTGATTAATTAGTATTATATTTACTAATTGTATGTAAACATATATTATCATAAGTTAATAGGTCACTAAGTGTGTTCAAGTCTTTACTTGACACCGAGCACCCAACCGGCACCTTCGTCGGATCCACTTACAGCAGGTGAGTTCATACCCCCGAATGAACGTTTTCAATGTTTTTACATGCTTTTGTGGGGGGGGGGGGGGGGGAATACAAGTTAAACATGCCAGTTATCATATCAATCACAGGCGATTGATAACCCGCATGCATAAGAATTTATTTCACTGTCAACCGTTTACCTAGTACAATACTGCAAATGGTTTTCCAAAACGTCTTTACTTGTTCAAAGCTTTTCTCAAATTGTCTCTCGTGCTGTGTGTTTTACTTCAGATTCAGTTACAGCAGTATTTTAAACAAAGGATTTCTTTACTTATAATGTCTTATCAAAGTTTCATTTAAAATTTGTTTATGAAAAGTTATCAAAGGATTTCTAAAGGTTTTCCAAAGTTTTCATCAAAGTTTTCTTCCACGTTTTTATACTCCTACTTCGTTAGAGACTACTGCTTCGATTATGCTTCTACATAGTTAATGCTCCTACTTAGTTAAATGCTACTACTTTGTTAACGCTTTTACTTTGTGATACGGTTTTACTTTGTGATACACCTTTACTTCGTAAGACGCTCCTACTTATTAACGTTCCTACTTCACGATACGCTCCTACTGCACGATACACTCCTACTTCACGATACACTCCTACTTCATGATACACTCCTACTTCACGATACGCTCCTACTTCACGATACACTCCTACTTGTTAACACTTCTAGTTTGTGAAACACTTCTACTTCGTTAAACACTTCAGCTTCGTTAAATGCTTCCACTTAGTTAAATGTATGCCTGTGCTTGTATAAGTTATATAAATAATGTTTAAAGGACTTAGGAAGGCTAGTTCGCCCTATTTCCTTATCTTCGTTGAGATGTGGTCTGCTGGGATTGGATATCCGTCCGAAGGTCGTTTGATCATTAGTTATATATTATGTATACAAGCATAGACATATAGGTTTACGTTGGTCGATTCAGTTATGAGTCTGTACTGCTAGTCCAACACTTTCATCAAAATTCACTATTTCTGATACATCATCAGGACACGGCCTTCTCCGTTGTCTAGTTGGTAACCAGATTCTCTTGTAGGGAGAGCGGACATTGTGTGTATAGATCTATACGGGATTGACACCCCCGAACCCTGACTGCTAGCTACAGTCCACGACCTACCAAGCCAAGGGGTGACAAATGTCATACTTACACCGACGCTTGCAGGGTTACCTTATTATTCATGGTATTAAGGTAACGGGAATTTAACACTGTATTCACTGTTTTTAGACCTTGCTAGACGTATCATTCAGTTGATACTGTCTGGGGTCTGTTTTCACTGTTTTTAGACCTTGCTAGACGTATCTTTCATTTGATGTCGTCTGGGGTGTGTGTCTCTATTTTGTTAGACTGAGCCAGGCGTATCGTTCATTCAATACTCTCCTGGGGTGTGTGTGTCATGCACCCCAGAACGTTTCTGCCGTTCCGGTTTTGGGGTGTGACAGATTGGTATCAGACCATTGTTTATAGTGAGCTAAGTATATCAATTCATAAAAGATATTGTAACACCGTGAATTTTCAAAATAATTTTTCACAAATATAAAAACATTTCTCATTTAATTTTCATAAAACATTAAGTTTAAAATCTCAATTCACATCATACAAAATCCCAAGATCATAAATATATATCAAAAATCCCATGCGTGTGTACAGATCAAGCCGGCGCCTTCCCACGGTCATCGCTAATACCTAAAACAACAACACTAACACTGTAACCACAAAGCTTAGTGAGTTCCCCAAAATACCACACACATAACACATATTAGCCACTCGAGGCTATAACTCTATGGGTCCGTGCACCCAAACTCTGTGAACCTTCCGGTTCCAACTTTGAAACATGCACAACATAAATCACATAGAAATAATGCAGTACAACACATCACATACATATAGCATATAAATACTCTGATCACATAACTATGGTTACCTACTCAAGGTAAAGTATAGTGAGAAGACTCACCTCGTGTATCTCGATAACTCGCGAATCCTGGAAATCACTCGTGCTCTATCCTCTGAGCTATAATCCTCCTATAACATCATATGTCTCTAATTAACACTTTTACCACTAAGGTTGACTACCCCTATCAAGTCAACATTGGTCAACTCTGGTCAACGGTCAACGGTCAACATTGACCGGACTCGGCGAGTGCACTAGGGCGACTCGGCGAGTCTAGGCGTTTTCACCAACTCTCTAGGATTCCCTTTTTGACATGTCGAGTATTCCCCTGACTCGACGAGTTCCACCTGGTATGAATCGCGGGGCCACCCCGACTCAACTCGCCGAGTCTCAAGAACAACTCGGCGAGTTCCAGTTCGACTCAATCCACCTGTCAACCCTCTCTAACTCTCCCTGACTCACTGAGTCAACCCATAACTCGGCTGGACCACTCACTGAGTGGTTACGGACAATCTTCATGCTACTCGCCGAGTCTGTTCTTCAGACTCGGCGAGTCCATGCCATGCATCAACTCAAACTTGCTTCTGAGGTCAGATCCGCTCCAACAACTCATAGATCTGGCCCTCCTAAGCTTATTCATCACGTAAAGTCCATGTCTTGGTGCTCATAACACACCCCATGACTCATAAATGGTGTTTTGACCTCAAGCACAAAGACCCCAATCCAAAACCCCCATGGATTCATAAAAAGCTTGGGCAAAGGGACACTCTGGACCTCCAAGAGTCCAGATCTAGAACCTAACTCGCTTAAGGGACCAAGGAAGAACTAGATCTAGCCACAGAAGGGCTCAATAAGCCCTAAATCAATATAAACATCAACATAACAGAGAATAGCTCGAAGGTAGTACCTCAAACGTGATGTTCTGGACCTCAAATCTTTCAGGAAGTGGCTCCTCTTGATTCCCCTTAGCTATTGCTTCCTTTCCCTTGCAAGATAACACCTCCAAGGTCAATAATGGCTCCTTGCTTTGCTCCAAACGCTCAAACTCGCTAGGGTTTCACTCAGGGGACCGGTGAGCACAAATGACGGCCTTAAGGCCCTTTAAATAGGCCCCAAACCCGAGAAATTAGGGTTTCATTAAACAGCACGGACTTGCCGAGTCCATACCTTGGACTCGCTGAGTCCAGGCACGAACCCGCGTCCAGAACCGCGATCCTAGTCGGCGAGTTTGAGCTCCAACTCGCCGAGTCCCCTCACAAAACACCAAAAACATAAACATAAAAGATACCTGGAATTCCGGGCTGTTACAGATATACATCCTATAAATACATAGGGATAAAACACTCTGACCAAGAATTATACTTTAAAATATAACCATATTTTACAAAAGTATAAGAACATCCAGATTCTAAACACTCGAACACAAGTATCACAAGAAGAACAAGAATAAAAGTCTTTGGATGTTGAACATTACCGTCAAACCTGGGCAGTTATGTAATCGTAAGGTGGAATAAATGTAACCTGATCAACTACATTTATTCGAGATGCGATGAACGTGTGCTTGGGAGTAATAGTGGTGTTGCAACGAGTCTGAAACTTACCAACTAGGAATGATAGAGCCAAACATAAAGTTTAAAATACTATGGTAGTATTTTGGAATACTAAAAGACTCACATTAATCCCAGAATCATATTCAGAAGTTAAGAAACAAGCAAGAAATTAAAATACCATAAGGGTATTTTAGGATCCATAGATAACCTTGTGTGAAGAACTAAAAAGATCCTTATTGATATACCTACAATTACATAGGGTATACTCATAAGGTTATATATAATAAGGATCCCATAGGCTAAGAATGTGTGTTTTCGCTCTACTTCCTTTTCCTCGTTGGGATGTAGATATAGAGTAGTATCACATATTCGAAGGCCTATCGGATCTATGCTATATTTTGATTTATATACCCTATGTAACCATAGCAGGACTCGATATGGATCACCCAGTGAAATGTTAATAATCTCTTAGGATTCTTAAGACATTTCCATTCTTGCACGAACCCTGTAGAAAACCCTATCCACTTCAGTGCTTGACAGAAGAGTTGATTCAGACCCAGAAGAGGTTCATTGAGAAGATTTCCAGTTCGGAAATAAATGAACTAGGTCGAGACTATTGAAATCACCAAGTGCCTATATCTTTTTAGGGACATCGGTGAGAAATTCGCCTAAACTTCCGAGATTTCCAGTCTTCCATCATGAAGTGATGACACCCAGAGTCAGATTCGGAAGTAAGGCGGGGTAGAAATTCAATATGTCTATAGGAGAAGAGAACCCTAGGAAACTACCCGAAGGAAACCCATGCCGGTCCCAGTCAAAGATACGAGGTAGACAGAGGGAGCCAATACATGGAACCCGAGAAGTGTTTTATCCTCATATTCGTCATGCCAATACACCTATAAAATAATACAATTTAGTGACTTAGTGATTACACTACTCACGCTATGTGTTAGGTAAATCGCATTTTCCTGTTGCAAGTAATATGATTAGAGCGGATCCCCACACCACTATTGAGAGTGTTTACCCATAAGTCTTCATGAGCCTTTCTTCCCACGGTCTTCGTTCCGAACTGTTCTCAAATCTTTCCAGGCCGGAGAGTGAACCTTTCCCAGTATAAAGGTAACTTAGTAGAAACGACTCCCATCTTATGGCTTTTCCGACACTCATACTTCTACCATGAATACCAGGACTACATCATAGGGATGTAGGTCGACACTCACACAACCAAATTCCGAAGCACGGAAAAAATATATGCCTAATATAGTAAGGACAGACACATCCAGGGTTAGCCATCCTCTCTCATCAGCTTGTGTTCCTTTCCATGTAGGGAAAACCATGCCTCCGAGGAAGCGTAACCCATCTGCTGGCAAGAAACTGACTCTCCAATTCGATGAAACTACGTTCCAAGCTACAGTCTCGGCAGCCGTAGCAGCTGTCATGGCTCAACTGAATGCTAACAACGCCAATGTTAGCAAGATCCCTATCGGAAATTCCGATCTAAGTAATGGACAACAACAACCAACCTCTGCATACCCAGCCACCCAAGAACCTCACTCAAATCCACTGAAGAGAAAGATCAAGATCGAGGAGGGAAGTACCTCGGCTCGAGGACCTTCTGAAGGGCAATGAGCTGAGACAGTCAATACCCCTGCCAGCCCTTCCATCACGACTTCCAGAAGACCATACCTAGGAAACCTTCCCCACTGCAGCAAGTGCAGCTACCATCATCATGGTATCTGCCGAGAACTCTATTGTGCTAGGTGCAACATGAAGGGGCATACTGCTCGCGTCTGCAGAACCCCAGTTGAGTTTATTACATCAACCACCAATGTAACGACCAATCCAGTATGCCACCTATGTGGTGAGATTGGGCACCTAAAGCGAGATTGCGCAACGGAAAGAAAAGACAAGCACACAGGAGGAGTCTAACTCTAATGCTTGGGGAGAAGCATCAAGGAACCCGGTAGATTTTTGGTACGTCTCTTAATCTCAGATAACTAACCAAAAACATTAAAAGGCTAATTCTAAATGTAATTACTTCCCCATTAAGGCTAAAGTCACAACACTATTATAAAATTTAAAATTTCATCAGGTAAAACTATAATGGCTAGATATATACGTTACGACCATGTATAATTGAGATGGATAGACCTAGAGTGAGTGAATGCCGCCTCATTTCCTACTCCTCGTTTGGTTGTGGATTTAGGGCAAAGTCGCTCAGTCAACAGTCCTCCCCACCTTAATTATACATGACTAGTATATGTTAGGCGATTATAGAAATGCCTCGTGAGAATCCATTCATGAAAAGGTACTCTACTCAGAAACACTTAGGACTCTCTATAGTTCAGCGTCGACTCTATCGGTCCAAGTATCCGCGACAATGATACATATGACGAAACCCGAGACCCCTAGAACTTGTGTGCCCATTCGGCACATGACTCTATCGATCCTCATTTTATATCATGTCGAAGTATGCCAACTTCGACGCCTCTATCAATCATGGTTCGACGTCGTGCAACCATGTGTAAATCCTTAGTGCTGTGTAAAAAGAAATTTCACCGTAGTCATTTCGGCATATAAAGGTTCTTTCGAACCTAAACAAAATAAAAATAATAAAGACTAATATGATCTGCCAGTCGTCACTCTTATTTCAAACCTTCTGAAGTACCCAGGAGAAGGTACCGCGCGCTGTTACCCAATCCTCCTTAGACGAATAGGAACCGAAGCGAAAGACATTGCAGGCATTCCAGAAGACGATAACCACCCGAAGCATACCTCGTAGATTCCCCAGAAAGACCCTTCGCACCTCACAATCAGGTTCGTGAATCAAGAGGATAGAACTCATGAGACTGACCACTATAACTGAGTATATGCATAAGAGTGGTATATAATTGAGATCAAAAAGATTTAAGATGTGTGCTTCCTCCCTACTCCTTGTTCCTCATTGGGTTGTGGGCTGGGGTGGAGTCGCACAACTGAACATCCTGCCGACCTCAATTATATACGGCTTGCATACACCAAGTATTAGTGGTTAAGCCAAGTATGAGCTCTACCACGAACCCCATAGAAAGACCCTTCATCCTATCCCATGGGATGGGAGCTAGAGTCAAGAGAACCACGGCGGTTTGAGCTACTATAATGACCACAAATCCGAAATTTGTAGTCCTCCCGGTTAGACCAATATAGTAGCTAACACCCTCAATTGAAAAAGAAATCTGAGTTGTAAGAGTCAAGGACATTGACTACGACCATCCATTCACGCTCAATCCCATGAATTAAGCATCTCAGCGGATATCCCAGAATTCTGAAAGCTGCGATGATGTTAAACTCTGAGAAGAGTGGATGAGGAGATTAAAGTTCTAAGTAATGGAACCCAATACTCACTAGATTTGACCTAGATCGAGGCAACTCAGAACCTTCGGAAGAGTAGTTGCAGAAGATATTGGCACTACTCAGGCACTTTGTCCACCCCGTTACCGACGAGTAGTGCCTAGGACCCTCTGACCTCCCGCGTAAGTTATCATGTAGTTGTACTCATGTAAGTGTGATCATGTAATTTTACTCATGTAAGTGTGATCATGTAAACATATCTATGTAATAGTATAGTAATGTACAGTAATGTTCTAGCTGTAATGTATGTTCTCTCTATCTGGCAAGTATAGTAATGTACTGTAATGTTCTAGCTGTAATGTATGTTCTCTCTATCCAGCAAGTATTGACTCATGAATGAACTCTAGTAATAGTTCTAGTATCTTCCTAAACTACCCATATGGTAGTTTACTAGTAATCTAACCGGTACGTATGGACATGGATGTATACCCTTGCTACCCAAGGGTATTGGATGAACTAGAAGATCTTAATGACTATATATGTACACATGATATATAACTAATATTTAAACGACCTTCGGACAGGTACCCGATATCCCACCAGACCACATCCAAATCGAGGAAAAGGAAATAAGGATAGCCTTCCTAAGTCTTTTAAACATTCCTCATATAACTATAGATATATAGGCATGAAATTTATAATTTAAAAGCATAAAGTAAGTTTTGTAAAACTTTTGAACATAATTATTATCTAACAAAAGATCGACTTGATGTCAATCTATAAAACGGTTTGAAGGCATGGGTTTGATAAAACAGTTTAGTATAAAGAAACATTTGTTTAAAACACAATTGTAAATAAGTTTGAAATATAACATACAGAGTAAAATGAACAGTTTAATAAGGAGTTTTAAACATATAAAATGTTTATGAAAAACATTTGAAGGAAACTGTTTGGTAAAACGGCTAATGAGTAGCCAATCATTTGAATGCTACTTATTAATCACATGTGATTGATATAATAATTAGCATACTTCTACTTGTATCCCCCCTCCCATAAAACATTTAAAAACAGTTAAAACGTTGATTAAGGGGTATGAACTCACCTTTTGTGGGTGGTACGGATGAACTGAAGAGGTAGGACTGCTAGGTGTCAAGTGAAGACTTTAGACACACACAGTGGTCCTAATTACATATGAAGACATATGTATATAAATAATTAGTGATTATAACACTAATTAAACATGTATAAACATCCTAATGCGAGGAAAACACTTTGGTCAAGTGCTAGGAGGCTAATGGGTTGCAACAAAGGAGTGCAAGACCTCATATGGAAGTTTATGGTCTAAAGACCATGTGTGTTGGAGTTTACGGCCCAGGAGAGTAAACTCCTGGTCGTAAACTCTCCATTGGGGCTCTAAATGAAGCTCAAATCTATTACAACTTAAGTGGTGAAGTGCTTCTAGGCTTAAACAAGTGTTTGGGCTTCTTTTTAACTCCTTTGAGGAGTTCACGGCCCATGGACGAAATCCCATGGAGATTACGGCCGTAATCTCCCTTGGGAGGGTGTTTGTCGTGTTTTCTACTCCCTAATTTAACTAGGAACTAAACTATGCTAGTGTACAAGGCTTTAGAAGAGTTTATAGCACCATTTGGCACTATTGTTTGGAGTTCACGGCCCTGGAACTTCTTGGGCCGTGAACACCTTACTCTTGGTGTTCTAAGGGTGTTTGCTAGTCCTAAACTCATTAGGGTACATGTCTAAATTAGTCTCCTGGCTTAAGGAAGGTTTTTAGGGTGTTTTGGCACCTAAACATGGAGTTCACGGCCCAAGAACGTCCTTGGCCATGAACTCACTTCTAGCCTTTGATTCTTAATTGTTTTGTGGTTTAAACATGTAATGGTAGCTTCTAGGTTCATTTCCAAGGCTTTGAGGGACATTGGGCACACTTTAACGTTTATAAAGGAGTTTACTCCCCAAGGTGTTCTTGGGCGGTAAACTCACAGATATTAGTGTTTTCCTAGATTTCTAGTGTATTAAACATATATGAAGCTTTAAAAAAACACTAGATAGAAGTACTCACTTTCCGGAACGAAAGTCCGAAGATCCTTGAGAGAGAATTCTGCTTTTCTATAATTGGAATTGGAAATAATGAATAAATATGGTTCAGAATCCTATATATGGTCCTGGGATTTTTGGTAGAAAATATTTTTATTCCGGGATTGAATCCTAATATCCTAGAGTTTTGGAATAACAGTGTTGCACAAAACCCTAGTGTATCCACTCTCCTAATATCTCCTTAAGTGTAAATCCTGAAATACTCAAACTTATACCCAAAAGTATGGATTTTCACTGTAACTGTTCTAACTTCTATTGACTTCATATGGTTTGTTCAGAATGGAAATTTCGGGTTGTCACATCATCCCCCTGTTAAAGTGAATTTTGGCGCGAAACTAGAATTTAGGCAAGGAAGTAGGTATGAATGATCGATTCATGAGGAGGAAACTTCCTAATCGATTGTGTCTCACGCTCCTAATTGAAATTGGGTCCTCGGTTGGTATCCCAACGAACCTTCACTAACGGGCGATGGTGTTGTTTCGTCCGCTTGACCTCTCTGTTAAGGGTCGCTATGGTTCTAATACGTAGGGGTGGATCTCGATGAGTGGACTTACAAAAGTCCTAACGAAAAGGTATGGTTTCACGATCGAGACGCGAAGAGTAGAATGTACGTGACTGAGTTCGCGGAGTAGGTCTAGTTTGCGAGGTACAGGACCGATTCTGGTAAGAATCTCGGAGGTCCTAACTATATTGTATTTAGCTTTCCACGCGATACGAAGCGTATTAAGCCATTCCCAGAGTGAGTTTTTCCTACAGAACTTGGTCTCTAACTTGGAATTTCCAAGGTTTCTTTTTCTTGTTTATCTTCCCAGTCAAGGGCCACCCCCTGCTTGGTCAAAGTTGTAAGGGTGTCTGTAATTTGCGAGGAGTTCTCGATGATCTTTGACAATAGGTCTGTAAGACCTAGAATTTGGCGAAATTCCTGTCGGCGTCTCTGGTGTCGACAAATTCTCAACGATTTTGATAAATTGAAAGAGTACTCAGGATTCCCACATCGCTAATAGTGTGTCTTAGGAATCTGACTCTTAAATTTCGAAACTCGTGTTTAGAGAACTTCGCGGAAAGTATCTCCGAGGGTAATGTTTCTGCGGGTTCCTTCTTACTACGAGGGTAGATAAGTAAGTCATTACATGGAGATAGACGAACTGATCCAAGTAAGAAAAACAGACTCTATTCATTAATCTCATGAATGCTTCGGGCGTATTGGTCCTATCCGAGGGGTATCACTACGGACTCGATGTGTCCGCATTGAGTTTAGAAGGTAGTCTTTCAGACATCCTTCCCTCACACTCAAACTGGTGATATTTGGATCTTCGTCCAATTCTGAAAAGTACTCGTTCCTTGCGTTTGCTCAACCGATTCATCTATGCGAGACAGAGACAATGATTTCTAATGGAAAATCTGGACGGAGTCCTCAATAGCCGAGGAACATACGATGCAATCCGTCGATCTTTGGAAGAATAAGACCGGAGTTCTCCAGGGTGAGAACATGGTCTTCCAGTTCTATTTTTGTGTAGTTCATTAAGTTGTCCAGACTGTTCTTGTATCTCCGTTGGTGTTTAGACTGAAGGGAAATCTGTTTACAGAAGTCTTACTAGGTTCTAAGTTTGTTCACATGAGAATGCGATTACTCGTAGTCTTGAGCAGTTCTCCGTCCTGAAGTTCATATTAGAATTCATACATAGTTTCACAATCATAATCTCATGCATACGAGTCGTATATAATTAAGATTGAAAAGATAGTCGAATAACTGATTCTTCTTTCAGCTCATATCTCATAGGGGAAAAAGAAGTTAAAGTGGAATCATCAATTCTAAACCTGTAGAACCTTGATTATATACCACTCTTTTGTATACATTCCTCAGTGATAGATCAACCGCATGAATCCTTGGATTAAACTTGACGTACTGCACAAGTGGTACTTCGGGGATTTCTTCGGAAAGAAAGGAACTATGAGGTACTCCATGCATTTGTACTTCGGTGTTCTGATATGACGGCTTTGCTAAAACGACGTTTACTGGTAAAGAGATGTACTTAAGAAGCTGGTATGGTGTGGATCAAATTGAATCTAGTTTTATGATAATGTCGGAATCATACGGAAACTTAAAGACATTAGATTTGAACATAAGACGTTTATAGACAAAACACAACCGTGCAACCATCAACATAGTTACAATAGTTTAGACTTACAACAAGACCATTGCTGCGAATGAGGTATACTACAAAAGACAAGTATACGCAGCACGAGAATCCATATACAGACAGGATCTCGCAAAAGTAAGAGTCTAGTTGCACTAGCTTTGGATGGTTTATAAGTCTGTTACAACGAAACGCCTAAATTACATTAACGTGGGTTCCGCAGCAGGTTCTCCCGCAACTGTGATCCTAAGAATCTTCCCATCTGCACCCGAGTTCTTCGCTATTGGGCAATCCTTCTTGAGGTGTCCAATTTCACAGCATTGGTGACATATATGAACAACACCAACATTGGTGGTGGAAGTGAAGTGTCGAGTGGGAGTCATGGGGACAAGATTGCTTTCGTTGATCTTCTCTTTTGGACAATTCCTTTAATAGTGCCCTACCTCACCATAGCTATAGCAAACTAGGCTTGCTCTAGTAGTGGAGCTAGTTCTACAGAAACGAGCAATGTGCCCCATCTTGTTGCAATTATTGCATTGCCAGGCTTGGTAAATTCCCTTGTGGTAGTAGTTGCACCGGTTGCACTTCGGGAGTGTTCCTTTATATGGTCTGCTCGGTACGGGGATGGTAGGGTTTCCACTTGCTGTTGTTGCATGGCAAGTTTTTGGGATTTCTTGCGTTCTTTTTGGGCTTGACGCCTTCGTTTCTTGTTCTCTGTCTTTCGGCTTTGCGAGCCTGTGACTATTACTGTTCGGCGACTTCCTGGATGGATACCACGTTTGGAAACTTCAATCCCATCATCAGCATTGATTGTGCTGATAGCGCTACGGTGCGCAATGACAGCTATCACGGCAGCCATCACGGCAGTTGTAACTATGGTTTGAAACGTAGCGGCGTCCATAGGAAAGGCGGAGGTTTCGTTGTTCGACTGATTGCTTCCGGATGACGACATGATTCTGTAACACGAAAGATAAGGATTTTGTGAGCGATTCTGGTTAACCCTAGATGTACTTTGATTACTCAAGAAAAGAGTAAGAGTATGTTCTCGAAAGTTTGACCTACATCCCTATGATGCAGTCCTAGTGCGGAATGGAAGTGTGTTCGCGAAGGTTTGACCTACATTCCTATGATGCGGTCCTAGTACGGAATGGAAGTGAGTTTGTAGAATGGTCTCAAGACGTTTGTCGTTCGAGCCAAGGTATAGTTGGTTGGTGAATAACATAACCAAACCACTGAAAGAGACTTGGAAATGTCTCAGGAGCTAAATTACTATAGTCCAATGACTTGAGTAAAGTACGTTTCAGATAGATTCCAATGAAAGTATGATGAGAGTACTTCAATAAAGAAGGACACAGAAGTTAGCCGACTGTCAATATCTTTGATATTCAGGACATAAAATTCAGGAAAAATGACCTTGTAAAAGGTCTTACATGATATCCAGAGAAGATAGTTCCTGACAGCATAAGGACCTAATCAAAAGTACTTACAGTACAAGATAGTTTCATAGAAAATGCCACATCGGGAAAAGACAGAAAAAAAAACGATTTCTTCATAACAAGGAAAGTAAAGGAAGGCATCTACTACTCGCGACGGTCAACCCTCTGGTGAACTCTTAGTTCACCCAGTTGACGTTCTCCATCAAGTAGGTTTCTTTCGTACACTCTCTGGCGTACGCGGAGTTCTATGACTTCGGCTCGGGATTCAGCTAGTGCTTGTAGCAGGGTTTCATGGTTTTTCTCAGATCTCTCACGAGCATCTTCTAGACGAATGGTGCGGAGGGTATGCATTCTCGCATTGGCGACAACATCAGTGATCTGATGTAGGGCTGTCCTGCCTTGAATCTCATTTCGGGGCACTCTGCGGACCAAGATTAACAAGATTCTGTCTCCTAAGCCCCCATTGCTCAGGTCATAAAAGCTTTGTTCACCATCAAATGCCATGGGCTGATCTTGTTCTTGGCTCCATGTTTCCAAGCATTCCACCCACGGAGGCATCGGGCCATGAAAAGTTGGACGAGGGTTAGGAATTGGAACGGGAGCTGCCTATGGTAGGTTCTCAACCTCGGGTTCGGAGTTAGCACTATCCGAAAGGTCTTCATCATGGTGATCATTCAAAGGGATAGGATGATCATTCTCTGGTTCTTCTCCAAACCAACCAGCAATGACTTCGTTTGGAAGATACGGGTTGCCGTGGGGATGGAATCCAGCCATGTTATCTACGCGAGAATTGGGGTAAGAAAATAATTGTTAGACGAACTATCTAGATAATTATTTAGCAAATCTTCATTAGTTACATCGCTATTTGTGAAGTGCATACCAGTTATATGTAATCGAAACAGGATAGGCCTTCGAATATGTGACCTTAACTCCAAATTCACACAGAATAGGGGTAAAGTAAAATGTTCACAGATTCTAAGTCTATAACATCCTAATTACATATAGCCTTTGTGTATCCACTTAGCAACTGTCAACTTTGTAATAAAGATCCTGTTTTAGTTCTCAAGTATAGCGTACTTATAGTAACACCAAATACTCCTATAGTATTTTAAGTTTAATGATATGTTCTACTGTTCTCATTATGGTAGGGTTGGTAAGATTTTATACTGTTGCCACCACACAACTACACTTAGGCACATGCTAGTTAACCCTTGGATAATATAGTTGATCAAGCTATATCTTCCCAGTTTTGACTATATGTCTCTAAGTCCACCTGTGTTGCCCAACATTCGTAATTCTTTTGTATGGTCCTAGTGACACTGATTTGAATATGAATGCAGGCATGTATACTTATTTAAATATTTTATTATTTAAAGTATAAACTATTGGTCAGAGTATTTTTAATCCCATTGTATTTATAGTCTGTATATCTTTTATGGGTTGATATACTTAATTCACTATAAAAAATGCTCTGATACCAATCTGTCACACCCCAAAGCCAAGAACGACGGAAATGTTATGGGGCGGAGGACGTCATGTACAGTATCACAACAATGAAAAGTAGTAAACAAGCAACAACATCATCCATTGCATTAATAATATAATTATAATACAAGTGTGTTTTGTCAAATTATAATAGACACTAAAGCATAAATCAAAATGAAAGAAGAGTCTTGAACGAGCTCCATCTTCTCTAAACCTTGCATTGGTACCTGTCTATTGATGACCAGAGGATACAAGTAATTTTGAAAGCGAGTATCAGCTTTGAAGCTGGTGAGATCATAAGTATTTTAGTGTCTTAATTTGTATGTAAGAATTTGTATGTATATGAATTGTAAGTATTGAAAATGTATGTGAATCATAAGTATGGAAAATGTATGTAAAACAACTGTAAACGTTTGAAAAACTCTAGAAATCCCTATGATTCCTACTATTATAACAGGGAGTCTTCTACCAAGACTTAACTGATCTATATGTAGCCTTCTACCAAGGCATCTAGTGTCTGTGTGTGTCTCTTGTAAGAGTGTGTATTTTCCCAAGTCTGACTATCCTTAACCAAAAATATAGTTTCTACATTACCGTGCATCATGTGAATGTTCACGAAGTGAATGTGTGACAACCCGAAATTTCCATTCTGAACAAACCATATCAAGCCAATAGAAGTAGAACAGTTACAGTGAAAATTCAGACTGCGAGTGTAAGTTTGGCAGTTTTTAGGATTTACACTTAAGGAGATATTAGGAGAGTGGTTACACTAGGGTTTTTTGCAACACTGTTATTCCAATACTCTAGGACATTAGAGTTCGTTCCCGGAATAAAAATATATTCTGCCAAAAATATCTCCGGACTATAATTAGAATTCTGAACCAAATAGGTTCATTAGTTGAATTCCATTTAGAGAAAAGTCAAAATTCTCTCTCACGGATCTTCGGGTTTTCATCCCAAATTGTTAGTGCTTCGATCTAGTTATGTTATATAGCTTAGATTATGTTTAGAAACATCAATTACATATCAAAACAACTAGACTCGGGAGTTTACCGCCCAAGAACGTTCTTGGGGAGTAAACTCCTATTTAAGGTCCTAAAGGGTTCCAATGACCCTCAAAGCTTTAGAACTCGAAATAGAAGCCTCCAATTCATGCTATAGACCACAAAACAATTAGAAATCATGGCTAGAAGTGAGTTCACGGCCAAGGAGCTTCTTAGGCCGTGAACTCCATGTTTTAGGTGCCAAAATGCTTTGAAACACTTCCTAAGGCTTAAGATTAAATTAGGACAAGTACCCTAAAGTGTTTATAGCCTAGAAAACATAAGGAATCACTAGTATTGAGGAGTTTACGGCCAAGTCAAGTTCTTGGGCCGTAAACACCTATTTAGGGGTCAAATGACACCCTAACTCCTTCCTTAAGCGAAGAAACCAATTTGGGCATGTACCTAAATGAGTTTTGGACTTGCTAACACACTTAGAACACCAAGAGTAAGGGAGTTTACGGCCCAAAAGGTTCTAGGGCCGTAAACTCCTCAAAATGGTGCCAAATGGTGCCATAAACTCATCTAAAGACAGGTACAATAGCCTAGTTTAGTTCCTAGTTAATTTAGAGACTTGAAAACACCACAATCACCCTCCCAAGGGAGTTTACGGCCATAAACTCCAAGGGAGTATGGTCTCTGGGCCGTAAACTCCCCAAAGGAGTTAATATGGCACCCAAACACTTGTTATAGCCTTGAAACAATTCACCACTTAAGTTGTAATAATTCTAAGCACCATTTAGGGACTTGGTTGAGAGTTTACGGCCCGGAGTTTACTCCCCTGGGCCGTAAACTGCAAAGATTATGGTCATTAGACGCTAAACTCCCATTAGGGGCATTGCACTCCTTTGTTGCAACCCATTAGCCTCCTAACACTTGACCAAAAGTGTTTTCCTCGCGTTTAAATGTTTATACTTGTATAATTAGTGTTTTAATCACTAATTATTTATATACATATGTTTTCATATGTAATTAGGATCATTGTGTGTGTCTAAGTCTTCACTTGACACCAAGCACTTGTCCGATCCTTCCGTACGATAACAGTCCGTTCAATTCCAGTCACTTACTGCAGGTGAGTTCATACCCCTTAATCAATGATTTAAATGTTTTATGCGGGGATACAAGTAGAATCATGCTAGTTATCATATCAATCACATGTGATTAATAAGCAGCATATAAATGATTGCTACACATTAGCTGTTTTACCAAACAGTTGTTATTTAAAGGATTTTCATATACGTTTTATATGATTAAAACTCCTGATTTAATTGTTCATTATACACTGTATGTTTCATTTTAAACTCATTTACAAATGTTTCTTTGGATTTAAAACTGTTTTGTTAGATAAATACTTCCAACCCATCTTATAGATTGACATCAAGTCGATCTTTTCTTAGATAATAATCATGTTCAAAAGGTTTTACAAAACTTATTTTATGATTTTATATTGTCAATTGCATGCCTATATATGTATGGTTATATAAGAAATGTTTAAAGAACTTAGAAAGGCTATTCACCCTATTTCCTTTACGCGCTTGAGATGTGGTCTGGTGGGATATCGGGTATCCGTCCGAAGGTCGTTTAAATATTAGCTATATATCATGTGTACATATATGGTCATAAAGATTCTTCCAGTTCAGTTCAATACTCTTGGGTAGCAAGGGTACACATCCATGTCCATGCGTACCAGTTACATTACTAGTAAGCTACCGTATGGGTAGTTTAGGAAGATACTAGGACTATTACTAAAACGTGGTATCATACAATGAGTCAGTTCATTCATGAGTCTATACATGCTAGATAGAGAGAGAACAGACGTTACAGCTAGCACACGCAGAACATTATAGTACATTGCTATACATGCTAGATAGAGAGGGAACGCTAGCACACGCAGAAAATTACAGTACATTACTATACTATTACATAGATATGTTTTACATGATTACACTTACATGAGTACGTTTACATATATTTGTTTACATGAGTGCGATTACATATACTTTGATAGGACAGACATCATTAGGTGTTATAGCATAGGAACAAGTTCAGGATCTAACTATACCGATGAATCACAACGCATTGTGGTAGTTATATCGGGTATACATGATCATAGTAATGTGGATGTTCACGGTTTGCATACAGGCAAGCAACGTGTAAAGGTCCCAAAATCCCTTTGACAGGGGAGCGTTTAGCCTGGGATTTAGCCATCACATTAGGCCTTATCCCTCAAATAAGGCAATAGGAGTACAGAGATAGTCACTTATTACAAATACTATAGTACTTATGAGTTAAGGTAATTAGTACGGTTGTAGTTCGACACTACACCATAGTACTATATATATTTTCCCATTAACATTCACTTCGTGAATTTTCACACGATGCACGGTAATGTAGAAACTATATTTTTGGATAATGATAGTCAGATTTGGGAAAATGCATGCTCTTACAAGAAACACACACACAGACACTAGATGCCTTGGTAGAAGGATACAATTAGTAGGAAACATAGGGCTTCCTAGGATCATACAAAACATTTTCATACTTATACGAGCTTTCTTTCAAAATAATGTCAAGTCTTTAATTACAAGTTTTACAAATTTAGACAATATAATACTTATGATCTCACCAGCTTTAAAGCTGATACTCGCTTTCAAAATAACTTGTATCCTCAGGTCAACCATAGACAGGTACCGACGCAAGGTTCAGAGAGGATGGTGCTCGTTCAAGACGCATCTTTCATTTTGAATTATTCTTTAGTGTCTATTATAATTTGACAGAACACACTTGTATTAAAATTATATTATTAATGGAATGGATGATGTTGTTGCTTGTTTACTACTTTTCATTGTTGTGATACTGTACATGACGTCCTCCGCCCCAGAACGTTTCCGCCGTTCTTGGTTTTTGGCTGTGACAGAATGTAATGGGAAAATGAAATAGTACTATGGTGTAGTGTCGAACTACAACCGTACTAATTACCTTAAGTTTAGGGTAATTTGGTGAGTACTTTAGCATTTGTAATAAATAACTACATCGGTACTCAATTGCCTTATTTGAGGGATAAGGTATAATGTGATGGCTAGATCCCAGGCTAAACGCTCCCTTGTTAAAGGGATTTTGGGACCTACACACGACCCATGCATGTATGCAAGCCGTGAACATCCACATTACTATGATCATGTATACCCGATATAACTATCACAATGCGTTGTGATTTATCGGTATAGTTAGATCTTGAACTTGTTCCATGCTATAGCACCTAGTGACGTCTGTCCTATGTATATGTAAGTGTACTCATGTAAGTAATCATGTAGTTGTACTCATGTAAGTGTGATCATGTAATTGTACTCGTGTAAGTGTGATCATGTAAACATATCTATGTAATAGTATAGTAATTTACTGTAATGTTCTAGCTGTAATGTATGTTCTCTCTATCTAGCAAGTATAGTAATGTACTGTAATGTTCTAAATGTAATGTATGTTTTCTATATCTAGCAAGTATTGACTCATGAATGAACTGACTCATTGTATGATATCGCCTTCTAGTACTAGTTCTAGTATCTTCCTAAACTACCCATATGGTAGTTTACTAGTAATCTAACTGGTACGTATATACATGGATGTATACCCTTGCTACCCAAGGGCATTGGATGAACTGGAAGGATCTTTATAAATAGTTACCCGATATCCCACATGTACACATGATATATAACTAATATTTAAATGACCTTCGGACAGGTACCCGATATCCCACCAGACCACATCCAAATCGAGGAAAAGGAATTAGGGTGGATAGCCTTCCTAAGTCTTTTAAACATTCCTCATATAACTATACATATATAGGCATGCAATTTATAATATAAAAGCATAAAGTAAGTTTTGTAAAACTTTTGAACATAATTATTATCTAACAAACGATCGACTTGATGTCAATCTATAAAACGGTTTGAAGGCATGGGTTTGATAAAATAGTTTAGTATAAAGAAACATTTGTTTAAAACACAATTGTAAATAAGTTTGAAATGTAACATACAAAGTAAAATGAATAGTTTAATAAGGAGTTTTAAACATATATAATGTTTATGAAACACATTTGAAGGAAACTGTTTGGTAAAACAGCTAATGAGTAGCCAATCATTTGAATGCTTCTTATTAATCACATGTGATTGATATAATGATTAGCATAACTCTACTTGTATCCCCCCCCATAAAACATTTAAAAACAGTTAAAACGTTGATTAAGGGGGTATGAACTCACCTGTTGTGGGTGGCACGATTGAACTGAAGATGTAGGACTGCTAGGTGTCAAGTGAAGACTTTAGACACACACAATGTTCCTAATTACATATAAAGACATATGTATGTAAACAATTAGTGATTATAACACTAATTAAACATGTATACACATCCTATTGTGAGGAAAACACTTTGGTCAAGTGCTAGGAGGCTAATGGGTTGGAACAAAGGAGTGCAAGACCTCATACGGAGGTTTATGGTCTAAAGACCATGTGTGTTGGAGTTTACAGCCTAGGGGAGTAAACAGCTGTCTGTAAACTCTCCATTGGGGCTCTAAATGAAGCTCAAAGCTATTACAACTTAAGTAGTGAAGTGCTTCTAGGCTTAAACAAGTGTTTGGGCTTCTTTTTAACTCCTTTGAGGAGTTCACGACCCATGGACCAAATCTCATGGAGATTACGGCTATAATCTCCCTTGGGAGGGTGTTTGTGGTGTTTTCAAGTCCCTTATTTAACTAGGAACTAAACTATGCTAGTGTACAAGGCTTTAGAAGAGTTTATAGCACCATTTGGCACTATTGTTTGGAGTTCACGACCCTGGAACTTCTTGCGCTGTGAACACCTTACTCTTGGTGTTCTAAGGGTGTTTGCTAGTCCTAAAATCATTAGGTTACATGTCTAAATTAGTCTCCTGGCTTAAGGAAGGCTTTTAGGGTGTTTTGACACCTAAACATGGAGTTCACGGCCCATGAACATCCTTGGCCGTGAACTCACTTCTAGACTTTGATTCTTAATTGTTTTGTGGTCTAAACATGTAATGGTAGCTTCTAGGTTCATTTCCATGGCTTTGAGGGACATTGGGCACACTTTGGCCTTTAAAAGGAGTTTACTCCCCAAGGTATTCTTGGGCGGTAAACTCACAGATCTTAGTGTTTTCCTATGATTGCTAGTGTATTAAGCATATATGAAGCTTTAAAACAACACTAGATAGACGTACTCAGTTTCCGGAACGAAAGTCCGAAGATCCTTGAGAGAGAATTCGGCTTTTCTCTAATTGGAATTGGAAATAATGAATAAATATGGTTTAGAATCCTATATATAGTCCTGGGATTTTTGGCAGAAAATATTTTTATTCCGGGATTGAATCCTAATATCCTAGAGTGTTGGAATAATAGAGTTGCACAAAACCCTAGTGCATCCACTCTCCTGATATCTCCTTAAGAGTAAATCCTGAAATACTCAAACTTATACCCAAAAGTATGGATTTTCACTGTAACTGTTCTAACTTCTATTGACTTCATATGGTTTGTTCAGAATGGAAATTTTGTGTTGTCACATAAGTTATCCCAGGAAAAACTATATTTTCCTTAAAAGTTAATGGTTGGTTATCGATTCGGAAATGAAGTGTACAAGTATCTACCATACTTGTATCGTTAGATGAAGTTTTCTTGAAAACTCTGTTACTCTTGATGAGATACATTAGTTTTAATACACACATAAAACTAATAAGTAGGTAGTGAACTAATTCCTAAGGGTATTGATGATACCCTCTAGTAATCAAAACAATTATTACTTTGAGGTTAGTTCACTAGGTTCATTATTACCAAAAGTAAATCTCCATTCTCTAAGCTGCGAGTTCCATAACCATACAATAAACTGGATATGGCACGTAACGAGGCCAGTATCATTTTATGACTTTGTTACCCGTAGACCTGTTGGTCCCACTGTAGCAAGCAACAAGGTGCGGGGTAGTTAGTCCCATATAGATCTATACACAATAGTCACGTTCTCCCTCCAGGAGATTCTGGTTACAGGCTTAGTCCTACACTCCCATATTCTGGTGGAGTGTTACCAAGGACGTGTCTCCAATCTTAAGATTAACGAATTTACAAGTAATAATACAGAAAATCTTGTTTTATGGTTGGCATGAATCCTTTGTAAAATATAAAATATAACATTTTATGATGAGATTCACGAGATTCCTTGCTTTAGTTTTGAAAACTAACTTTACAAGTTAATTTATTAGTCGGATGGTAATACGATTTTCTGTGTTAAAAGCACACTGATCATGTAAACATTTTATACGAAATAATAGGTTTTGAGTATAAGTTTCCCTTGTACTTTTGCTTGTATTCCCCCCTGTAAACATGAAAACTCGGTAAAAAGATGTAGGGGTATGAACTCACCTGCAGTGAGTGGAATGGATGGAAGTGCCGGGTAGGATGCTAGGTGTTAAGTGAGGACTTGAACACACCCACGGATCCTATGTAACTTGAAGTGATACATAATGGTATCTAATTAGTTACTTAATCACTAATTAAGTAAGTAAAGGCACTTTAATGCATGAGAACACTTTGATGCAAGAGCTAGGAGTGTTAGGATTTGCATCTAAGGGGAGTATGGCCTTACTTTGGAGTTTACTCTTCAAATGGTAGCCCTTAAGGGTGTTTACGGTTCTGGGACCATTTCCCCCATGAGTTTACGGCCGTAAACTCATGGCAATGGTGTCATTCGGTGCTCAAAGGTCATAAATTACTCAAGGAATCATGCTAGACTCGAATCAAGGGCTATGGAAGTGATTGGGGCTTGAAATGGACCCCTTTGTGGAGTTTACGGTTTTTGAATCCCTCCTTGGGGAGTTTACTACTGTAAACACATGAGTTTATGGTCGTAAACTCATGTTTGTCACTTTCTTGCATGATTTGGTGTTTCTAGGGTAAACATACAAGGTTTTAGTCACTAATACAAGCTATAAAAGGTGTTAAGGGCATTTTTACTCCCTTAAAAGGTGTTTATAGTTTTGGGATATTCCCCAACCGTAAACTCCTGTTTACTTCTTTCTTTTCATGTTTTGGGGTTCTTAGATCATTCAAGCAAGTTCCTAGATCATTGGCCAAGCATTAGAAGGAGTTTGGGGCATCAAAACCCCCTTTTGGGGTGTTTACTATTTTGGAAGGTTCCCAAACCGTAAACCTAATGTTCTTGGGGTTTTTGAGGGTTTAATTCTTAGATTTGCAAGTATGCTAAGCAAACAACAAGCTAGGAGGGGTTTACTTACTTATGTGAAGCTTGAAGGAGTGCTTATTGATAAAAAAAAAAAACCCCGAATTTGTAGAGAGAGAAAGTTTCTAAGGTGTGAAAAAGGTGGAATGAAGACCACTCAACCCTTATATAGGGTTGAGTTTACGGCCACGGTAGGGGGGGTCCACCCAACACCAACCGCAAACGGGGTTTTTCGCGTGATTTTCTTTTTCTGACACGTATGAAATTACGACAATAACCCTAATTTATTTACTTAACTCAAGAAGTTAACGAAAAACTTTTAATAAAAATAATTTTTTATTAACAGAAGTGGGTTACAGTGACGGAATAAATTTCGGGTTGTCATAGATTCTAATTTATATCTCCCTGCTCAACCTATCCAAGCGTTGTAGTGTCAGGCTAAATGGAACTATCTAGATCAAGATTTATCAAGTCTCTAGATTCCTTGAGTTCATCTGAACCTAGTCAAGTCCATTAAACGTTTCGTGCCTACCAGCGCACCGAACTCAGAGCCTAGACAATTTCGCTTTGGTACCTTACACAGATTCAGATTCCCTGTTATCACAAGATTTATATCACTTCCCAAAACAACCTACAGAAAAGAATTATCTCAGCAATATTTTTGAGTTTTCTGATTTTCTAATGTTTTTGGATTTTCTGATTTTCTAATTTTTGTTTGGTTTTGTTTATTTCTCCCCCTAAAGTTGTGCATGGGTGAGAATGAAATATAAATCCGCAAATTTAAACTAACGTAAATAAAAATTAATCCTCAAAATGAATCATTTTCAAAAAGTTTACCAGCACATCGAATCGAGCTTTGTTAAACGGCTTTGTGAAGAAATCCGCCACATTATTAGTAGTCGGAACCTGTTCTAGCTGAATGAGCGAACGCTCATAACAATCGCTGATAAAATGAACTTTGACATCGATGTGCTTGGTTTTTGAGTGCTGGACCGGATTTTTAGCAATTTGAATCGCAGCCTCATTATCACAGAATATAGGGGTTTCTTGAAAATTCAAACTGTAATCCGACAGCTGATGTTGGATCCATATGACTTGAGAACAACAAGCAGACACAGCCACGTATTCCGGTTCTGCTGTTGAGGTAGAGACAATGTTCTACTTCTTGCATTTCCAGGACACCAACCGATCACCTAGAAATTGACATCTGCCTGAAGTCGATTTCCTGTCAAGCTCGCAACCTCCATAATTGCTGTCAGCAAAAGCATACAAATCAAATTCAGAATTTTTCGGATACCAAAGACCCAATTTTGGGCTGCCTTTGACATATCGAAAATATCTTTTGACAACAATAAGATGAGAAAGTTTAGGATTAGCCTGATAACGCGCGCATTGACAGACTGCAAACGTAATGTTTGGGCAACTTGCAGTTAGATACATCAGCAAACCGATCATCGATCTGTAGTATGTATGATCTACGGATTCGCCTTCAATATCAGGAGTCAGCAGGGTCTCTCCGCCATGGGTGTCAAGGCAGGTTTGGCATCTCTGAATCTGAACTTCTGAAGCATATCCTCCACATATTTGGCTTGATGTAGCAGGAGTCCGGCTGAACGTTGTTGGACCTAAAGCCCCAAAAACATGGTCATTTCACCCAACGAACTCATCTCGAACCTCTTTTTCATAACTTCCTCGAACTCCTTGCACAGATGTGGACTCGTTGACCCGAAAATGATGTCGTCTACATAGATTTGTACAAGAATCTGATCCGCACCGACATGCTTTATGAATAGGGTTTGATCGATAGTGCCGCGTGAGTAGCCATGATTGAGCAACTGTTGTGTGAGAGTAGCATACTAGGCTCTAGGATCTTGATGCAGCTCATACAGAGCCTTGTCTAACTTGTACACATGGTTGGGAAATTTCGAGCTGACAAACCCAGGAGGTTGATCAACATAGATTTCTTCCTTCACCTTGCCGTACAAGAAAGCCGTCTTGACGTCCATTTGATAGACAGTGAAGTTCATGTAGGAGGCATGAGCTAGGAAGATACGAATAGCCTCAAAGCGTGCCACCGGAGCATATACTTTTGTATAATCAAGACCCTCTATCTGTCTGAACCCACGGAAACCTAATCTCGCCTTATTTCAAACAATTACACCTGAATCATCCTGCTTATTCCAAAATACCGATCTTGTGTCGAGAGACTTCTTGCCTTTAGGTAATTCCACCAACGTCCAAACTCCAAGCTTTTTGAACTGATTCAGGTCGTCATGCATTGTGTCCACCCAGTTGGGCTCATTCAAAGCCATTTCTATGTTCTTGGGCTCTATTTGAGATATAAAACAAGAATAGGGACATGTGTTGACATCTCCACTCTGGCTTCTAGTTCTAACACCGTCGCCCGCTGGCCAATAACATTCTCGATCGGATGATCACGCTGTATACGAGAGGATATATCTTGTGAGATTTCAGTGAGTGAAACAGGAATATTATGAATAATAATAGCTCCTTCATTAGCTAAAGAATCCATGGTTGATGAAACAATTTAGTTTGTTGCATTTGCTACAAACTCATCAGCGATTTGATCGAGAAAGAGAAGTTGCATCAGATTTTGAGTGACAGAGGAAGCATCTGGAGCAGATTGATGTGTTGAGGACTCTGGAGAAGCGACTGGAACAGATGACTCCACCAGGGGATCAGTAGCAGAAACCAATGGCGGTCTGTAAACAATCTCTTCATCACCGTCTTCAATGATATTCTTCGAGCCAGAGGTAGACCCAGCTTGGTTATCAGATGACACACTAAAAGATTTGAATAATGATGTGTAGTCAAATAGCATATCAGGACCCACCCTAGCGTCTGTTTCATTCTCTTCCAGCCATCAAACGTCAAAAGATTCAACATTTTGCTTCGTTTTCTTATTGTATACCCTGTAAGTAGTACACACAACGTATACGACGAAATAGCAATCATCGGCTTTTTCATTGAACTTTGGGTTGGACTCCAAATGAAGAAGGGTGCAAGGGCAACCAAATACTCTGAAATAGCTAACAGATGGCTTGTGTCCATATAGAATCTCATACGGAGTTTTCATCTGGACTTTGTTGATCAGGACACAATTTTGAACGTAGCAAGTAGTGTTGATCGCCTCTGCCCAAAAGAAAAACTGGAAGTTTAGAATCACATAGCATCGTCCTTGCTGCGTATTGTAATGTTTGATTCCTCCTCTCAGCAACACCATTTTGTTGTGGTGTCCGAATAGAACTAAACTGACGCACAATACCCTTCTCAACGCAAAAATGATCAAGAAAAACATTCTTGAATTCTGTTCCATTATCTGTGCGTAGCGCTTTCACTCGGTGGTTGGTTTGGTTCTCGATCATTACAATGAACTTCTTGATAAGATCAGCGACCCCAACTTTGTTGGATAGAAAGAAGATCCACATGAAACGAGAGAAGTCATCTATCACAACAAGACAGTACGAATTTCGGTTGATGCTGAGGACGTTGATCGGACCAAACAAGTCCATGTGCAACAATTGGAGCACCTGATTGATAGAGTTGACCTGCTTTGGCAGATGTGGCTTTCGATGATGTTTGCCTTGAGAACATGATACACATTTATCAAAAGTGATGAAGTCTCTGATGGGTAGACCATGGGCCATTTTTTTTGGCAAGACGGTTCAGATTCTTTGCATTTGTATGGCCAAGTCGGCGATGCCACAACATAGCATTTTGTTCAGAGACTTTTGAAAAGAGACAAGTGACCTCATCGGGTATGTTGCTATTCATGTCAATAATGTAGGCATTCCTATCCCGCTTTCATTTGACGAGAATCCACTCCTCTGGGATGACAATCCCATGCTTTAAGATTAGACATTCCTTATCGGTGAAGTGTGTCGAATAACCCTTGTCGCAGATTTGAGAATCACTCAATAAATTATGCTTCAACTCAGGAGCATAGTTGACGTTCTCAAAACTAAGCACTCCATTGGTCACGGTTCATTTTTGCGTGGTTTTTCCGCCCTCTCCGCCCGCAAAGGAGACATATCCCCCATTAAAGGTCTCAATGATGTGCAGTTGGGAGATATCTCCTGTCATGTGCCGGAAGCAGCCACTGTCGACATACCAGGGTCTGACGACACTCTTCCGCAACTGTCCCTGCACAATGAGCGGAATCATTTATATTTGGGTACCCAGGTCATTACAGTCCTGGGTTGACCCTTAACGTTCACAAATTTATCTTTTGATTTTCTAGAATTTAAACTCTCATTTACAACAGATACAAAGGATGATGATGACTGATTAGACTTTATTTTTGGCACCCATTGATATTTAGGTTTTGAAACAATTTTCTCTTTAGTTTGCTTCGAGCAAGTGGATTTTCTACTTGAAGAAGTTGAAGAACCAAACCTGCATTTTGACGAAATCGACTTTGGCTTACCTTTGGTCGATTTTGGCAAACTGTTTGTGATTTTATTAAAAACCTTTTTGTTCTTATGAAAAACTGCCTTTTTCTTGTTTTAATTTGCTTTCCAGTCATCATCTCGAGAGTGAGTTTTTGAGGACTTTCTAATTAAAGACCGTCCTCTAGACTCATTCTCTCCTCTTTGTGACAAGTAATGCACAAACATCCGATTGAGACAATTTCGGGCAATATGACCAACAATACCACAATTGAAGCAAACTTGTTTATTATCATTGGACTTGGTATTGCTTATGTCAGATTTCTGGCTTTTATTATCTTTTCTAGCATTTTCACATTTGCAAGAACAAGTACTAGATTGTGTAGCAAACGTAAAAGATGTAGAAGCACTCGAATCAGATTTAGCAACTTCATCAGAAACAACATCATTATTTTCAAAATTATCAGTCTAAAAACACACCACCATAAATAGAGACATTAGTTTTTGAGTTTAACACAGACTCATCATAAAATTCAACACCAAATTTAGACATATAATTATTCAACTCAGAGTTTTCAGTTTCTTGCTCCCCCTGAGCTACTGACACATCTGCACTTAAGGAAGAAATGTTAGTATCCACAATTTTAGCATTAGACTTTGTTGCTTCTTCAGAGGTTGGCTTCCCATAAACCAAGAAAGGTTCTTTGTCAATTTCTTCTTGAGATAAAGGAATAGCAGTGTAATTATGATTGAAAGGAGGAGGGACACTCTTGTCACACCCCAAAACCAAGAACGGTGGAAACGTTCTGGGGAGGAGGATGTCATGTATAATATCACAACAATGTAAAGTAGTAAACAAGCAACAACATCATCCATTGCATTAATAATATAATTATTACACAAATGTGTTCTGTCAAATTTTGATAAACACTAAAGCATAAATCAAAATGAAAGATAAGTCTTGAACAAGCTCCATCTTCCTTTCTCCTAGCATCGGTACCTGTCTATGATGACCTGAGGATACAAGTAATTTTGAAAGCGAGTATCAGCTTTGAAGCTGGTGAGATCATAAGTATTTAGTGGCTTAATTTGTATGTAAGTATATGTATGTAAGAATTTGTAAGTCTATGTATTGTAAGTATTGAAAGTGTATATGAATTGTATGTGTTTGAAAAACCCTAGAATCCCTATGATTCCTACTAGTATATGAAGGTGTCTTTTACCAAGACCTAACTGTTCTGAATGTTTGTCTCTTGAAAGAGTATGTATTTTCCCAAGTATAACTATCATTATCCAAAAATATAGTTTCTACATTACTGTGCGTCGTGTGAATGTTCACGAAGTGAATGAAATGGGAAAATGAAATAGTACTATGGTGCAATGCTATAAGAACTACTGCCGTACTAACTACCTTAAACCGGATTTATATTAAGGCATTATGTGATAAATTGCACCATACTATCGACTGATAACAACGACATACGAATGGTCGTAATAACGGAATGATGTTTGGCACCCGCAGACCTGCAGGTCCAGCTTTAGCTACCAGCAAGGTGTAGGATTGTCAATCCAGTATAGATCTATACGCAAACTCACGCTCTCCCTCCAAGAGACTCTGGCTACAACTCGAGTCATGACAATTAAGTCATGCTCCGATTTAAATCACAATAATTAACTTATTCTTGTGTATGTACTGTAATGAACTGTTCTAGCTGTAATGTACATGCTCTCTACCTAGAAAGTATAGTAATTTAATCATTCTAGTATAGTTGTATATGTTTTCTTCCTAGTATAGTTGTATATGTAATGTACTGTAATGTTCTATAAATTATTGACTCATGAATGAACTGACTCATTGTATGATATCGCATTCTAGTAATTGATCTAGTATCTTCCTAAACTGACCCTATGGTAGTTTACTAGTAGTCTATCTGGTACGTATGAACATGGATGTATACCCTTGCTACCCAAGGGCATATGAAGAACTGGAAGGACCTTTTATGACTATATATGTACACATGCTATATAACTAATATTTAAACGACCTTCGGACGAGTACCCGATATCCCACCCGACCACATCTCAAGCACGAAAAGGAGATAGGGTGGATAGCCTTCCTAAGTCTTTTAAACATTTCTTATATAACTATACATATAAAGGCATGAAATTTATAATATAAAAACATAAATAAGTTTTGTAAAACATTTGAAACATAGATATTATCTTAAGAAAAGATCGACTTGATGTAAATCTATAAAACAGTTTGAAGGCATAGGATTGATAAAACAGTTTAAGTATAAGGAAACATTTGTTTGAAACACAATTGAAAATAAGTTTGAAATGTAATATACAGAGTAAAATGTACAGTGTAATAAGGGGTTTAAAACATATAAAATGTTTATAAAAATCATTTGAAGGAAACTGTTTGGGAAAACGGCTAATGAGTAGCCAAATCATTTGAATGCTGTATATTAATCACATGTGATTGATGTACTAACTAGCATACTCCTACTTATTAATCACATGTGATTAATATAATAAGTAGCATGATTCTACTTGTATCCCCCCTATAAAACATTTTGAAAATAGTTTAAAACATTAGTTAAGGGGTATGAACTCACCTGCAGTAAGTGACTGGAATTGAACAGACTGTTATCGTAAGGAAGGATCGGGTAAGTGCTTGGTGTCAAGTGAAGGCTTAGACACACACAATGATCCTAATTACATATGAAAACATATGTATATAAATAATTAGTGATTATAACACTAATTATACAAGTATAAACATTTAAACGCGAGGAAAACACTTTTGGTCAAGTGATAGGAGGCTAATGGGTTGCAACAAAGGAGTGCAATGCCCCTAGTGGGAGTTTAAGCTCTAATGACCATATTCTTTGGAGTTTACGGCCCAGGGGAGTAAACTCCTGGCCGTAAACTCTCAACCAAGTCCCTAAATGGTGCTTAGAATTATTACATCTCTAGTGGTGAATTGTTTCAAGGCTATAACAAGTGTTTGGGTACCATATTAACTCCTTTGGGGATTTTACAGCCCAGAGACCATATTCCCTTGGAGTTTACGGCCGTAAACTCCCTTGGGAGGGTGATTATGGTGTTTTCAAGTCTCAAAATTAACTAGGAACTAAACTAGGCTTTTGTATTTGTCTTTATAAGAGTTTAAGGCACAATTTCACACCATTTTATGGACTTTACGACCTTAGAACCTTTTCGGCCGTAAACTCCCTTACTCTTGGTGTTCTAAGTGTGTTAACTAGTCGAAAACTCATTTAGGTACATGCCCAAATTGGTCTCTTGGCTTAAGGAAGGAGTTAGGGTGTCATTTGACCCCTTTATAGGTGTTTACGGCCCAAGAGTTTGTCTTGCCCGTAAACTCCTTTTTCCTTGTGATTTCTTATGTTTGCTAGGCTATAAACACTTTAGGGTACTTGTCCTAATTTAATCTTAAGCCTTAGGAAGTGTTTCAACGCATTTTGGCACTTAAAACTTGGAGTTCACGGCCTAAGAAGCTCCTTGGCCGTAAGCTCCCTTCTAGCCATGATTCCTAATTGTTTTGTGGTATAAAGCATGAATTGGAGGCTCCTAGTTCGAGTTCTAAAGCATTGAGTGTCATTGGAACCCTTTGGGACCTTAAAATGGAGTTTACTCCCCAAGAACGTTCTTGGGCGGTAAACTCCCGGATCTCACATATTTGACATGTAATCTATGTTATTAAGCTTATAACAAGTATTATAAAACAACTAGAGAAGTATACTCATGATTTGGGATGAAAACCCGAAGATCCGTGAGAGAGAATATTGAATCTTCTCTAAATGGAATTCAACAAATGAACCAATTTGGTTCAGAATTCTATTTATAGTCCGGAGATATTTTTGGCAGAAAATATTTTTATTCCTGGAACGAACTCTACTGTCCTAGAGTATTGGAATAACAGTGTTTCACAAAACCCTAGTGCATCCACTCTCCTAATATCTCCTTAAGTGTAAAATCCTGAAAACTGCCAAACTTGTACTCGAAATCTGAGTTTACACTGTAACTGTTCTACATCTATTGGCTTGATATGGTATGTTCAGAATGGAAATTTCGGGTTGTCACATCATCCCCCTGTTGAAGGGAATTTCATACTGAAATTAGAATTTAGGCAAGGAAGTATGCACGAATGATCGAGTCGTGAGGAGGAAACTTCCTACTCGATTGGTTCTAGCGCACCTAAGTGAAATCGGGTTCTCGGTTGGCATTCCAACGAACCTTCACTAACTGGCGACAGCATTGCTTCGTCCTCTTGACCTCTCGGTCGAGGGTCACTACGGTTCTAATTCGAAGGCGAGGATCTCGACGAGTGGACTTGCATGAGTCCTAACGGAAAGGTATGGTTCCACGATCGAGATGCGAAGAGTAGGATGTACGTTACTGAGTTTGTGGAGTAGGTCTAGTTTATGCGAGGCGCAACACCGATTCTGATAAGAATCTCGGAGGTCTTGTCTATCTTGGATTTAGCTTTCCACGCGATACGAAGCGTACTAAGCCATTCCTAGAGTGAGACTTTCTAAAGAACTTGGTCACTCATTTGGAATTCCAAAAGTTCCTTTTCCTGCTTAACTTCCCAGTCAAAGGCCACCCCTTGATGGGTCAAAGTCGTACGGGTTTCTGTAGCTTGCAAGGAGTTCTGAATGAACTAAGACGGTAGGTCGGTAGACCTAGAATTTGGCGAAAGATTGTCGGCGTCTCTGGTGTCGATAAATGCTTAACGATTTTGACAAATTGAAAGAGTGCTCATAATTTCTCACATTACTAACAGTGTGTCATAGAAATTTGACTCTTCAATTTCAAAACTCGTGCTTTGAGAACATCGCTAAAAGTTCTTCTGAAGGAAATGTTTCCATAGGTTTTCTTCTTACTATGAGGGTAGACAAGTAAGTCATTACATGGAGAAATGATGAACTGATCCAAGTAAGAAAGACGTAACCCTATACATTTAGCTCATGAAAACTATAGGCGTATTGGTCCTATCCGAAGGGTATCACTATGGACTCGAAGTGTCCGCATCGAGTTCAGGAGATAGTCTTCCAGACATCTTTCCCTAACACTCGAACTGGTGATATTCGAATCTCATATCCATTCCTGAAAGTAATTCTTTCTTTGCGTTTGCTCAACCATCTTGTCTACGCAAGGCAGAGATAATGATTTCTAATGAAAATCTTGACGGAGTCCTCAATAACCGAGGTAGATACAATGCGATCCATCGATCTCTGGAAGAATATGACCGGGGTTCTCTAGGGTGAGAAACCTAGTCTTCTAATTCTATTTTAGTGTAGTTCGCTAAGTTGTCCGGACTGTTCTTGTATCTCGGTAGGTGTTTAAACTATAGGGTGATCTGTTTACGGGAGTCATACTGGGTTCTAAGTTTGTTCACTTGACGATGTGATTACTCGTATACTTAGGTAGTTCTCCATCCTGAAGTTCATTTTAGAATTCATACATGGCTTCACAATCACAACTTCGGGTATACGAGTCGTATATAATTAAGATTGAAAAGGTAGTCGAATAACTGATTCTTCTTTAAGCTCACATCCCATCGGGGAAAAAGAAGTTAAAGTGGAATCATCAATTCTAAACCTGTAGAAGCTTGATTATATAATACCCTTATGTATACCTTCCTCAGTTATAGATCAATCGCATGGATCCTTGGATTAAACTTGACGTACTGCACGAGTGGTACTTCGGGGATTTCTTCGGAAAGAAGATAACTAAGAGGTACTCCTGGCATGAGTACTTCGGTGTTCTGATATGATGGCTTTGCTGGAAAAGTGATCTAGAAGAAAGAGATGTACGTATGAAGCTGTTTTCGTGAGGATCAAATCGAATCGAGTCGTATGATAATGTCAAAATCATACTGAAACTTAAAGACATTAGAATTTAACATAAGACGTTTTACAGACAAAACACAACTGTGCAACCATGAACAGAGTTACAGTACTTTAGATTTACCACAAGACTATTGCTGCGAAATAAGGTATACTACAAAAGACAAGTATAAGCAGCATGAGAATCCCTATACAGACATGATCTTGCAAAAGGTAAGACTCTAGTTGCACTAGTTCTGGATAGTTTATAAGTCTGTTACAACAAAACGCCTAATTTACATTTAACGTGGGTTCCAGAGTAGGCTCTCCTGCAGCTGTGATCCTGAGAATCTTCCCATCTGCGCCAGAGTTCTTTGCTATGGGGCAATCCTTCTTGAAGTGCCCTATCTCACCGCATTGGTGGCATGACTGGCTAGTACTTGCATTGGTGACAGGATTGCGGTGCTTAGCCAGTGTTATGTGGACACGAGTGCCTTCCTCGTTACTCCACCTTGAAAATTGCTTCTTAAATCGTTCTGCGTTATAAATCATCTTGTGTGTAGGGTTAGTCCCGATGAAAGGGACTTTGGTGATGGGTCGTTTCGGTGCTCCACAGTCACGAGCACGATGACCTATGTTTAGGCAATTGCAACATTGCATCTCATGGCAAGCCCCATGATGATGGAAACTACACTTATCACACTTCGGGAGTTCTCCCTCGTATGGCCTGCTCGGTACGGGAATGGCAGGGGTTTCCAGTTGCTGTTGTTGTATAGCCAACCTTTGGGATCTCTTGCGTTCTTTCCGGGCTTGACGTTTTCGTTTCTTGCTCTTTGCTTTCCGGCTTTGCGAGCATGTGACTGTTACTGTTTGGCGACTTCCTGGATGGATACCACAATTGGAAACTTCATTCCCATCAGCAGCATTGACTGTGCTGATAGCGCTACGGTGCGCAAGGACCGCGGTTATGGCAGCCACCACGGCAGTTGTAACTGCTGTTTGAAAGGTAGCGACGTTCATAGGAAAGGTGGAGGTTTCGTCGTTCGACTGATTGCTTCCGGATGACGACATGATTCTGTAACACGAAAGATAAGAATTTTGTGAGCGATTATGGTTGACCCTGATGTACTTAGTTTGTTCATGTAAAGAGTAGAAGTATGTTCTCGAATGTTTGACCTACATCCCTATGATGCAGTCCTAGTACGGAAATGGAAGTATGATCGCGAAGGTTTGACCTACATCCCTATGATGCAGTCCTAGTAATGAGTAGAAGTAAGTTCGTAGAATGGTCTCAATACGTTTGACGTTCGAGCTGAGGTATCGTGGGTTGGTAAATAACAAGATCCAACCACTGAAAGAGACTTGGAAATGTCTCCGGAGATAAATCACTATAGCCTAATGACTTCACTAAAGCATGTTTCAGATAGACCCCAATGAAAGTATGATAAGAGTACTTGATTGAAGAATGACACAGAAGTTAGCCGGCTGTCAATATTTTTGATATTCACGATGTAAAGATTCTGGAAAATGACCTTGTAAAGGTCTTACATCATATCCACAGAAGATAATTCCAGACAGCATAAAGACCTAACTAATGTACTTACGGTACAGGATGATTTCATAGAAAATGCCACATCGGGCATAGACAGAAAACACGATTCCTTTCTAATAAGGAAATAAAGTAAAGCGACTACCACTGGCGACGGTCATCCCTCTGGCGAACTCTCAGTTCAGCCAATTGACATTCCACGTCAAGTGGGTGTCTCTCGTACACCCGCTGGCGTACTCGGAGCACTTAAGACTTCGGCTCGTGATTCAGCCAACGCTTGCAGTAGGGTTTCATGGTTTCTCTCTGATCTCTCATGAGCATCTTCTAGACGAATGGTGCGGAGGGTATGCATTCTCGCATTGGCGACAACTTCAGTAACCTGATGTACGGCTGTCCTGCCTTGAATCTCATTTGGGGCCACTCTGAGGAACAAGATTGGCAAGACTCTATCTGTTAAGCCCCCATGGCTCAAGTCGTAAAAGCTTCGATCGCCATTAAATGGCATGGACTGATCTTGTCCTTGGCTCCATGTTTCCAACCATTCCACTCACTCAGGGGTCGGGCCATGAAAAAGCCGGACGAGAGTTAGGAATTGGAAAGGTAGTTGCTCGGGGTAGGTTCTCAACCTCTGGTTCGGAGTTAGCATCATACGAAAGGTCTTCATCATGGTGATCATTCAAGGGGAACATGATAATCATTCTCTGGTTCTTCTCCAAACCAACCATCTATGACTTCATTCGGAGGATACTGGTTGCCGAGGGGATGGAGTCCAGCTATGTTTTTTATGCGAGAATTTAGGGTAAGAGAATAAGTATTAGACGAACTATCTAGAAAATTATTTAGAAAACCTTCATTAGTTACATCGCTATTTGTGAAGTGCATACCAGCTATGTGTAATCTAAACATGATAGACCTTCGAATAACTGACCTTAACTCCATATTCACACAGAATAGGGGTGAAGTAAAATTTCCACAGATTCTATGTCTATAACATCCTAATTACATATAGCCTCAGTGTATCCACTTAGCAACTATACACTTAGTAATGAAGATCCCGTTTTAGTTCTCAAGTATAACGTACTTATAGTAACACCAAATACTCATATAGTATTTTAAATTTTAATGTTATGTTCTATTGTTCTCATTGTGGTAGGGTAGGTAAGATTTTAGCATTGTTGCAACCACACACTTAAACTTAGGCACATGCTAGTCAACCCTCGGATAATATAGGGGATCAGGCTATATCTTCCCAGTTTTGACCATATGTCTCTAAGCCCACTTGTGTTGCCCAACAATCGTAATTCTTTTGTACTGTCCTAGTGACACTGATTTTAGTATGAATGCAGCACGTATACTTACTTAAATATTTTATTATTTAAAGTATAAACTCTTTGTAAGAGTATTTTTAATCCCTTATGTATTTATAGTTAGTATATCTTTTATGGGTTGATATACTTAATTCACTATAAACAATGCTCTGATACCAATCTGTCACAACCCAAAACCAAGAACGGCGGAAACGTTCTGGGGCGGAGGATGTCATATATAATATCACAACAATGTAAAGTAGTAAACAAGAAACAACATCATCCATTGCATTAATAATATAATTATTATACAAATGTGTTGTGTCAAATTTTGATAAACACTAAAGCATAAATCAAAATGAAAGATAAGTCTTGAACAAGCTCCATCTTCCTTTCTCCTTGCATCGGTACCTGTCTATAAGGACCTGAGGATACAAGTAATTTTGAAAGCGAGTATCAGCTTTGAAGCTGGTGAGATCATAAGTATTTAGTGTCTTAATTTGTATGTAAGTATTTGTATGTAAGAATTTGTAGGTCTATGTATTGTAAGTATTGAAAGTGTATATGAGCTGTATGTGTTTGAAAAACCCTAGAATCCCTATGATTCCTACTAGTATATGAAGGTGTCTTCTACCAAGACCTAACTATTCTGAATGTGTGTCTCTTGTAAGAGTATGTATTTTCCCAAGTATAACTATCATTATCCAAAAATATAGTTTCTACATTACTATGCGTCGTGTGAATGTTCACGAAGTGAATGAAATGGGAAAATGAAATAGTACTATGGTGCAGTGCTATAAGAACTACATCCGTACTAACTACCTTAAACCGGATTTATATTAAGGCATTATGTGATAAATTGCACCATACTATCGACTGATAACAACGACATACGAATGGTCGTAATAACGGAATGACGTTTGGCACCTACAGACCTACAGGTCCGGCTGTAGCTTGCTGCAAGGTGTAGGATTGTCAATCCAATATCGATCTATACGTACACTCACGCTCTCCCTTCAAGAGACTCTGGCTACAACTCGATTCATGACAATTAATTCATGCTCAGATTTAAATCACAATAATTAATGTATTCTTGTATATGTACTGCAATGAACTGTTCTAGCTGTAATGTACGTGCTCTCTACCTAGCAAGTATAGTAATGTAATCATTCTAGTATAGTTGTATATGTTCTCTTCCTAGTATAGTTGTATATGTAATGTACTGTAATGTTCTAGAAAGTATTGACTCATGAATGAACTGACTCATTGTATGATATCGCATTCTAGTAATTGATCTAGTATCTTCCTAAACTACCCCTATGGTAGTTTACTAGTAGTCTATCTGGTACGTATGAACATGGATGTATACCCTTTCTACCCAAGGGCATATGAAGAACTGGAAGGACCTTTTATGACTATATATGTACACATGATATATAACTAATATTTAAACGACCTTCGGACGAGTACCCGATATCCCACCAGACCACATCTCAAGCGCGAAAAGGAAATAGGGTGGATAGCCTTCCTAAGTCTTTTAAACATTTCTTATATAACTATACATATAAAGGCATGCAATTTATAATATAAAAACATAAATAAGTTATGTAAAACATTTGAAACATAGATATTATCTTAAGAAAAGATCGACTTGATGTCAATCTATAAAACAGTTTGAAGGCATAGGTTTGATAAAACAATTTAAGTATAAGGAAACATTTGTTTGAAACACAATTGAAAATAAGTTTGAAATGTAGTATACAGAGTAAAATGTATAGTGTAATAAGGAGTTTAAAACATATATAATGTTTATAAAAATCATTTGAAGGAAACTGTTTGGTAAAACGGCTAATGAGTAGCCAAATCATTTGAATGCTGTATATTAATCACATGTGATTGATGTACTAACTAGCATACTCCTACTTATTAATCACATGTGATTGATATAATAAGTAGCACGATTCTACTTGTATCCCCCCCATAAAACATTTAAAAATAGTTTAAAACATTTGTTAAGGGGTATGAACTCACCTGCAGTAAGTGACTGGAATTGAATGGACTGTTATCGTAAGGAAGGATCGGGTAAGTGCTTGGTGTCAAGTGAAGGCTTAAACACACACAATGATCCTAATTACATATGAAAACATATGTATATAAATAATTAGTGATTATAACACTAATTATACAAGTATAAACATTTAAACGCGAGGAAAACACTTTTGGTCAAGTGGTAGGAGGCTAATGGGTTGCAACAAAGGAGTGTAATGCCCCTAATGGGAGTTTAAGCTCTCATGACCATATTCTTTGGAGTTTACGGCCCAGGGGAGTAAACTCCTGGCCGTAAACTCTCAACCAAGTCCCTAAATGGTGCTTAGAATTATTACAACTCTAGTGGTGAATTGTTTCAAGGCTATAACAAGTGTTTGGGTGCCATATTAACTCCTTTGGGGAGTTTACGGCCCAGAGACCATATTCCCTTGGAGTTTATGGCCGTAAACTCCTTTGGGAGGGTGATTGTGGTGTTTTCAAGTCTCAAAATTAACTAAGAACTAAACTAGGCTTTTGTACTTGTCTTTATAAGAGTTTATGGCACCATTTGGCACCATTTTATGGAGTTTACGGCCTTAGAACCTTTTGGGCCGTAAACTCCCTTACTCTTGGTGTTCTAAGTGTGTTAACTAGTCCAAAACTCATTTAGGTACATGCCCGAATTGGTCTCTTGGCTTAAGGAAGGAGTTAGGGTGTAATTTGTCCCATTTATAGGTGTTTACGGCCCAAGAGTTTGTCTTGGCCGTAAACTCCTTTTTCCTTGTGATTTCTTATGTTTGCTAGGCTATAAACACTTTAGGGTACTTGTCCTAATTTAATCTTAAGCCTTAGGAAGTGTTTCAAAGCATTTTGGCACTTAAAACATGGAGTTCACGGTCTAAGAAGCTCCTTGGCCGTAAACTCCCTTCTAGCCATGATTCCTAATTGTTTTGTGTTATAAAGCATGAATTGGAGGCTCCTAGTTTGAGTTCTAAAGCTTTGAGGGTCATTGGAACCCTTTGGGACCTTAAAATGGAGTTTACTCCCCAAGAACGTTCTTGGGCGGTAAACTCCCGGATCTCACATATTTGACATGTAATCTATGTTATTAAGCTTATAACAAGTATTATAAAAACAACTAGAGAAGTATACTCATGATTTGGGATGAAAACCCGAAGATCCGTGAGAGAGGATATTGACTTTTCTCTAAAATGGAATTCAACAAATGAACCAATTTGGTTCAGAATTCGATTTATAGTCCGGAGATATTTTTGGCAGAAAATATTTTTATTCCTGGAACGAACTCTACTGTCCTAGAGTATTGGAATAACAGTGTTGCACAAAACCCTAGTGCATCCACTCTCCTAATATCTCCTTAAGTGTAAAATCCTGAAAACTGCCAAACTTATACTCGAAATCTGAGTTTACACTGTAACTGTTCTACATTTATTGGCTTGATATGGTATGTTCAGAATGGAAATTTCGGGTTGTCACAACTCTCAAGTCCTAATCCTACTTTTCTATGGTTACCACAAGTAATGTCCTTCCACTGAATTTGTTCCTCTATCATTTTTGCAACATTTTCACTTGACCCATCAAATTTTTTAAAATTAAATTCAACATTTTCAAATCTGTTTTTCAATGCGTCAATTTCAGCGGTTATAGTTGCAAGTTTTCCTTTGAGATGATCATAATTCTGACACTTGATGCTGTAATCCTCTTGCAATTTCTTAAAATCTTTTGTTTTGTTCTCTAATTGAGTTTTCAATGGCTTTTGATTTTTCCTAAGAGTATAGCCTTCATACTTAAGGTGCTCATTTTCTCTCTTAATTAATTTAATTTGGTCACGTAAGAATTTAAAATTTTTCATAAAAGATTGAGAGTAACCGTTTTCACTGACCTCGGGTTTGGCAGGCTCTAGAGTGGTTTGCACCAAGAATGCAAATTGAAGATTCATCATTTCCTCTTCAGGATCCTTCTCCGCTTCTTCTTCCACACCATCCTTGATTTGGGCAAGATGTGCATTTTCAGGTCCTAAAATATTCAGAGCTTGAATCTGGTCTTCCCAATCAAATGATTGAGCCACCATAGCCAAGTTCGGGGAAAGTTTGAAGATTATTTCCTTGAGCCTCGGGGAAAGTTCTCCGGCCACAAAAGCATTGTAACAGTTCACTAGACCAATGACGAGGGCCAAATTTTCTTCTTTTTCTTTCAATGATGAAGATTGAAGATTATTTCCTTGAGCCTGAATGGGTGCATTTGAGGATGGACCAACAACAGAACCAACTTGTTGAAGAGAAGATTGAGGTTGAGAAACTTGAATGTTTTCCATTGATTGGATGATGTGTGAAGTGGGATGATGGGTCACATAGGGTTGAACTTGAGGCACATGAGATACTTGAGAAACTTGAGGAATAGAAAAAATTGAGAAAGCAGTGTTGTTGGTGGTTTGGATTCCAATATTTGTAGAGGAGTATGAATTAACATGATTAATCTCTCTTTGCTTATCACCGAGATCTCAAGCCTTAATGATCGCCATTGTTTCAGCCAAACTCAAACGGTTCAAATCTTTGGTCTTCTTTATCAATGAGACATTCATATCCCAAGATTTTGGCAGAGAATTCAACAACTTCTTATTGATCTCACATTTTGTAACCATAACACCAGCATAACTCATCTCAGTGGTATGTGTGATAAACCTTTGCAATTGATTCTAAAGAGAATCCCCCAAGACATAGTTAAAAATGTTGAACTTCTGTCACAACATGTCTTGGCGACTTTATTTCATGTCTTCATTTCCTTCGTATACATCGATCAAAGCTTCCAATAATGCCTTTGTTGAAGTGTACTCACAGAAACCTTGAGAAATTTTTGGGATAATGCCATAGTGAGTGTGGCAAGAGCCTTTTCCTGTTCTCCGGCTCTCTCGAAATCATCATCGGTGTAATTCTCAACTTGCTTATCAATTATAGTTCCATCTTCCAATGTTGTTGTGATACGGATTGGACCTCTCAATATACTTCTCCAAATTTTAAAATCCTTCATGTTAATGTACTTTTCAATCTGATATTTCCATTCAGGAAATCTTTCTGCTGATAACAATCGAGGAATTCGAGTAGTGTTACCCATGGTAGCATCCAATTCATGATGAGCAGACATGTTTTGAGATTCCATTTTTTTATATATACATTTTTATAATTTTTAATTTTTTTAAACTTTAATAAAAATTAACTTGAAAAATAAACCAAAAGATAAAAAAAATAAAAAAAATGAGTTTTCAGTTTCTGAATGTTTAAGGGTTTTTAGTTTCTAAATGTTCAAGGGTTTTCGGTTTCTAAATGTTCAAAGGTTTTCGGTTTCTGAATAAGATTTTCAGTTGAATAATAGTTTTCGGTTTATGAAGATTAATCCGAAAACTTCACAGATTTCAATGAAGAGCTTGGTTTTTTTTTCGACCTAATTTGATTTCCACGCAATGAGAATAACAATTAAAGCTTCAAAAATCAGTTATCAAACGAGAATTCGACTGAATATTGAGTTTTCGGTTGATGAGGATCAAACCAAAAACTATAAGAATTTAACCAAAAAGTTGAATTCCAAACAGATCTTAATACCACGCGATGTAAACTCCAATCTGATCTTCAAATTTTATCAAAAACAAACTTTGTGTGACCGAGAACTTGATGAACAAAAGCTTGTGAAACCGAGAACTGAATAACAAGCTTAATTGACACCGGTTTGAAGCTTTGATACCAATTGTAAGGTCCTTAATGGAAGGATCTATACCACTGATCAATCAAGCAAATGAAATAATAAAGAAGATGAGAAGAAGAATGATTAAAATTGAGCTTGCATACGATTAGATCTAAAACTGTCTAATACATCTCAATGGAGCGAAAACTCACATAGTGAACAACCCCTGACAAATGACAACCTGACAACCTATTTATACCAACATACATTGACCAAAAACAGGTTTTCGGTCACACCCTGACCGAAAACCTTCCTAGACCAAAAACATCAAACATACCAAAAGACTCTAAATAACAATCTGAGATGCCCTAACTAATCTATACATGTATTGCCTGGCCCAAACCATATACTATGACCTTTCAGTAACAGTTGAATATAAATGAAACATAGCAACACAAACATTCATACACTGAGATTTCAAGTATTACATTGTTTACAAAACTATGTTTGTTGAAAAGTTGAATACAAATAACTGGAAAGTAGAAAAACATGAGACGACGACGCCGACCCTCAAGAAGGTTTGAGTACCTGTCTAACGGTTTCCTGAGAATACAAGTGATTTTGAAAAGTGTCAACAATTAACTTGGTGATTTCATAAGCATATCTTATGAAAAGGATTTGTAACTTTTTCGCGAAAAATGGTTTCGTATATTTCTAGAAAATACGATATTTTCTTTAAGATGAACTGTAATTGTATGTAATTCCTATGTATCTTTTCCTTGTAAAGTAATAATCTATGTTTCCAGAAAATCCGATATTTTCATTAATATGAACTGTAATTGTATGTAATTCCTTTGTATCTTTTCCTTATAATCTAGTAATGTATGTTTCCAGAAAATCCGATATTTTCTTTAATATGAACTGTAATCGTATGTAATTCCTTTGTATCTTTTCCTTGTAAAGTAATGATCTATGTTTCCAGAAAATTCGATATTTTCACTAATATGAACTATAATTGTATGTAATTCCTTTGTCTCTTTTACTTGTAAAGTAATAATGTATGTTTCTAGAAAATCCTATATTTTCTTAAACGTAACTGTAGTCTTATACCCGAAGACCAAGAGGTAAGTGAACGTTGTACTGAAAATAGTATATAGTTTTATTTCCTTTTATAAAACTGATGAAGGATAATCTTCCCGTTAACCAAGTAGTTTTGCTACTCCCAATGTGAGTTATTATAATCATGCTAATATCACTGATATGCCTAAACGACGTTCTTCAGGCGTCAGAGCTGGTAAGGCATTTGTCACCCTAGACTTTTCGGTCTAACTGTAGCGAACAGTTGAGGTGTGGGGTTGTCAATCCCGTATAGATCTATACACAACGGTCTCACTCTCCCTCAAGGAGACTCTAGTTATAATGCAGGACTTATGATGTATGCTAGGTAGGTATGGTGAAGAGAATGTCTCACAAGAGAGTTAACTGACTTACGTGAACTATGACTCATTTTTCTTGTAAAACGAAATAAGTATATCTTTGAACAATTTTATGTATCTTCAAAAATTTAGGTGTGGTTAGTGACTTCCAAACTATACCAATTATAGTTTATCTTGTTTGTTTAAAACTATTTATATGATCTTTTATATAAATATAAATGTGTATTCTTGTCGAGTATTAAAATATTAAAACATAATATTTTTGGGTTAAAACCCACCAAATTAGTAAATGGCTATAATGTAATTATTTTTTCTTGAAAAGATAACTCTTAGAAAAAGTTTCCAAAAACCATGAAGTTTTACAATCATAAATTTTCTTATGATTTTATAACATAGATTATGTTTGACTTAACAATATGTATATCACAAATATTTTTACCAAAAGCTAGTATAAACCATAACTTATGCAAATAATATTTTATCTTTAACATAAAGATGAAAGCATGAAATTCTTTGTGGGATAAACAAAGTTTTACTTGTATTCCCCCCCCCCCCCCCCCTTAAAACATGAAAATGGCTTGAAAATGTGGGGGTATGAACTCACCTTGGTATTTTTGTGTGGTAGTAGGAAGCAAAGTGAAGTAAATGTCGAGCGTAGTCTTGCATGATCTTGAAGGAATTCTCGAAATGCAAGTGTTCTAAGGATTTAACACACAAAAAGATTGTGTAAACATGAAGATTTTAGCTTAAAGATACATAAAAACACTTCGAATTTACAAGAACACTTACCTAATTCTATGAACCACTTTGAAGGAATATTACTTCTTGAAGCTCCCTGTTCAAGTTTTAGAGAGAATAATGAGAGGAAATGAAGTGGAAATGAAGAAAATATGGTGAGTGTGGGGGGAAACATCCCCTCTCCGGTCGCAAATATTAAAAGGGGAGGGGTACCACCCTTTTACCTTTGCATGTTGGTCCCTTTTGTGTTGTGCATGGAAGCATTATAGGTTATTAGATGTTTTTCTTGGTTGACTTATGGTCCAAGAGGTGTAAATTAGTGAGGTGTCACCACCATTTGTAATCTCTTTTTTTTTGTCTAAACCCAAACCAAAACCTTATAAGGTTTTCGTCCCTTATGGGTTATTCCATTAGGTTTCCGGTTTTAGATGGCTCATTCTAGGAGGGTTTTCAGTTTAAGTAAGGCCCAAAGAAATAGGGTTTTCGGCCTAGGGTTACTTGGAGTTGATTTCGGCCTTAGTGCTTACTAACTATGGTGATTTCGGTTTTTAGTGTTCTTGGGGTGGGTGGGGTACTAAACCTAAATACTAATAAACAATGTATTAAATCCATGATTTTATTCCAACTATTTGACTATTCTTCCTTTGTTAGGATTTGTTTACTTTAAAGAGGTTATTGTAAATATGATTTTCAAAGTATATTTATAAATATACACATATTTACATATACTTATGCCCTCCTGGTTTTCAAGGTTTTATTGTAAAAGGGTTACAATTTTGACCTTGCTTGATCCAAATCTTTTGGGTTGTCACATAGAGGAAATGGGAGGAATGAGGGAAGAGTATAAGGTTGGTTTGGTGGACATGATTCTCGAACGATTATGAACAACACGGCCCCATGGTGGGCGCCAAACTATTTTGGTCAAAAATCGATCAAGTTCCATTTGACCAAAGTGTATGAGTGGCTGTGCTTTTGTAGTTGATGTGATTAACAAAATTAGAACATAATTACACAAGTGGTTTACAAGGAAAGCCCTTGATCCTTGATAGGATGTCTGACATAAAACATTGGGAGGGGATAATGATTACCTTCCTTGTATGATATTATTGATTTGAATGCAAATTGCAAAGATGATGATACAAATATGATTCCAAGTGTTTGCCTAGCTCTAGGTAAGTAAGGTGTAAAAAGATTGTGCCCTTTGTATGTGTTCTATAGGTGTATATATAGTCTAGTTTAAGTAACTAAAAGTCCGATATTTTCAATATACTGCTAAACTGGTATTTGTAACGTGCTTGGACATGGTGTTCCCGGGTTTTAAGCCTAGTTGAAGTGATTCTTCGTTGTGAATGAGTCTTATGTTTACCAAATCTACACATGTTAGAAATAAACAAGAAAAATAGTCGTTAAACGTTTTAGGAAATAATAATGGAGATGTTCAAGATCCTAATGTATGTTCGCGATCATGAGACTCCTTTATGATCCAAGATCCAGATATGTTTAAGGATCCATAGATATCTTTAAGATTCAGGAGCCTGGATAGGATTGAGGTTCACGGCCTTAACACCTACAATTTCCAAAAACTAGGCGTATATGCCAAACCTAAGCATAAATTGCCAAAGGTCAAAAATCACGTCCACTGCAACACAAGAAAAATGCTCTATATACACACTTTCTTGAAACCTAAAAACTGATTAGATCATTACAATTGCAAATATATTTGGTGTCATATGATGAATCTTTGAGTGTCTCATAAGAAGTTGTTTTCGTAAATATTGAAGATCTCATAATGTGACAACCCAAAATTTATTCCGTCGTTATAACCCGTTTCCCTTAATAGAATATTATATTTTATAAAAGTTCTGTTAATTTGGGGTCAACAAATCAATAAATGTTTTATTTTATCTTCATTTTATGATATTGTCGTCATAAGGAAATAAATAAAAACATGTAAATTATTTTTCCATTAGTTGGAAAAAGTTTATTTTGAATTACGACCATTTAACCGGGTAAAACTTTAAACCTCGTTCAACATAAGTATCGGGTAGTTGTATACCGGGTACAACACTCAAGTCCTATATAAGGGAGAGTGGACACTCCCATGGACCTTTTTACCACACTAGACACTCTTTCTCTCTCTACTCTCTCTCCTCGAGATTGTTTTTCTCCAAAAACCGCAAGTTTCCGCCTCCAAAACGTAAGTTCCCTTACCCTAGCTTGTTCTAAACATCATAGCTTGTTGTTGTAGCTCAAAAATCATTCAAGAAAGCCAAAGGAAAGGAGTTTACGACCTAAGAACCTCCTTAGGTCGTAAACCCTCAAAAGGTGCTAAACATGCCCAAATTAACCCCTTTAGGCTTAGAAACTAGTTTTGGATTTAACCTAGAAGTGTTTGAGTCATGAATCAACAAGTTTGAGGGCTTGAAAGAGGGTTTACGGCCCAAGCATATGCTTAGATCGTAAACTCCCTCTAAACATGCAAATCAAGCCCAAAACCTTTCCAAACCACATTTTAGGCTTAGATATGACTTAGGAACTTACTATTTCGGACTTGGAACACCTAAATCTTGCCATTTGAAGGGTAAACTCCCATAAAACATGCCAAATGAACCTTTAACCCCCTAAAAAGCCTTATACCCTCACTAGAACTTGTTAGGAATGAGCCACGGTCTAATTCATGGGGCTTACGACCGTAAACTCCCAAGAAGTGGTCCTAGGACCGTAAACTCCAGGGGAGTACTCTTTTGGAACCTTAAACACCCCTATAACCTTGTATATTGCCTTAGAATCCCTCCTAGAACCACAAGCGGCTTGAAACCACTCAATTACACTCCTCCCATGAGTTTACGGCCATAAACTCATGGGGGATGTGGTCTCCCAGCCGTAAACTCATCAAAGGTGGGTTTGTGAGGAGTAAACTCCATAGTGAGGCCTAAAACTCCTTCCTAGCAACCCATTAGCCTTCTAGCACTCAACCATAGAGTTTTTATTCACATTAGGATGTCTATATGTGTTAATTAGAGTTTAAATCACTAATTACTTGTAAACATATGTCTTCATATGTTACTAGGGTCATAAAGGGTGTGCAAGTCTTTACTGAACACCAAACGCTCATCCGACACTTCCACCCGATCTACTCGCTACAGGTGAGTTCATACCCCTTAATGAACCTTTTCAAATGTTTTTACATGTTTTTTTTGGGGGGTGGGATACAAGCATAATGCTACAAGTTTTATTATCAAATCATATGTGATTCATAACTTACCATCAAAAATGGATTTTTCTATACCTTTAGCTACTTATCAATAAAACTGTTTTAAATAATTATCAAATGCATTTTTAAGGTTAAAATGTTGTTAAACTATTTTCAAACTGTGTTTAAACTACTTTTCTTTTAAATTATATCTACACTAATATATTTATATAAGTAAGACTTGAAGGACTTAGGACCGGTAGCTCGCCTTATTTCCTTTTCTTGTTTGATGTGGTCTTAGGGTAACTTGTTATCCCTCCGACTGTCGTTGATTTCTGAGTTATATATCATATATATTTACGTTAGATATGAAAGTCTTCATTCTATTCAATGCCTTGTTATTCAAAGGCATGAAATCATACACTCAAAGTTAACTATAATAGGTATAGTTAAAAGTACTGCTCGTTACCTCTACTACTACTATACTCACTATAACTGCTACTATTACAAGTTAATGCACGTATAAGAGAACACTCTATGTACCATACTAAAAGTATACTATACTATAACACATGAGAATACACTAATCCAGAGTACACCACACTATCCCTCTATACGACACTCTACTATGCTTACACCATGTGAACAGGGCTTCCCGGAAGGAAAGCAACACTACATGTATAGATCAATATAGGACTGACGCTATTACATCCCGACTGTCAATTACAGTCCGAGCCGACTAGGCCCAGGGATGGCACTACATCACTACACTACCTGTGACCGGGAAGGTCATCGGGCTCTCTACTATCGTTCTGTTTGGTTACATGAGGGGTTACATTCATATCCAAATTAATACTCTAAGACTTAAAGTCTAAGCTAATATCCCGAAGTCAATAAATATCTATTACTAATAGAAGTTTGCAACACTACAGTCAGCAGGAATAATTTTTCCTCATTTATGTTACTTAAATGAGATTTATTACTTTATTCTGTAACTGAAGGTTTCAATGATAATACTTTTACACACTCAAAGGATTTTACTTACAAATGTACATTTCTGGAAAATATAGGATTTTCTAGGGGTTCTACTACTCACAAACGTAAATTTCATTCGTTATATTACATGTTTGTAAACACTTTTACACAAACAACGACACTAAATTCTTTTGAACTCACCAACTTTATGCTGATACTCGTTTTCAAAATAACTTGTATCCTCAGGTCAAAGATAGACAGGTACTGGTGCTGCTTTTGAGAATATGGAGCATATAGAGGATTCATCTTATATTTTTGTTTATACTTTTGGTGTCTATCAAAAATTATACAGAACATGTTTGTATTTAAATCACTATATTAATGGAATGGTTGTTGTTGCTTGTTTTTACTATTATGCAATTGTAATGACACTGTACATGACGTCCTCCACCCCAGAACGTATTCCGCCGTTCTCGGTTTTGGGGTGTGACAGATTGGTATCAGAGCATTGTTTATAGTGAATCGAGTATATCAACCTATAAAAGATATACGAACTATAAACACTTCGGGACTAAAACACTCTGACCAAGAATATATACTTTTAAATACTAAAATATTTAATTAAGTATATATATATATATATATATATATATATACATACATACATACACCACTACAAAGGGGTCAATATCATACTAGAACAGAACAAAAGTATTAACATTGTTAAACAACACAATTAAGCTTAGAGACATATAGTCATATCTGGGTGGATGTAGCCTGATCAACTACATTTTTCCAGGAGTGACTAGCGTGTGCCTAAGAGTGATTGTGGTGTTGCAACAAGTCTAAAAACTTACCAACACTACCACCAAAACATTAGAACAAGAATACTATAGGAGTATTATGTATTCTACCAACTACATGTGTGATAACTAAAAGGGTCGTTACTAGTAGGGCAATAGTTGCTAAGTGGATACGCCATAGTTACATGTGACTAGGGCGCTATAGACTTAGAATCTGTGACCTTTGCTTCATTTCCTGTTGTTGTTTGATTGGGGATCTAGAGTTAGGGTTGCTTATTCGAAGGATTATCTTGCTTCGGTTACATGTAATTGGTATGCATTATGCAAGTATTGGGCCGACTAATAATGATCATCCCATAGGTATCCTAGATTAGTACGTCTATTAAACTTTCTTTCCCCATTCTCGTGTAGATAGCATGGCTGGATTCCACCATCCTGGTGATCCGTATTATCCAAACCAAGGCAATGGAGGATGGTCATTGAGGAACCAGAAGATGATCATCCGATCCCTTTGGATGATCACCATGCAGAAGGCTTTTCGGATAGCTCAAGGTCCGAGCCAGAAGTTAACAACCTACCCCCTGTGGCTCCAAACTGATGGGTTTTGGTCCTAAGAACATCCTATATGCTCATACAAACCCTAATGCTTAGATCTAGGTTTCTCTATTGTACATGCAAGTTATCCAAGACTATAAACCCTAATTCTAGCATTCAAATAATCATATTAACATGAGAATAGGTTTATAATGTTACCTTGATTGTTATGTAGCAATAACAATCCCAAATCTCCTTGTATTAACTTTGGAAGGCTTAGAGTCACAAGTGTCACTCCTCTAATGGTTCACAAACACCATAAGCAAGAGGATGAAGAGGAGAGAGGATGGACGCTACCAAAACTCGTGTCAAACCCTTGTAAGAAGCTTAGCCACAATTTTGGTCCTTAAGGGATCTATATATAGTGAGGCAATTAGGGTTATCTAACAAGGAAACCCTAATTTGGATGCTTAAGCCCTAAGCAACCCATGGAGCCCTTTTCTCAAGGCCTTGGACGATTTCATATGGGCTTCCCCATTAGAATTTGTCCACCTTATAATATAAGGCAATCCATGGCCCAAATTGCAATTATCTTATAATTATAATTCCAGTCCCTTAAGTTTAATTAATCTCTTTTAGTCACAAAACTAATTACCAATTAATTCTTGACTAATATTAATTAAACAATATGATTTCTCCTTTAATATATTATTCCCATAATATATTAATAAATCATATTTAATCTTTTCTCTCCATAATTCATCCTATCAAGTTGCTTTGGTGAAGGCAACCCAAAAGGACCATGCACCATCGGGTCAAGTACATACCAAAATAGTTATGGAGTTAGACACAAATCCAACAGTCTCCCACTTGGATAAGTCTAACAACTATTCTGCGTATGACTTCAGATCTTGATCTGCAATCGTAGCTTTCCAAAGCCGCTATCAACTCTGATCCTATCAGATACGCGTGTCCTTAGATAAGGGATCATATATTCCTCCATTCTAGATATCATATGAGATATGATTTCAAATCATTCTCTTTGTACTATATCTCAATTCCCGATTTATGACGACTGACTAACTGAACAAATCAAATTAGCCCTAGCCCGGCCGAGCATTTACGTTTGTCATCACTAAATCATCGAGGGGCCCAAAGATATCGCTTTTATCCTACTTTGGATAAAAGGAACGGATAAACTTTGATACGATGCTTGCTTGCACTCACTAACCAAATCACACACAATAATATGTTTTATAACACCAAGTTACTAGTGCATTTACATATTATCAATGTGCATCCGATTTGCAAGATACAACTCACATATCTCGGTTTCAAGAATATAAGATGTTATCGTCTCAACAATCGCTCGTGATACAATTCATGGAGTGATTCAAGTGAGCGTGGGTTTAATCCAATGCTCAAATCATATTCAAAAGCACTCATGAACGTTGCAGCAAACATTTGCTTATGTCTAATACCTTATAGACAATCCACACACCAATTCATGACAGTCTTCATTCATATCTACTTCCAACATATGAACGAATGTGGCCTATTTGAATAATTCGATTATTCTTAATAAACACAATTATTCTGGAGGTCAAAACATGCAAAGTGAAACACAAGAATAATACTAATCCCATATGGCCTCAAACCTTTGAGTATAAATAAAACCCCTTTTATTTATCACCATATCGATTACTCATTATTTGTCATTTCGGGTAATCAACTTCTTACTTCAATTACAACACTTGTCCCATGCTCCTAGCATGCACATAATGTTTACCTATGGTTCTTACTTTGTGAAATAGATCAAATTGAACACATTTCCAATCTTTCTCATTTTACAACTCCAAATCCTTTTTCCATAAGTGAAAGAATATCAAATTCTTGCTACTTATAGAATATGCTAGATTCTAACATTTTATGCAATGATCCTTTCGTAATACCACTGCACTAAAGTCACAAAGACTATTGCCAATGATATTACAAAGTCCTATATCGGAGATTGTTACAAGACAATTCCTTAGATATGATGTCTCTCAGTCAAAGTACATTCCTTTGAACATCCTTTTGCATAAAAGTTCCTAATCTTAGAAATAGATTTTTCAATATTCAATTCCCAATATGGACACGCTTCCATATTTTCCATATGACGAATCATTCTTAATAGAATCTTATCTATTCATAATAATATCGATATGGTCCATCCAATATGGAAACATTTCCATATTTTCCAATACTATACTTCCAACTACTCACAAGAAACCAATCCTCATCGAACTTTGAATTGTCCTTTGATAGTTGTTTAATTATTTTAGTCAAAACCAATTCTAGTCCCTTTTCCCTCTAAATGCGCTAGATATTTGGAAAAATTTTAGAATGGTCAAACATTAAAGCATTTGCAATCGATCCTATACCTGAAGCGTATGGGACACGACGCATAATGTTTTATTTGCTATGTTCTCAAAATTCGAATTGTGAAGAGGAATGCCGTAATCATAATCGAAATTTTAAGAACACACTATGTACCTTTGACTAAATTTATTAACATTTCTCAACCTAAGCCTTTGGATTTTAAATGAAGCACAATATTCTCTCCCTTAATTATAGCAAAACAACTTTACAACCCTTACGACTTTGCAAGGTATTACTCTTGTTTTCTATAATTAATATTGCCAACTTGCAATACGCGCCTTAATAATCCTACAATCATAACATTTATGCTCCCACTATCATGATGATTATTATAAAACATAACACTTATGCTCCCACTAGCTTTGACATGTATTCATAAACATCTTAACTTTCAGAAAAACAATACTTATTGAATTTCTTAAGTTCATGTTTCTAATACTTAGTGCTTTGATAATCTTTTATCAAGGCTTCTTGAACTTATACACTTTTGCCTTAGATAGTTCATATGTATGTCTAAAAAATTAAGACTAATTGCCAAACCTCACAATTCAAATTAGGGAAAGGGATATCGTAACCATAATCGAATTCGAGAATGCAATTTTACAATCACTATCTTCTTAAAATCTTTCTTAGTGAAATCATTTCCTCACAATCATTTTCATGAAGGAGGAAATCTTATGACACTTAGATTTAAACGGTGTATGTGTTCTTATCCATGTGAATTTGTTAAAACCAAAGTTTATGACAAATTCAAACTCATATGGACCGAACTTTCTTAATCTTGATTTCTTGCCTTATTGTAGCACAGCTGCCCACCATGTCTTCCAAGTAGTTAAGCAGCTCACCCTTTCCTATCAATGTACCTTTCATTGATTAAGGTGCTTTGCCATTTATGCGTTCAAAATGAGAACTCATAGAACTCACATGCATAATTAACTCGATTGGATTGGCAGAGAAACAAAATAATGTCATCACGATAGGTTGTAAACTTCAACTTGTGTGCTAGTGATGATCGATAAGGTTTATTTGATTTGTTCTTGAAACCTTTCAAGACCATTAAGACTCCCACTGACTCCTTGACATATAAGATTCTCTTGTCAATAACCATTTCTTGACTAACAAATATTCAAGAGTTAGTGTAGCTTTTATCAAAACACTTCATAAATTGGTCCTAGTTGGTCTTTGTCTTATCCAAGACATCACAACTTTCCACATTTAATGAATGTTATAAACCTTCTTTATACTTATCACTCAATGTCACAATCTTAACTCTGAGACTTGTTTTGGAACGAAGTATGATTGACTTCTTGATTTAACCATTTCTTCAATTCTTGATCCCTCTTCTTAGACATACAATTGTATTAAGACTCACTTAGAGGATCAATTGAGATATGGTTCATAATCATTAAGACCTATCATAAAGCATAAAAGGTACTCTCCCTTCTTCTTAGAATGGAGAAACTTTTATCTTTCTGCCTACTTGATTCTTCTTATTCGTTCTGCTATTGATTTAAAACCATTTTCAATCAATTAAGAATTACACTTAATCTTGTAAGTATAATCATATTTACTAAACCTTTAGTAACTCATGACAAATATCTTTGTTACTCTTATGGTGGACTTGATCAACACGCAACTTTGTGTATTCGATCTCCAAGTCCTTTCACTTGACACTTTGTCAATGAATTAGTCTAATTTCCAAATATGAACTTTCTCATTCATCGTGCAACCAAGTTGCATGATTCCAAGTTTCTTTCCAATTGAAACTTGGGCGATGAGAAACTCTCCCTATTTGGTAAACTCTCGACTTTCCATAAATAACATAATAAGAACCAAATCCATTATTGCTAATAATAGAAACATTCTAAAATCAATTTTCATATATGCCATTGCAAGGATAAATAAATAATATAAAAATCAAAATTTATTTTATTACGGAAAAATTTTGTCCTTACAATGCAATTAATTGAAAAACTATGTTAATACATATTTCTAATTCTAACTCTAAGTAATAGCTCAAAATCTAATCTTCAAGTAATGCGATCGAAATCCATTTCTTCACGGTTAGATTCTGCTTACTTCTTCCCTTAAGCTTCCTCTCTTTTCTTTGATTCTACAAACATCAATTGTAATCTTATCACATTATCTATTATGAATCTAGAATAGGAGCTTAAAAGAGTTACAAATGGATTTTACCTAAACTAGAGCCATACGTTTTGACTCTCCCATCTCTTAGATCTCTTAGGTAAATAGGGCAACTTCGTCTCTAATGCCCCTTCTCTTGGCAATAAAAGCAAATTGACTCTTTTGGAACATGACAAGGAACTACTTCAGACATTTCCATTCACTTATGATCAAACTTTTCGATCATAGCATGTCTTTTGTTGCCATTCTCTATATCCATAGAGGTCTTGAAGGCAGATTCACCAATCAACTTTGCTTTTCTATTGCACCAAACCATTGCTGATTCAGCAGCAATAAGCATATAGGTGAGATCTATAAGGGTCACGTCGCGGTTCATCATATAGTACTCTCTTACGAACTTACTATGTGAGTTAGGAAGTGACTGAAGAACCCAATCAACAGCCATTTCCTCACAGACAACGGATCCCAACATTCTTAACCTATCAATGTGTGACTTCATCCCTAGGACGTGTGCACACACCGGCTTTCCTTCTTTATGTTTACTTGCCAAAATGGCTTGAGTGATCTTGAACTTTTCAAGCCTTTGAACTTGTGGGTTAGGTAGAATAATTTGAGGAGGAGGAGGAAGTGAAGCATGATCTGTTGTTCCTCGATCGAATCATGGAATATCATCTTCATGTGGAATGCTTGTTCCACAGGATTTGAGAAGACCATAGTTGTCAAACTTTGACATCTACAAAATGGGAGAAAACAAATTCAAGTTAGTTGATTGATTGAGTCCTTAGTAAATCACCCAAAAGAGATACTAAGGCTAGGACCCAACACAATATTCTACAACTCGAGAGAGGGATGTCGTAACCCAAATTGCAGAACATTTGAAGGTAAGTGAATGACGATTCACTAATTTCCACCATGAAAAAACGAAAAAGAAATTTAAGTTTTAAATCTATGAAAACTCCTAGATCCTTTGAAATTCATTGAACTTTCAATGGCATGTTTAAATCTCGATATGCCCCTCTTGTTTGTGACTGGGATGCCGAGGATCACAAAGCGGGTGTGAATAACCATGCAAACTACATGGTGCCCCCACATGTTACAGTCACCTATTCGATGTGCCGGTAAACTACACACGCTCCACCGAACTACGACAAACATTGAGTCACCCTTTGCTACCTTTACTTAGAACCATTTAGTGTGCCGGTTAACCACACACGCTCCACTAATGTCTTCGCAAGGGCACAAAGTGTAATTTCATGCAATTGCATCAATTCACTTTTGCTTAAGTAACTAAGATTGGGAATTTTATGAAAATATTTAGTTACTTTTATACTTCATTATACTTATAAAGGAAGGTTTCGTCCTATCCTACCCATTCGGCTAACGACCCTCCACTGGTCAAGAGTGCGGTGGGTAAGAGTGGATACCCATTCAATCGGCATTTTATAGGCAATTTCCTTAAACACCCCTTATAGACCAGCTTCGTGAATGAGGCCTACTAACGGTAAGACTGACTTTTACTCATACATATATATATATATATATATATATATATATATATATATATATATATATATATATATATATATATATATATATATATAACGTTAGACTTTAAATGTTATATATAGTATAGGGTGTATATTATACTTTTAAAATACTATGTGGTTAAATTTAACAATTATACCTTTAATTCAATTAAATTGTAAACCTAAACTTTTTATGGATTTATTAAACTTCTTTTAATTATACACCTTAATTAATTAATATAACCATAAGGGTGTGATTTGAATTTTTCAAAACAATACTAGGGTTTTAGAATTTAACATTCCTAATTAAACTTTTAATCAACTTTTAAATTCCAAAACTTGAGGGCAAGTTTTGAAACATTTCAAAACATTCGGGTTTAGAATTTAGATATACATCAAAATTAACCTATTAATTCAAAATTTAAATTCCTAAACTTGAGGTCAAGTTTTGAAACCTTTTCAAAACATTAGGGTTTTAACTATTTAAATTTCAAAACAGCAAAACTTTTGGGTTCAAATTTAAATTATAAAACCTAAAGGGGAGAATATGAAACTTTTCATAACACAAGGATCAAATAAAAATAATCTTAATTAACAATTAAACACATATTTATTCATATTTGATTTATTTAATGATTTCTTGCAAAACAATTTACCAATTTAATCAAAATAATTGATAAAATTATCACATAAGGAAACAAATATTTTATTAATTGATAAATATCTTCAATTAGATCAAGAATATACTCATATATATATATATATATATATATATATATATATATATATATATATATATATATATATATATATATATATATATAAATGAATTTATATTGATCTAATGTGAAAAGGCAACTATCCTTAAGCAAAAATAGCAAGAAATCCCGGTTTTCCTTCCATCTGACCAGCCGACTCGCCGAGTCAGGCATGGACTCGTCGAGTCAGCATGGACTCGGCGAGTTCATCTATGGACTCGGCGAGTCCAGCCGCCAGAAACACAAAAATCGATTTTTTTAATCATACAATGCGTCAATACAATAGAAACCAGTCTAGGTTCTGATACCACTGATGGGTTTTGGTCCTAAGAACATCCTATGTGCTCATACAAACCCTAATGCTTGGATCTAGGTTTCTCTATTGTACATGCAGTTATCCAAGACTATAAACCCTAATTCTAGCATTCAAATAATCATATTAACATGAGAATAGGTTTATAATGTTACCTTGATTGTTATGTAGCAATAACAATCCCAAATCTCCTTGTATTAACTTTGGAAGGCTTAGAGTCCCAAGTGTCAATCCTCTAATGGTTCACAAACACCATAAACAAGAGGATGAAGAGGAGAGAGGATGGAGGCTACCAAAACTCGTGTCAAACCCTAGCAAGAAGCTTAGCCACGTTTTTGGTCCTTAAGGGATCTATATATAGTGAGACAATTAGGGTTATCTAACAAGGAAACCCTAATTTGGATGCTTAAGCCCTAAGCAACCCATGAAGCCCTTTTCGCAAGGCCTTGGACGATTTCATATGGGCTTCCCCATTAGAGTTTGTCCACCTTATAATATAAGGCAATCCATGGCCCAAATTGCAATTATCTTATAATTATAATTCCAGTCCCTTATGTTTAATTAATCTCTTTTGGTCACAAAACTAATTACCAATTAATTCTTAACTAATATTAATTAAACAATATGATTTCTCCTTTAATATATTATTCCCATAATATATTAATAAATCATATTTAATCCTTTCTCTCCATAATTCATCCTATCAAGTTGCTTTGGTGAAGGCAACCCAAAAGGACCATGCACCATCGGGTCAAGTACATACCAAAATAGTTATGGACTTAGACACTAATCCAACACAAACCCCAACCCCCGTCCGGCATTTCAAGGTCCCACTCCCATGTGGGCAACAACCTTGAACCGATGGAGCGAGGAGCAGGGTCATCCTTTACCTTACAATGGAGACCGAAGCTTCTACAACATAAGAAAATGAGGATCAGCGGACCGTGTTCTGCCCATCATGGTCCGAAGGATTGCCAGGAACGTCGAGCAAGGTCAAGTGGCTATTGGCCGAGTTGTAGAAGTGGATGCCATCTCTAATCTCAACACTGTTCACGAAGCTATGGATAGGACGAGGAGGACCAATGAGGCTCTACAGCAACAGTTAGTTGCGTCCCGAGCTGTAGTGAGGGAACTTCGAGCACGCCAGAGGGCTCAGGAACGACATCTTCAGGAAGTTATGTGGAAAATAGCTGAGCTGAGAGTTCGCCCAATGGGAACCCGTCGCCAGTAAAAGATGTCAAAATATCTCACTCTTTTGTTTAGGGACTAGCCTTTTCTTTTCTATGCTCGGTAGAGCACTTGTCTGTAAACATCTCTGACTTTTGAAAGTACTCTCATTAAGCCTCTAGACTGCCAACATTTTCCTTTATGGTTTGATGTAATACCTAATGTTAGCTCACTTTTCCCGAACTCATATTACATCATTAATACCAGTAAAATTGGCAGTTAACTACTTTGTTGCTATGGCTCTCTCTGATTATTGAACTATGTGATGGGTTTTGAGCATTCTAACACTTCCTAAGTGTACATGCAACCCTAATAAACCTTGGATCTATGTTTGTCTAAGATACATGCAAATAATTATTTTTCCAAGGCTTATATCCTAACTAGCATGGCATGGGGAACTTGAATCAAATAAAGCTAGTAGAAACACTTACCTTGTAGTTGTAGTTGATTCCTTGGAGTTTTAGAGCCTAGCACCAATAATGTGGATGCCTCAAATGAAAGTCACAAATCACCACAAACTTGGAACTTTGAGAGAATAGTCACACTTCTCTTGAAATCGGCCCTCACCTCAACATGTGTCAACTAGTGTTCACTAGCTTGATTTCAAGAGCCAAAGCCTCCTTTATATAGTGTGGTGGATTAGGGTTACATCCATGTAAACCCTAATACCCATGTCTCTTCATTTCCATGAGACCCATGGGTTAAAGCTCCATGGAGTATCCATGGACTTCTCCATCCAAGCCTAGCCCATTCCAAATAAGCATAAGCCCACACTATATAAATATAGAAGCCCATATTTAATTAGTAATATCTTTGATCACTAAATTAATCCTAGATTAATTATAGATCACTACTAATTAAATAATATGATCTTATATTAATATATTAGAACTTATAATATATTAATAAATCATAACTTGTACTATTCTCAAATATTATCCATAAATTGTTCGGGTGAAGTGCAACCCAAATGGACCATGCCGGGTCGGGTCAAGTATATACCAAATATAGTTATGGGCTTAGACACTATATCCAACACTATGTTGACCTATTCCATAAAACACTCTTATCATACTTGCAACAGACTCTTACTATTTTCATCATCTCTATGAACTTTCAGTGAAAGATGCCTCCTCGCAAGCGCCTGAACAGAGGCAGACCTGCGACTCAAACACCACCACCACCACCTCCTCCTCCACAGTTCGACCCGATGCTGTTTCAGATAGCTATGACCGCGGTTGTGACAACAGCCATGATCCAAATGAATTCTGGCGATGCTAGTGGAGCCAGAATGGGCACCAACTCCAAACATGGTGAAATCCATCCACGTGCACAAGGGTGAACTTATAAGGATTTCATGAACTGCAAACCAACATTTTTCAATGGGACTGGAGGAATCCTTGCTCTGTCCCAATGGATCGATAGAGCCGAAGCCGTTTTCGAAATGTGCTCGTGCCCTAAAGAAAGCAAAATAAAGTTCGCTGCTGCCACCTTCACTGAAAGGGCTCTGACATGGTGGAATGGCCATGTCAATTCACTCTCCTTAGTAACAGCCAATGCCATGGGCTGGGACGCACTAAAGGATCTTCTGAGAAAGGAGTATTGCCCTAGATGGGAGGTTCAGAAGCTTGAGGAGGAACTCTGGAACCTCAAGATGATGGGGACATACATAGTCGCTTATACGGCCAGGTTCTGCGACCTGGTAGCTATGTGCCCTAACATGATCCCTTCTGAAAGCAAGAAAATCGAACGATACATCTGGGGTTTAGTGCCCCCGTATAAAGGGAATGTTCTATCTTCCCATCCTGCAACCTTTGACAGCGCCAAGGAGTTGGCCTCAGGTTGATTGATCATGAAACTCCTTCCACTTCAGCAATAGCAACCACAACTGCCACTGCACCACCCAAATCAACTGACAAAAAGAGGAAGCGTTGGGATCAGAAGAAGGGCAAGAAAACTCAACCCTCCTCCAAAGACCAAAAAATTGTGGCTGTCCATGCTGCCACCACTCCTGCTACCCCTACACCAGCAAAAACCTATGTTGGGAACTTGCCCAAGTGCCCCAAGTGCCCCTTCCATCACAACGGCCCCTGCCGTGAGTTACACTGCACCAACTGCGGCTAGAAGGGCCATACCGTCCGGTTTTGCAGATCGCAACCCAAACCTATCTCTCAAGTCCCCAGCGTGGGAGTGAGCCAGGCCTGTTATGGCTGTGGAGAGGTAGGTCATTTCAAGAAAAACTGTCTGAACGCCGGGAATACAGGAGGAACGGGAAGACTACTCGCTATTGGCCACAACGAAGAAGTAGCGGACCCCACAGTAGTCACGGGTATGTTCCTTCTCAACAACTCTTATGCTTGTGTTTTATTCGATAGTGGTGCATAAAGAAGCTTCATAAACCAAAACTTTAAAAACTTACTTAAGCAATCCCCACAACCACTAAAAGAAACATTCATCGTAGAAATGGCTAACGGAAAGACCGAAAGCTCTAACGAAATTTACATAGCTTGTACCCTCATGTTAGACGATCATTCGTTCCAAATCGACCTCAAACCAGTCTCGATCAAGAGTTTCGATGTCATTGTTGACATAGAAAGGCGTGACATTTGATTGGGAAGAGAAACAAGAGAAGGCTTTCCAGACCCTGAAACGAGCCCTATGCACCACACCGGTATTATCCCTTCCCAAAGGGACAAAAGATTTTGTGGTATACTGCGATGCATCGAACCAAGGGCTCGGTTGTGTCTTGATGCAACGAGGTAAGGTCATCGCCTATGCCTCAAGGCAGCTAAAGACACATGAGGTTAACTACACCACTCACGACCTCGAGTTAGGGGTGGTTGTATTCGCTCTAAAGATCTGGAGACATTACCTGTATGGAACGAAGAGCATAATATACACTGACCATAAAAGCCTCCGACACATACTAAACCAGAAGGAGCTCAATATGAGACAACGACGGTGGGTTGAACTACTCAATGATTACGAATGTGAAATTCGTTATCACCCGGGGAAAGCCAATGTAGTAGTAGACGCTCTAAGTAGAAAAGAGTATTCTGGTGGAAGGGTCAAGTCGTTATCAACGACTATCCATTCTCATCTATCCTCACAGATTAAGGAGACTCAGCTCGAAGCCTTAAAGCCTGAGAATGTTGCGGAAGAATCCCTACGTGGAATGGATAAGAACTTGGAGGTCAAGGTTGATGGAGCCTATTATCTCATGGACAGAATCTAGACTCCGTGTCACGATGGTTTCAGGGACTTGGTCATGAAGGAAGCACACAACACTCGATACTCCATTCACCCTGGTTCATATAAGATGTATATGGATCTTAAAAAGCTATACTGGTGGCCTAACATGAAAGCAGAGATTGCTACCTTCATGAGTAAGTGCCTTACTTGCGCAAAGGTCAAGGTCGAATACCAGAAGCCATCAGGTCTTCTCCAACAACCGAAGATACCGGAGTGGAAGTGGGAGCGAATTACTATGGATTTCATAACTAAGCTAACCAAGACAACGGGTGGGATGGATACCATATGGGTCATCGTCGACAGACTAACCAAGTCCGCACACTTCCTACCCATCAAAGAAACAGACAAAATGGAGAAACTCACAAGAACATACATTAAGGAAATAGTACGGCTGCATGGTGTCCCTATATCTATTATCTCAGATAGAGATAGTAGGTTTACTTCAAGATTTTGGCAATCAACGCAAAACGCATTATGGACGAGGCTGGACATGAGTACAGCCTACCATCCGCAGACTGACGGACAAAGTGAGAGGACGATCCAAACCCTAGAATATATGCTACGAGCCTGTGTGATCGACTTTGGTAAAGCGTGGGATACACATTTACCCCTTGTAGAGTTTTCCTACAACAATAGTTATCATACGAGCAACAAGGCAGCTCCATTTGAAGCCCTCTACGACCGGAAGTGAAGATCCCCTCTGTGTTGGGCTGAGGTGGGTGACACTCAGTTAGCTAAAGGGCGAGTTCCTGACAACACTCTCACGGGTCCGGAGATCGTTCGAGAAACGACAGAAAAGATTGTATAGATATGCGAATGATTAAAAGCCGCCAGGGATCGACAGAAAAGCTACGCAGACAAACGAAGAAAACCTTTGGAATTCCAGGTTGGAGACCGAGTCCTTTTGAAAGTCTCACCCTAGATGGGCACGATACGCTTCGAAAAGCGTGGAAAGTTGAACCCAAGGTACATAGAGCCTTTCGAGATTCTTGCTAGAATCGGCCCCCTAGCTTACAAACTCAACCTACCCCATGAGCTAAGTAACATACATCCTACCTTCCATGTCTCAAACTTAAAGAAATGCCTATCCGACGAGACTCTCGTAATCCCACTCAACGAGATCGAAGTCAACGAGAGCCTCAACTTCGTGGAAGAGCCTGCGGAGATTATGGACCAGGAGGTCAAATGAACGAAACAAAGCCGCATCCCAATTGTGAAGGTTCGATGGAACGCCAAACGAGGACCGGAGTTCAATTGGGAGCACGAGGATCAAATGAGACTCAAATATCCCCATCTCTTTGCTTAGTAGTACTATAATAACTTCGCTGCTTGAATTCTAAATTTCGGGACGAAATTTCCATTAAAAGGGGGATGATGTGACATCCCAAAATTTATTCTGTCGTTATAACCCGTTTCCGTTAATAGAATATTCTATTTAATAAAAGTTCCGTTAATTTGGGGTTGACAAATCAATAAATGTTTTATTTTATTTTGATTTTATGATATTGTCGTCGTAACGAAATAAATACAAACATGTAAATTATTTTTGCATTAGTTGGAAAAAGTTTATTTTTAATTACGACCATTTAACCGGGTAAAACTTTAAACCTCGTTTAACATAAGTATCGGGTAGTTGTATACCGGGTACAACACTCAATCCCTATATAAGAGAGAGTGGACACTCCCTTGGACCCTTTTACCACACTAGACACTCTTTCTCTCTCTACTCTCTCTCCTCGAGATCGTTTTTCTCCAAAAACCGCAAGTTTCTGCCTCTAAAACGTAAGTTCCCTTACCCTATCTTATTCTAAACATCATAGCTTGTTGTTGTAGCTCAAAAGTCAATCAAGAAAGCCAAATGAAAGGAGTTTATGGCCTAAGAACCTCCTTAGGCTGTAAACCCCTTAAAAGGTGCCAAACATGCCCAAATTCAACCCTTTAGGCTTAGAAACTAGTTTTGGATTTAACCTAGAAGTGTTTGAGTCATGAATCAACAAGTTTGAGGGCTTGAAAGAGGGTTTACGGCCCAAGCATATGCTTAGACCGTAAACTCCCTCTAAACATGCAAATCAAGCCCAAAACCTTTCCAAACCACATTTTAGGCTTAGATATGACTTAGGGACTTACTATTTCGGACTTGGAACACCTAAATCTTGCCATTTGAAGGGTAAACTCACTTAAAACATGCCAAATGAACCTTTAACCCCCTGAAAAGCCTTATACCCTCACTAGAACTTGTTAGGAATGAGCCAAGGACCTCAAGATCGAAGATTGGAGGGTGCCCAACAGTTCACGGCCAAAGTCATGGGGCTTACGACCGTAAACTCCCAAGGAGTAGTGCTAGGACCATAAAATCCAAGGGAGTACTCTTTTGGAACCTTAAACACCCCTATAACCTTTTTCATTGCCTTAGAATCCCTCCGAGAACCACAAGAGGCTTCAAACCACTCAATTACACTCCTCCCATGAGTTTAAGGCCGTAAACTCATGGGAAATGTGGTCTCCCAGCCGTAAACCCATCAAAGGTGGGTTTGTGAGGAGTAAACTCCATAGTGTGGCCTAAAACTCCTTCCTAGCAACCCATTAGCCTTCTAGCACTCAACCATAGAGTTTTTATTCACATTAGGATGTCTATATGTGTTAATTAGAGTTTAAATCACTAATTACTTGTAAACATATGTCTTCATATGTTACTAGGGTCATAAAAGGTGTGCAAGTCTTTACTGAACACAAAACGCTCCTCCGACACTTCCACCCGATCTACTCGCTACAAGTGAGTTCATACCCGTTAATGAACCTTTTCAAATGTTTTTACATGTTTTTTTTAGGGGGGGGGGGGTGGGGGGGATAAATGTATAATGCTACAAGTTTTATTATCAAATCATATGTGATTCATAACTTACCATCAAAAAGGGATTTTTCTATACTTTTAGCTACTTATCAATAAAACTGTTTTAAATAATTATCAAATGCATTTTTAAGGTTAAATTGTTGTTAAACTATTTTCAAACTGTTTTTAAACTACTTTTCTTTTAAATTATATCTACACTAATATATTTATATAAGTAAGACTTGAAGGACTTAGGACCGATAGCTCGCCTTATTTCATGTTCTTGTTTGATGTGGTCTTAGGGTAACCTGTTATCCGTCCGACTGTCGCATATTTATTAGTTATATATCATATATATTTGTGTTAGATATGAAAGTCTTCATTCTATTCAATGCCTTGTTATTCAAAGGCATGAAATCATACACTCTAAGTTAACTATAATAGGTATAGTTAAGACTACTGCTTGTTACCTCTACTACTACTATACTCACTATAACTGCTACCATTACAAGTTAATGCACGTATAAGAGAACACTCTATGTACCATACTAAAAATCTACTATACTATTACGCAAGAGAATACACTAATCCAGAGTACAACACCGTATCCCTCTATACGACACTCTACTGTGCTTATACCATGTGACCAGGGCTTCCCGGAATGAAAGCAACACTACATGTATAGATCAATACAGGACTGACACTATTACATCCCGACTGTCAATTACAGTCCGAGCCGACTAGGCCCTGGGATGGCACTACATCACTACACTACGTGTGACCGGGAAGGTCATCGGGCTCTCTACTATCGTTCTGTTTCGTTACATGAGGGGTTACATCCATATCCAAATTAATACTCTAAGACTTAAAGTCTAAGCTAATATCCCGAAGTCAATAAATATCTATTACTAATACAAGTTTGCAACACTACTACAGTCAGCATGAATAACTCTTCCTCATCTATGTTACTTAAATGCGATTTATTACTTTATTCTGTAACTGAAGGTTTTAATGATAATACTTTTACACACTCAAAGGATTTAACTTACAAATGTACATTTCTGGAAAATATAGGATATTCTAGGGGTTCTACTACTCAAAAACGTAAATTTCAGTCTTTATATTACATGTTTGTAAACACTTTTACACAAACAACGACACTAAATTCTTTTGAACTCACCAACTTTATGTTGATACTCGTTTTCAAAATAACTTGTATCCTCATGTCAAAGATAGACAGGGACTGGTGCAGCTTTTGAGAAGATGGAGCATATATACAGGATTCATCTTTTATTTTTGTTTATACTTTTTGTGTCTATCAAAAATTATACAGAACACATTTGTATTTAAATCACTATATTAATGGAATGTTTGTTGTTGCTTGTTTTTACTATTATGCAATTGTTATGATACTGTACATGACGTCCTCGACCCCAGAACGTATTCCGTCGTTCTCGGTTTTGTGGTGTGACACATAAAATCTAAAGAAAACCCAAAAGCTAATTAGATCATTATATTGTGAATTTTTGGTATCATCTGATTCTTTGAGTGACTCATACTAAGTTGGTTTGAAAATGATTGAAGAATTCATAAAATCAAAAGAAAAAAAATTAATCATGAAAGACATTTTAAGATACCTGTTTCACTAGAGAGAACAAGAGCAATTCGGTACAAAAGTAAGGAACTATTCTCACAAAAAGTACTCGCTCTACTAACTAACTTCCATATATATATATATATATATATATATATATATATATATATATATATATATATATATATATATATATATATATATATATATATATATATATATATATATATATATATATATATATATATATATATATATATATATAGGTGCGGAGAGAAGTAAGAAAGGAATGTCTAAGTTAACAATTCAGAACTGCGAACCTAAATATAATCTAGATATGTGATATCCGAACAAACAGGCATACGAAATATTTCGAAACCCTACAATATACAAAAACCAAGCGCATACTCCAAATCCAAGCGGAAATTCCTAGGTCAAAAATCATGTCCACTGCAACACTGGAAATATGCTCTATACGGATACTATCTTGAAAGCCAAAAGCTTATTAGATCGTTATAATTATGAATACTTGGTATCATCTGATGAATCTTTGAGTGACTACAAAGTTGGTTAGGAAAATATTGAGGAATTCATAAAATCAAAAGAAAAACCAAAAGCTGGGTATAACGTTATAATTGTGTATCTTTGGTATCATTTGATGAATTTCTGAGTGACTCATACAAAGTTGGTTTGGAGAAGATCGAAGAATTCATAAAATCAAACGAAAAAAAATTAATGATGAAAGATAATTTAAGATCACTAAGAATAATTCGGTATAGAAGTAAGGAAGAATTCTCTTAAAAAGTACTCTCTCTACTAACTAACTTCCATATATATAGGAATATAGAAAAGTTGGAAAGGAATGTCTAAGTCAACAGTTCAGAACTGCGATCCAAAAGATAATCTAGTTATGCGAAATCAAAACAAACTATCTCGCATACGAAATGAAGACTTTACAACATTACAACCCAAATTGTTAACGCGGTCGCTTATAAGACTTGACACAACATAATATTCAGAACCATACAAATTCCAAAAACGAGGTGCATACACAAAACCCAAGCAGAAACTCCTAAAGGTCAAAAATCATGTCGGCTGCAGCACTACAACTATGCTCTATACATACACTTCCTTGAAACCTAAAAGCCGAGTAGATCATTATAATTGTGTATCTTTCTTTGGTATCATCTGATGAATGTTTGAGTGACTCATACAAAGTTAGTTTGGAAAAGACTGAATAATTCATAAAATCAAAAGAAATTCCAAAAGTTGATTTGATCATTATAATTGTGAATCTTTGGTATCATCTGATGAATCTTTGAGTGACTCATACAAAGTTGGTTTGGAGAAGATTGAAGAATTCATAAAATCAAAAGAAAACAAATTAATAATGAAAGATATTTAAACATAGGTTGAAAAACAACAAATAAAAATGAATTCAGTGGACAAGTATAACTCAATGTGTCAGGAATTGATGAAAGCGAAGTGTGTGAGACTTTTGTTGAAGATGAAAGCGAATTGAGTGAGATTTCTTTTGAAAATAAAATTCATTATTCTTCGTTTGTGAAAAATGTTGATGAACCAAAAAGGAAATTGATTTATGAAGATTCTATGTAATTTGAAAAGATTGTTGAAAATCAAGTTTTCAAAAGTCTAAATGACAATGCAGTTGTTTTCACAAAAGTAAAATCAACTCCAAATCAAGTTTCTCTTAAGAAAGGACTGAACAAAGATGCTACATCTGAATTGAATTCAATTGTTCAAAATCATAATTCCAATTCATGTAAGGATTATTTTTTTGTCTAAACCATTTGAAAATATTGAAGAAACAAAAGGTCTTTCTGAAAAGATATCATGGAAATCAACAGGAAGATAAATTTCAAAACCACTGAATGTTGTGAACAATTAAATTGTGGTTACTGAATCAGACGGAACTGAATCTAAGAATATCAGTTCAGATAAAGTAGTTTATGATAAATCTAAAATTACGAAAAACATTTGGGATAAAGTTGGTTTGAAAGATTTGAAAGGAAAATCAAAGTTGAATATTCTACAAAAACAGAGGCAAAAATTAAAGAAGGAAAAGAAAAGTGATATGAATGCAAGATAAAAAAATAATTTGAGAGAAAGAAAGAAGTTTTGGAAACAAAAAGAAAAATCATCATATTATTTTAATAATCAAAAGAATGTTCCATCTTGTTCTTTGTCTTAAAAGAAAGATCAAGAGTCTATTAATTCTTTAAGATATTTTCGTCAAAAATGATATTCATCACAACTCAAAAACACAAAGACTTATTTTGGTCCCAATTAATTCTATTCAAAGAATTCAAAATGAAAGAAATCAAATTCAAAACAAGTGTTTGTTAAAAAGAAATCAATTTAAGATGAAGAATTATGAAGCAAAATCGAAGGCATAAGAAAAAGAATTTTTGAAAAGAGTTAATCGAAAATAAATGTATATTCAAATGAAAACTCCCTTCGTTGAAATAAATCACTGTGATGCCAAAAATCAAGTTTTCAAGAAAATACATGATGAGAATAATGTTTTGACTATGAAATCCCTTTGGATGGATAAGTATAACATTTTTCTTGTTTCTGTTTCAAAATAAAAAATCTCACAAGGGCCCAAGCTGGTTTGGGTTCCTAAACTTATGTAATTTTGTAGGTGATCCGTGATGAGTAGTAGTAATCGGAATGGTAAATTGATAGCGGCTGCTCATGACACATGGCAGAAATGAAATCACAATTGAGGCAATTTCAAAGTTTGAAGGATGCCGCAAGAGTAAAATATGAAAATAATGCCACCGGTGAAGCCAAATCATATGGTATAATAATCTATAGAGAATTTACAATTCTCAAGGTAGCATATGTGGAAGGATTAAAACACAATTTAATATTCATTTCTCAACTTCTTGTAGCTTTTGGTTTGACAATCTCATTTGATGAAGCAGGATCAGAAATCATCATCAAGGAAACTCAAAATGTGACTTTAAAGTCAAAGAGTAATGGAGAAATGCATCTTCAAAATGTGAATCCAAGTCAAGGGAAAGACCGAGTGACAATGGTGTCTTCGTTGCAAGGAGAGGGGTTTTCCGAGAGAGAGAACTCATATGCCAAGAGGACAGTGGGAGGAAAATTGACCTTGAAGAGCGTCAAGAGTTAAGCGAAGAAGGAACCTCAAACACTAGCACTTAACCCATGGAGGAAACTCCTGTTAAACCAATTGACCAGTCTTTACCTCTGAGACGTTCCAGTAGAGTTAGAATGGCACCTGAGTTTTATTGTTTCCATATTACTACAGATGGTGATACATTTATCAGTGATAGTACACTAGTAAATTTGGATGAGCCTAATAACTATAAGGAAGCCATGGCGGGCCCTGAATCTGCAAAATTGAAAGAGACTATGGACATCGAGATTCAATCCATATATGACAATCAAGTTTGGAACTTGGTTGACAATGTACCAGGTCGTAAGGCAGTCGGGCGCAAGTGGATCTTCAAGAAGAAGGCCGATATGGATGGGAAAGTGCACACATATAAGGCGTGATTGGTTGCGAAGGGCTTTACTCAAACTCATGGAGTTGACTATGACGAGACCTTCTCACCAGTAGCAAATATCAAATCTATAGGGTTATGCTAGCCATAGCTGCATTTCATGATTATGAAATATGGCAAATGGATGTCAAAACCGCTTTCCTTAATGGGAAGTTAGCTGAATATGTTTATATGTGTCAGCTAGAGGGTTTTGTAAATGCAAAGTACCCTAATAGAGTGTAAACTTAAGAAATCCATATATGGATTGAAACAAGCATCTCGTAGATAGAATCTTTGTTTCAATGAGAAAGTCAAAGAGTTTAGTTTTTCGAGAAACGAGGATGAGTCCTGTGTATATGTTAAAGCTAGTAGGAGTACATTTAGCTTTCTGGTGTTGTATGTAGATGACAACTACTCATAGGAAACGAAATTCGAACCTTGCAGGAGGTTAAGTCCTTGCTTGGGGAGTGTTTTGCGATCAAGGACCTTGGGAAAGCTGCTTACATTCTAGGGATAATGATATTGAGAAATAGGACTAAAAGACTAATAGGACTTAGTCAAAGTAACTATTTGGATAAGGTGTTGAAACATTTTAGCATGGAAAATTCCAAGAAAGGTGAATGACCTATCCAGAGCAATGCCAAACTGAGTAAGACTCAAAGTCCGAGTACCAATGCTGAGATAGCAGAGATGAGTCGAGTACCATATGTTTCCGCAGTTGGCTCGATCATGTATGCTATGACTGGTACTCGCCCTGATGTGACTTTTTTCTTGATCATGGTCCGCATATATTAAGGGAATCCTGGTAAAGCTCACTGAACTGCGGTAAAGAACATTCTTAAGTACCTACAGAGGACTAAGGGTTGGGTCCTTACCCTCGGTTGGAGTGATGACTTGAGAGTAGCAGGCTTTAGTGACGTCATCTTTCAGACCGGTAGAGATAATTTCCGCTCTCAGTTGGGCTGGGTATTTATCCTGAATGGAGGAGCAATAACTTGGAAAAGTTCCAAACAGGAAATTGTAGCTGATTCAACGTGCAAATCAGAGTACATAGCAGCAAGCGAAGTGTCGAAGGAGGCGATATGGCTGAAGAAATTCATTGGATACCTTGGAGTTGTACTACCTGTAAAGGAGCCTATGGAGATTTTCTGTGAAAGCGAGAGTGTGGTGGCCATAGCCAAGGAACCGATGGATCATGGCAGATCTAGGCACATCGACAGAAAATATCACTTCATAAGACATCAAGTAGAAAAAGGACTCCTTGTAGTAAAGAGGATATCATCGGAGGAGAGCCCAAGAGATCCCCTTACGAAGGGAATGAGTAGGGTAAATCACTTGCAGCATGCTAGGAGTATTCAGCTGAAGGACGATATTAGCTTTAATGGTTAGATAGTTTTTAGAAAGTTGTAATAGATAAAATGTAATTGACATTTCATGATTAAATAAAAGAATTTTTATTTATAAGTAAAGTTACTATCTTCTGTCGATTGTTTACTATTGTTTCATTTTGCATTTTATGACTTCCAGAATAATAAGATTATTCAAAGTATCCAGAGTCGATCATACTTTGGAAGTAGCTATTGAGAGAAGACGGCCATGAATTAGGTTGTAGATTGTGTAAGGTGTTTATGTTGGATTAATGTCTAAGTCCATAACTATATTTGGTAAGACTTGACCCAACCCGGCATGGTCCATTTGGGTTGCATACCATCATGCACTTGAATGAGAGAAATAAGACACTTATGGTTATTAATATATTATAAGTTCTAGTATATTAATAATAAGAATAATAAGATTATTTAATTAGTATTGATCAAGAATTAATCTAGGATTAATTAAGTGATCAAAAGAAGACTAATTAAATATATGGGTTGATAGTGTAAATCATCCATTACTTGTATAGTGGGCTAATGCTCCATGGATAATCAAGTTGGGCTAAAACCCATAGGATGGTCCATGGATGCTCCATGGTGTATTTGTACCCATGGATCCAAGGAAATGGAAAGCCATGACAATTAAGAGTTTACCCTAATTGTGTAACTATATAAGCATCTTATTATTGAGGAAAAAATTGGCCACTAGAGATAGTGAAGAAAGGGCTAGCCGATTTTGAAGAGTGTAGAATTCTCTCAAATCATTCCAAGTGTTTTGATGATTGTGATTCCATTTGAGGTGTCACACTTGGGGCACTAAGCACTCAAGCTTCATGAAGACTTACTACACCAAAAAGGTATGTATTCTATCCTACTATATCCATTGTTTTATATGCTAGATTAGGATAATACCTTGGGAGTTCTTATTTGCATGTATAATAGAGAAAACATAGATCCAAGGTATTTAGGGTTGCATGTACACTTAGGAAGTGTTAGAATGCTCAAAACCCAACAGTGGTATCAGAGCCACGGGTTGTTTTCTGTTATATTGATGCAAATATTTTATTTTCAAAGTTGGAAAAAAAAAATGAAAAAAAAAACATGAAGTTTGTCAAATTTTAAGATAATTACTTGTTCTTGTGAAAAACTAATTATTTGTAAAATTTGAATAATGTGCTTTATGAGTTGAATTAGGTCAAATTTAATAAAAGATAAAATAATATGATTATTTTATTAGTTTTAAAAGTTTGATCTAAAGAGTTTTATTTTTTTTTGAAACCTCCATAAGTTATGGATATGAAAAGGTTTTTAAAAAAATATTGATTCAAAGTTTTATGGAGTTACAAAAAATTTGGTGTTAATGTTTTAAAGGATTCCATAACTTAAGAATAAGTTATGGATCACCAAAAGTTTTTTGTGTTACCTTATTTTATGAGTGAATTTAGATTAATGAATAAAATTATGTGATAGTTGGTTTTAATCCAAATTAATCTAAAAGAAGTTCATAAAATGTGTTTATGTAACTTATAAGTCACATTTATGAATCTTAAAACTCATAAAAGTTGGCAAAGGTTACAAAAATGAAGAGTCTAGTTCTAATTAAATGGCTTTATGACTCCATAACTTGTCCTCAAGTTATGGAGGACCAAGAGTCTCTTCATTTAATAAAATAAAATAAATAAATAAAAAAAAAAGTGTAACCTTAATTAATTCCATAAGTTATAAAATAAAGAAAAGTTAATTCTTTTATTAGTTTAAAGTCTTCCATAACTTGTCCTCAAGTTATGGAACTTGAAGAGTTTTTGGATTAAAACTACTTTAAACACATAAGTTATGGAATTAATTAGTTTTGAATAGTTTCAAAACTTGCCCTCAAGTTTTGGAATTTGTAAAGTTTTCACTTATGAATACTTTAATTCCAAGTTAGCCCTTAGAATTTTAAAAGTTAAAATTCAACCCTTATACTTTATAATATTATAAGTTAATAATATATATATGTATAAGAGTAAAGTCAGTCTTACTGCTAGTACGCCTCATTCACGAAGCCGGTCTATAAGGTGGGTATAAGGTTGTTGCCTATAAAATGGCAACTTAATGGGTGTCCACTCTCACCCACCGCTTGCTTGACCGGTGGAGGGTCGTTAGCCGAACGGGTTTGACAGGACTATAATTCTCCCTTCATTAAAAGTATTAATGATAATACTAAGTAACTAAACTCTTAATAATACCCAATCTTAGTTACTTAGGAAAAATGTGAATAAGGTGCTAATCCATGAAATTACACTTTACACTTTGTCTAAGTCGTTAGTGGAGCGTGTGTGGTTAACCGGCACACTAACTTGGACTTAACAAGGTAGGTAAAGGGTGACTTAATATTTATCATAGTATCGATGGAGCGTGTGTGGTTAACCGGCACATCGATTGAGGGGTAATTTATTAAGGGTACCAAGTGATTTGCATGGTTACTTCACACCTTGTTTTGTGATCCTCGGCATCCCAGTCACAAAACCAGAAGGGCACACTCGAGATTGAAACATGCCTTTGAAAAGTTCAATGAATCTCAAAGATCTAGGAGTTTCAAAACCAATTAAAACCTAATAATACATTTCGTTTATCTTGGTGGAAATTGGTGAATCGTCATTCACCTACCTTCAAATATTTTATAGCTTGGATTACGACATACCTCTTCTAAGTTATAAAATAGTTAGTTGGGTCCTAGCCTTAATATTTCATATTGGGTGTCATATTAAGGACTTTAAATCAACTATCTTGAATATCTCCCAAAAGATGTCTGGTTTAGACACCTATGATCTTCCCAAATCTCTTGAAACAAGGTTTCCTAATGAAGATGATGTCCCATGGATATCATACTTCTTCACCTCTTCAAATTATTCTCCCTAACCCACAAGTTCTTGAAAAGTTTAAGGTCACTCAGGCCCTATTAGGCAAGGCAAGGTCTAGGTGTGGTCACATCTTGGAGATGTAGTCACATATTGACAAGCCGGGAGAGTTGGGTGTCAAAGTCTTGAGAAAGTTGGTGGTTCAACTACTTTCTAAGTCACATAGTGAGTTCTTTTGGAACACCTATGAAAAAGACTATGACAAGACCCTTAATGATCTTATCTATTTGTTAAGATCAACTTCCTAAAACTTTATGGACATTGACAATAGTGACACAGGAAATCCAGTAAAGCATTCTCTTCCCAATGGAAAGGGATCGGCTATAGTCAACTCGGTTGACCAAATGGTAAAGAGAAAAGCTAAGTCTGTGATAGTCCTGTGTACCATTATCAAAGGGTCCATATGTTTGTATTGCCAAAGAAAGGGCATTGGTTGCGAAGCTGCCAAATTTACCTAAGGATGTTAAAGTCAATAAGTTTGACTCTACTTCAGGTAAATTCCACTATCTAACTCTGTTAAGTTTCTATTCTGAGATTCTTGATACATGATGTGACTGGGTCACATGGAGATGGTTTAAGAATCAAAGGAAAAAAAGTGAAGAAACTTAAAGAAAGAATATGCTGAATCTGATCGCATAGATGGATTTCTATCGCATAGTTTGAAAAATCGGATTCTTGAGCTACTTCTTAGGAGTTATGACTTAGGAATAGATAACAACAAGTTTTCATATGGATTGTAAGGATAGTTTTTCCGCAAAGTTTTAAAATAAAAGGAAATTTTTGATTTTATTTATTTTAAAATATCCTTACAATGGCATCTGTGGAAATTTTTGTTGCTTATAAGATTCCATTAGTAGCAAGAGTGGAAGTATGAAATTGATTCTTTCATTTGTGGTAATGTCTAAATTTACCAAATAAGGAAAGATTCTCATCACCCAAGTTTCAATTGGACAGGAACTTGGAATCATGCAAGTTGTATAGCATGATGAATGAGAACTTTCAAGTTTTGGAAAATTAAGACTAATTACTTGTTCACATGGATGTGTGAGTCAAGTAAAGGACTTAGGGATCGAGTACACATTCTTGTGCACTGATTAAGTCCACCACTAAAGATCGTTAAGAAGAATCAAATTAGGCAGAAGGATAAAAGTTTCTCATATCTGAAAAGATGGGAGAGTACTTTAGTATCAGTTTTGAGATCATCTTAATGATTAAGAAACCATAGCACAATTAGTTCTCTAAGGAAATCTTAGTGCATTCTTATGACTAAGAAGAGGGATCTTGAATTGTTGAAGTGGTTAAATCAAGAAGATGAGTCATACTTCGTTCCAATACAAGTCTTAGAGTCATACTCCAAGATTGTCATTTGAGTGACATGTCTTAAAGAAGGTTTAAAACACTTGTCAAATGTAAGAGTAAAAGTTTTCTACTCTTGTACATTTGAAATTGGTAAGTTGTGATGTTTTGGATAAAACAAAGACCAACTTAGGCCAATTGGGTAAAGTGTTTTTCTTGATTAGAATCCGCACTATCTCTTGGATGTTTGACAAGGGAGTCTTATATGTCAAGAGGACAGTGGGAGTCTTAAAGGTCTTGAAAGTCTCAAGAAATAATCAAGAATAAAACCTGAAGTTCTTCGCTAGCACACGACTTGAGGTTTATAACCTATCGTGTTGACATATCTGTGCCCATTCCAGTTAAAGTTGGCTTTGCATATGAGTTCTTAGAGTTCTCAGTTTGTTGCATAACAACTTGGAAGCAATGGCAGGCCCTTGAGCTGCCAGGTGGCAAGAAGTTAAGATTGAGTTCAATCCATATGGTTTTGGATTTGTCATTATCTTTGTCTTGTGATTATGGTTTGACAAATTCATATGGGTAGGAACTCATACACCATATAAATCTAAGTGTCATAAGGTTTCTCTCCGATTCATGAAAATGATGGTGAGGAAACACTTTCACTAAGTAGATTTTATCTAGATAGCAATTGTGATATTTGCATTCTCAAAGTCGTTAGTGGAGCGCGTGTGGTTAACCGGCACACTAACCTGGACTTGTGAGAAGTGGCAAAAAGGTCTAAACATTATGATTACGGCATCCCTCTTCATAATTGTTTAGATACACAAGTGTGCTATCTAAGGGAAGGTGTATGATTTTGATAAAGACTTATCAAAACAATCTAGTATCAGAAATCTGAACTTTGGTAAGAAAGTCAGCTGATTTCTGAGTACATGTCAAAGCTAGTGGGAGCATAAGTGTTATGCTAATAATCATCATGTTAGTGGGAGCATGATAATTATGATAAGTATTGCAAGTTAGCAATGTTAATTATAGAAAACAAAAATTTTAATTGGGAAAAAGTTGTTTTGCTATAATTAAGGGAGAGGAAATTATACTTCATATCAAATCTATAAGGTTTAGATCTGAGGTTTTAATCATTTAGTCAAGGATATATATGAATTTCATGTTGGAATGGCTCAACATAAGGAAATTCTGTATATGGGTCCATTATTTGCGTTCTAAAATTCGATTATGATTACGGCATCCCTTTTCATAATCTGAATTATGAGAACTTGGCAAATTGAAATGGAAATATTATAGCAAAAGACTGGTTTAGTCTTTATGTAAGACATCATGAATCGTGTCCCATATGCTTCGGATATAGGATCGATTACATGTGCTATAATCATCCGTTCTAAAATTTTCCAAATGCCTGGGGCATTAAGAAGGGAAAAGGTTTAGAACTGGATATGACTAAAAGGATTAAACAATTGTCGAGGACAATCTAAGGTTTACCAAAGATTGGTTGCTCAAGGACAGTTGGAAGTATAGTGATAATTCTGGAAGGACCATATTGACATAGTCTGTAAGGAGGCAACTCTTGTTCAGAAGTGATAGTCAAAATGGAATCTGGAAATGTTTCAAAGTTAGAATTTTCAATCTGTTTAAGATTAGGAAACTTAATGCAAGAAGGATGTTTCCAAGGAGTTGATCTCCTTTGGAATACTCTGTAATGGTTGTTGTCAAGTCCTTATGACTTTGTACATAATCATTACAAGAGGATCAATGCATATAAGTTTAGAATATGACAGATTCCAGTAAATGGCATGAATTTGGAATTCTTGCATTTGCAGTAAGGATTTGGGAGTGTGAAAAGAGAATCATTGAAGTTATGTTCAATGGATCTAGTTCACAAAGTAAAGATCATAGACAAACATAGTATGCATACTTAGTGTGTGGCATGACTAGTGTTTTGAAAAAAACATAGTGTACATGCTTGGAGCATGGGACAACTATTGTTTTAAATTCAAGAATAAAGTTGATAGCTGAAACAGTATACAATGAATAATGTGTAATCATATGGTGATAAATAAAAGGTGTTTATTTATGTTCAAAGAGTTGATACCATATTGGATTCAATTATTATTGTGTTTCACTTTGCATGTTTTGACTTCCCGAATAAACTGGGTTATTCTTCCGGAATGACTAAGTTATTCAAACCATCCACAGTCGGTCATATTTTGGAAGTAGATATGAATTAAGACTGTCATGATGGGTTGTAGAGGTCTAAGGTGTTGGACAAGGCTACAACAATCATGAGTGCTCATAAGTTCTGAGTATTGGATTCAACCCGCGCTCATTGGAATCACTTCATGGATTTTATCACGAGTGATCATGAGACGATAATATCTTATATTCTTCAAACCTAGAGATATGAGTTGTTACTATGAGTTGATAGTACATTGATAGCACGAAAACGCATTTGGTAACTCGGTGCTATAAAACGTGCCTTTGTGTATGATTCAACAAGTAGTAGAACAAGCCATATGAGTCGAAGTTTATCCGTTCCTTTTACCTTCGGGATAAAAGCGATATCTGTGGGCCCCTCGATGATTTGATGATGACAAATGGAAGTGCTCGGCCGGGCCAGGACTGATTTGATTTGTTCAATTAGTCAGTTGTCATAAATCGGAAATCGGGAAACAACAAATGGACAGAGAGAATGATTATAATCCATGTCTCAGTCCATATGATATCTAGAATGGAGGAATATATGATCCCTTATCTAATGGACAAGTCACTGACAAAGGTCAGAGTTCATCTACAAGGTCAGAGTTCGACAGAAGCTTTTGAGAGCTACGATTGCCGGTTGGTTCCTGAAGTCATACGCAATAATAGTTTTAGACTTATCCAAGTGGGAGACTGTTGGATTAATGTCTAAGTCCATAACTATATTTGGTAAGACTTGACCCAACCCGGCATGGTCCATTTGGGTTGCATACCATCATGCACTTGAATGAGAGAAATAAGACACTTATGGTTATTAATATATTATAAGTTCTAGTATATTAATAATAAGAATAATAAGATTATTTAATTAGTATTGATCAAGAATTAATCTAGGATTAATTAAGTGATCAAAAGAAGACTAATTAAATATATGGGTTGATAGTGTAAATCATCCATTACTTGTATAGTGGGCTAATGCTCCATGGATAATCAAGTTGGGCTAAAACCCATAGGATGGTCCATGGATGCTCCATGGTGTATTTGTACCCATGGATCCAAGGAAATGGAAAGCCATGACAATTAAGAGTTTACCCTAATTGTGTAACTATATAAGCATCTTATTATTGAGGAAAAAATTGGCCACTAGAGATAGTGAAGAAAGGGCTAGCCGATTTTGAAGAGTGTAGAATTCTCTCAAATCATTCCAAGTGTTTTGATGATTGTGATTCCATTTGAGGTGTCACACTTGGGGCACTAAGCACTCAAGCTTCATGAAGACTTACTACACCAAAAAGGTATGTATTCTATCCTACTATATCCATTGTTTTATATGCTAGATTAGGATAATACCTTGGGAGTTCTTATTTGCATGTATAATAGAGAAAACATAGATCCAAGGTATTTAGGGTTGCATGTACACTTAGGAAGTGTTAGAATGCTCAAAACCCAACAGTTTAGACATAGAAAAAGTTTGTTGCAACGTTCATGAGTGCTCCTAAAATAAGATTTGAGTATTAGATTAAGCCCACGCTCACATGAATCACTTCATGGGATTTATCACAAGTGATTGTGAGACGATAATAACATATAGTTTTCAAACCTAGATATATGAGTTGCTGATTATGAGTTGATTGTACATTGATAGTGCGAAAATGCATCAGTAACTTGATGTTATAAAACGTACTGTTGTGTATGGATTAACAAGTAATTAGTGCAAGAATATAAGACAAAGTTTATTGGTTCCTTTTATCCTAAGAGGAATAAACGCGATATCTTAGGCCCCTCGATGATTTTGTTTTGACTTATGTGTCGGGCCCGGTCATGACTCAATTGATGTGTTCAATTAAGTTCTATGTCAAACTAATCAGAAATCGGAAAACAAACTGCTAGACAATAAGTATGACTATGTTCCATGTATTTGTCCGCATGATATCTTGAGAACGGAGGATTTTATGATACCTTACCTAAAGGACACATCATAGTTCGATGACAAATTTTGAGAGCTACAATTGCTAATCGGATTTGAAGTCATACTTTCAGTTATAGTTATTAGACTTATCCAAGTGGGAGATTGTTGGATTAGGTATCTAAGCCCCTAACTATAATTGGCATGTACTTGACCAGATTAATCTGATAGGATGGATATTTGAGAAAGAGGTTATTTGTGATTTATTAATTATTTTGAGTATAATATATTAATTGAGAAATCATATTATTTAATTGGTATTGATAGAGAATTAATTTGGAATTAATTTAGTGATAAAAATAGACTGATTAAATATACGGGGACTGATTATGTAAATCGGTGATACATATGGTTTGGGCTATTGATCCATGGTGGGCTAATTTTATGTGAGCATCTATAAAGAGTTAGTCCATATGAGTTATTGGATCATAAGCTAAGTGTATGAATTAGGGTTTACAAGTTACCCTTGGAATTCTACACTATATATGTGTAACTCCTTAGTCAAAATCGATACACAAGTGTTCTAAGAAGCTTATAGCCGATTTTGGTGCTCCAAGCTCCCTCTCATAATTCTCCAATTGTTGGTGGCGTTTTGTGAACCATTTGAGGCATCACACTTGAGGTGCTAAGCTTTTGTGAGGTCAAATTCAACAAGGTACAATAATAGGTAATATTCTAACTAGTTTTTATGATTCATATGTCAAATTTTATGCTAGTTAGGCTTCATGATTTGGAAAAGAAAATTGCATGTATAATTAAAGAAAACATAGATCCAAAGCATTAGGGTTGTATGTGCACCATAGGGATATTATAGTGCTCAAAACCCATCAGTTCCTAGGATAAATGGTGACTAAAAGAGGAATTGAAGCAAGCCCGGAGAAAATCAAGGACATCCTTGATCTAAGATCACCATCCTCGATAAAAGATATGCATATACTAATTGGAAGAGTGGCAACCCTAAATTGGTTCATCTCAAGATCCTCACAAAGATGCAAGCGTTTTTAAGACATCTTGAAGAAGAATAACATATTCGAATGGACCCAGGAACATCAAGATGCTTTCCATGAACTTAAAATATTTGTAAGTTCACCATCCATATGTGAAACCATTAGACATGGAACCACTCCTTCTTTACCTCGTGATATCCTCAGACACGGTGAGTGCAATATTAGCTAAGGATCTAAATGGGGACCAACATCCCATCTACTATGTAAGTAAAAGTCTTTTGGATCCTAAGACCAGGTATTCCCACCTTGAAAACCTTATACTTGCATTAGTAACAGCTTCTACTAAATGTTAGGGCCAGGTCCCTTACGATATTCAGGATCCTCAAATATCCAGGATCCTCAGCTACAACAGGATCCTGATTAATTATTGTTAATATCTTTATTAATGTTTATAACGATCATATTTTGTCTATAACTAACACGTGTACCGAAGTAGTCAAGAGAAGACCAATTCTCAGCGAAGAATCATCTCAACTATGCTAAAGACTCGAAATACTTGGTCAAATAACATTCATGAAGTTGGTCATAGCGGATCCCAGAAATATCGGACATCTTGTAGGCTAGATTAGACTATAAATTGACACTTGTAATCTACACACAACACACTGTTCTTTAGTCTAAGATCACTCTTCAAATTTGTTTACTCATTCCCATTAAGAACTCACTGTAATCTTTATTTTATATCAATAAAATCATCAAGGCAGGTGATCATTATAACCTCCCAAGGCTTTATGTTGGAGATCCTAGCAAGGATTAAGGGCTTTCCTTGTAAACCATTGTGTTGCTTTCTTTTAACATTTTTTATTACACAATCTGAGCATCACAACCTATCATTCAATTTGGTTGATTGGTACTTGTGTAAATTTTGACCAAAACAATTTGGCGCCCACTGTGGGGATGTGGTGTTGAAAAACCTCGTAAAAATCATGTCTATACAACCGATCCTCTCTTCGTCCTCTGCTCCTTCCATTCCAACCAAAAACCTACCACCTCCTCCGAGTGGACCCCCACTCTGAGGAAAACCCCTGACACTTCTAAGAAAAGCACCCCCTTAATCGCTAATCCAGGAAGTTTGGGATCCTCAGGGCTCCAGGATCCAACTGCCTCAGTCACTACTGCATAACTCTTCGCTATGATGAGGAAAATGATGCAACAGGTGACCTAACAACATGAAGAGAATAGAGCACTACTCAAAGAAGTGGAGAGGATGAAGGTGGAATTTCAGAATTCCTAGGAAACTACGACCACAATTTTAAAACCAATGGTCCTGGACTTCAATATTGCAGGATCCTCAAAAAATCGACAGAAGGACACGATTCCTACCATTGTGGCGTCGCCCTAGGGGGAAACTATAGACAACTGAGCCTCCATGATCAATGATCTTAATGAGCCATTCAACACTCCTAGAAACCTTGATTCTGTTAACTTCTTAAATAGCAATACTATTAATACTAACTATGTTAACGTTGATGCATGAGTAAACCCAAAAATGCCAGGGAACTTCAACAATTAAGACAACTCATCTCTAGTGTACCCGGAGTGGTCCAACCAATACCAGAAGGATCTCCTACAAGCTAACCATAGGATCTCGAGATTTGCTCCCGTGATAGCCGATACCGAAGTTCCTAAGCGCTTCCAAACTCCAAAAATGAAGCTACACGATGGAACGATAGATCCTCTAGAGCATATATCCCAATACAGTGAAAGGATGGATATCATTCCCATCCTAGTGCAGTTGAAGGAAGCTTGCCTATGCAAATTCTTTGGTTTGATCCTTACTGGATCAACCCTCAAATGGCTGATAAACGTTCCCCATACTCTCTTACTTTTTTTGCACACTTAGTTAATATAGTTAATTACCAGTTTCCTTGCAGTAGAACCTTCGAAAAGATCACTAGTGATCTCTACCATGTGGTTCAAAATCCTAAGGAAAAACATAGGGACTATGTTAACAAGTTTGGCAAGGAGGCTCTAAGCATCCTCAACATCGACATGGCCACGACTATAGAATCCTTTAAAATGGGACAAAGAAAGGATTCACCCTTCTATGAAAACCTTGTGATGACCCCATGCAAAAGATTGGATCGAGTCAGGTGCCGAGCGTTGAGGTTCATAAGGATCGAAGAGGATGGAGAGATCCAGAAGAGAAGCAACCTTTCGGATAAATATGAGAACCCCAAAAGGAAGTCCGAATCCTCAACTTAAAGATCCTACAAATCGAAGCCCTATTCCTAACCAGATCATCACAAGGTTAATGCCCTTGAAGATGGAGGCGAAGAGGAAGAGCTTCCTAAAATCGTTGACTATTGTTTTTCTGTGGATGTTTCAGGTGTAATTCATGTTATGTAGGATCTTGGAGATAAATCAAGATGGTCAAAGAGAGACAACAAGTCCACCGCTTGGAAAGACAAGTCCAAATGGTGTGCTTACCACAAAGAGTTTGGCCACATGACGGAGGACTGCATAGCTCTACGAAAAGAAATAAGCTACCTCCTTCGTAAAGGACAACGCAAAGAGATCCTCGGAGGAAAATGAGAAAAATCCAAGGAGAACAACCAGGATGATCATAGGATCCCGGAGAAACCAAAATCTCCACCCTCTAACGCTAAGATAATTAACGTTATCTCAGGCGGATCTAGCATCTGTGACACCTCTTATTATTAGGATAAAAGACACACCAAGGTCTCTCAAACAGAAAAGGATGACAGACCATAGAAGAATACCATGATTAGCAGTAAAAAAGAAATCACATTTGACGAGTCGCACAGGGAAGGAATTCAGGATCCTCACCATGACGGACTCGTGATAACACTGTAGATGGCCAACCATTTCGTCAGAAGGATCATCCTCAGTTAACATCGTACTCCTAGATACACTAAAAAGAATGAACATCCCATAATCAGAAATAGTCAGAAGATCCTTAGTCCTCATAGGATTTAGCGGGGAAACAAAACACATAATTGGATAAATAAAGATACTAATAGACATAGAAGGGGTAAACTTTATACAAAATTTATGTGTTATTGACACCTTATCCTCTTATAATGTGATAATACGTAGACCATGGATTCACGAGATGAAATCAGTTGCATCGACATACTATCAGTGTGTGAAGTTACCCACTCAATGGGAAACAATGAAGATCATGGGAGATCAACAAGAATCGAAAGAATGCTAGAAAACCTCCATGAAATCTACGACCAAACCCCAACAAGAATAAAAATTAAGGCAGGGGCACGACATGTTCTAGAGACAAAAGAACAAGACGTAAAGGAAGTGCCCCGGGGCATCTAGGAACCTGGAGCTAACGTTCTCATAGGATCCTCAATGTCTGAGCAGATCGAACATGATCTATTGGATTTCTTAAGAACCAAAAGCACGACATTCACATGGAAACACGAAGATATGACATGTATAGACAAGATTATTATTACTCATAAACTTAATATTGATCCTTATTTTAGATCAATACACCAAAAGAGAAGGAAGTTTACACCCGAAAGGAATCAAATCATCCAAGAGGAAGTAAAGAACCTACTTAAAACAGGGATGATCAAGGAAGTAAAGTTCCCAAGATGGCTAGATAACATGGTTGTCGTACAAATGATAAAAGGAAAATGGAAAGTGTGTGTATATTACACGAATCTTAATAAGGCTTTTCCTAAGAATCATTTCCCTCTGCTGCATATTGACTCTATGATAGATGTGACGGCTGGCCATGAACTTCTGACTTTCATGGATGCTTTAGCAGGATTCATAACAACAACATGTATATATTGTGATATTGCATTCATAACAACAACAAGTATATATTGTTACACCGCAATGCCTTTTGGTCTTAAAAATGTAGGTGCGACATATCAAAGGTTGGCGAATCAGATGTTCAAAGACAAGCTGGGGGACACCATGGAAGTTTATATTGACAACATGATAGTGAAGTCAATGAAATCCGAAGATCACCTTAGAGACCTCAAGGAAACGTTTGACATCGTGGAAGAGTACAATATGAAGCTGAACCCACTTAAATGTCACTTTGGAATGATGTCAGGAAACTTCCTTGGATACATGGTGACCAAAAAATGGATAGAAGCAAGCCCAGAACAAATAAAGTCAATCATGGAACTAGTATCCATATCTTTAACAAAACACATCCAAATGCTAACCAGAAGTGTAACAACATGTAAGAGGTTCAATTCAAGATACTCAGAAAGGTGCAAGCCCGTTTTACGATATCTTGAAAAAGAACAAGAAATTTGAATAGAAGAAGGAACACGAGAAAGCCTTACAGGAACTTAAAAAATATCTAAGCTCAGCTCCACTACTAGTGAAGCCTATCGATGGAGAACCACCTATTCTCTACCTCTCAGTATCCTTAAACGCATTAAGTTTCGTTCTGGTCAAGGATCTTAACGAGGAGCAACATCCTATCTACTATGTAATTAAGAGTCTCATGGATCCTAAAACCATATACTCTCACCTCGAAAAATTAATTATTGCCTTAGTAACTGCTTCTACCAAATCAAGACACTATTTCGAAACACAAACTATACATGTAAAAACTAACTATCCTATCAAGAATGTCATGACAAAACCAGAAATTTCAGGAAGGATGGCAAAATGGTCGGTGAAGTTAAGTACATTTGACATCAGATACGAACCAAGATCCGCCATAAAACCACAAGCATTAGTAGACTTTGTGGCTGACTTTAGTGATGATCTACAAAATGAAGTAGATATGGATGCGAAGCAACTACTAGACGATGAACACCCAGGAAAAATGGACGTTGTTCACAAATGGAGCTTCAAATCAGAAAGGAATAGGCCTAAGGATCATACTAAACTTGCCATAGGGGGGACATCATACCCCAAGCAGTTAGTTGTGAATTCAACACAACCAACAACGAAGCAGAATACGAAGCACTAATCATGGGACTACAAATAGCTAAGGACCTTCAAATCAAGGATATTTAGGTATTTGTTGCTTCTTTATTACTAACCAATCACTACAATGGATCTTATGCAGTGAATGGTGAAAATTAGCATTATACCAAGAGATCCTCAAAAAATTAGCTTCTGATTTCGAAAACATTAGCCTAACCCAACTTCCCAAAAAGGAAAGCACAGAAGTAGATGCATTAGCCAATTTAGGATCCTCCATTAGGATTCCACCAGAGACGAAGATTCCTATAACTCACATAATAACCCCAGCCATAGAAACCCTTCCGACAAATCAAAAGATCCTATGCATCTAAAAAGCGTAGTAGTTATTGAAGATCCTGACCCTAGGATCCTTCCTCAAAGGGATCCCGACGAACAAGATCCTTAAAGAAGTCGGAAATCATGGACCCAAACCATTATCGAGTATCTCCAAAATGGCACAATCGAAAAAGGAGAAAAAAGTGAAAGAGCGTTCTAGATGAGAGTCTCAAGATTTGCGTTAATCCAAGGTAAACTTTACAAAAAATCTATGGCAGATCCATACCTAAGATGCTTGGAAGATCCTGAAGCCGCATAAGTCTTAAAGGATATAGATGAAGGAGATTATGGCAATCACACCGGAGACAGATCGTTATGCTCCAAAATACTAAGGACATGATACTATTGGCCAACCATGAAGAAAGATTCCTTTCTACATGCTCAAAAGTGTGATGCTTGCCAAATACACAGCAACATCCCGCATCAACAGATAGAACCGCTACATCCTATTATCTCCCCATGGTTATTCATGAAATAGGGGATGAATATTGTAGGAACATTTCCTGTAGCCCTAGGAGGAAAAGTATTCGTGTTGGTGATGACTGATTACTTCTCTAAATGGATCGAAGCTACAACTTTCGTCCAGGTAAGAGACAAAGGGGTAGTATCATTTATTAAACATACTCTCTTGACCAGGTTCGGGATCCCGACTGAAATCATATGCGACAATGGATCCCAATTTATCAGCAAAAGGACAAGAGACATTTGCACAAGATGGGGAATCAAAATGATAATGTCCACTCCTATTCATCTCCAAGCCAATGGTCAAGTGGAGTCCAGCAACAAAATAATAGTTAAGAATTTGAAGAAAAGGTTGGACAATAAGTAGGGCAGATGGGCAGAAGAACTTCCTTTCGTTTTATGCACAGATAGATCCACTTCAAAAGTGATCACAAGCCAGACCCACTATTCCTTAGTGTTTGGGACAGAAGCAGTAATCCATACTAAAGTAGTGATCCTGAAGATAAGATACTTGCTGCAAGACCAAGAGAATAATGACATGATCCTAGCACATGATCTTGACACTATTAACGAGCTTAGGGATCTCTCCAAAATACGCATTAGTGCTCATTAAGAAATAATCACCAAGGCTTACAATAGGAATATAAGGGTCAGAAGGTTTCAAATAGGAGACTTGGTATTAAGGGAAACAATCCAAAACACCATGGATCCTAGTGTAGGAAAATTGGCTCCTAAATAGGAAGGACCATATCTTGTAGATGCTAATTTAGGAAAAGTTGCATACTGGCTAGCAACACTCGAAGGAGACATTCTGCCAAGATCCTGGAATGCCATACACCTCAAAGAATACTACATGTAAGTAGGATTGAATGATCCACAACAAAACCAAGGTACACATGTTCTTTACCTTAAAACTTTTATTATTACTTATTTTCTCCTCGAATACATCACTAACTAAAGCATCGGAGGGCCGTTAGCCGGACTAACGCCCACCCTTAGCTAACGTTTGCTATGAAGAACAACATACAATTAAGGATCTTCAAGAGTGAAGATCCTGAAACATCAGGATCCTCACAATCGAAGATCCTAGAATGTTTGGATCCTCAAGATTGAACACCCTAAAGGACAAGGATCTTGACACATAAAGATCTCAATACTTGGTCAACCCGTTATATTTAACAATGTAATCTCTAAACATGCATGTGCACAAGCTAGAGACTGATCATCTCTCCCACGCCTAAGGATACATAATCCCCTGTAAGGTTTAAAGAGCTAATTACCTCTTTCACATGAACTATGGTTTAAACACCTCGCTTGGACGCATGATATCTAATTGTGGGATTCGGGTAAGGGGATCATTTTAAGATTCAGTGTCTTGGCAACCCTCTTATCTTTGAACACAAGTTGAGATCCTTAAGATTTATAAAATTTTCATGTTATCCAGAAATCGGGAACCTACCCCAGTGATTACTCCAGGTTTATAATATTTTCATGTTATCAAAGATTGGGATTTTGCCCCAGAAATTACATAAGGTCTATAACATCTTCATCCTATCACACGTTGGGAATGTTCCCCAAAGAATATGATCAAATTGCAACATTTTCATGTTACCTATCCAATAAAGTATATCACAAGTGGGCATCCTCCCCAGAATATAACATTAACATGTTATCTAAGTCTATAATCTAAACAAGTTAGCCTAAGGAGAAATTTCCCTTACAAGATCCAAGATCCTTATTTTTTTTAGGAACTCTGACAGTAAGGATCCTCATCGACCTTCATTGGTTAGGGACCTCATTCCCAACATTGAACCAAAGTTCTCTCCTAAGTTGGAATTTATTCTCAGTAAATTCCAAAATTCAAAGACTCCTGAATCTTAAAGAGAAACTCGAAGACAATCAGCCATGCATAAAAACCATAAGAGAGATGTAAAAGAAAAATGTTGCCATATCATTCAAAAGAAAAAAGAGTTACATATCAACACAACCAAAAGATTAATTATCTTACATCGCTAACAAATGCAAAAACTACTAAAACAAATTTTTTATAGGCCTAGATCTTATTCTGGTCATCATCGGTCGTGACCTTCTTCTCCCCTCCTCCAGTAAACATCAACATAGGATCCTGATTGGCGACAATAGATTTATCGATCAGCTTGGCCAACACCTCACGCCTTCCCTCCACGTCCCAGGAACTCGCATTTTCTAGATCCTCAGCCAGATTGATCTTAGCCTGCAAAATAGCTATTGCAGCGCTTGTCTTGGCATCAACAATCACTTCCTTGAGATCCGCAAGATGCTCTTCTTCCTTTTCGACTTTATGGTTGCTCAACAAATCCACCCTTTGGAGAAGATCCTTGTTGGTGACCCTCGATGTCTTCTCCTGCTCTTTTAGAACAAACTCGGCTTTATAAACACGGACCTTGAGGTCTTGGTAACATGAGAAACATGAGCGAAAGCCTAGAAGAAACATAAACATCAACATGAAAATTAACAAATATGATAGATTAATATGAATACTGCCTATGCGGATTTCTTATAGCTTGAGAAAACAAAGACAACTTCCCGAGAGCATCCTCGATATTGAGGTTCTCTAAGTAGAAATCTAAAACCTCAGAAGTCTTTCTTTTTCGGGATCCTAAAGCCTTAACCGTAAGATCTATATGAGATCTCTTGGGAGGAGGGAGAATGGAACCTTTTACAGTTTAACTTTGATTGAACCACTGGTCATATCATCTTCAACATCTGCGAAACCAAAGTGGGCCTTGGGCCGGGTAGTCATAGAACCTGCCAGAGAACCCTATCAAGTTAAGATCCTATTAAAAGAGATATTCAATAAAAATAATGTTATTATTGGCCATAGAAGCAGTAGTGGAGGAACCCTCATGAAGACTGGAATATTCAAGCCTGAACGACCTCTCAACTGCACGAAGTGTGGGGAATTTGGATATCTTGTCTATAGATTCTCCAGTGGCAGGAATAAGCTCCTCAAACCTAAACGCTGCATCAAAATAAACAAAATAATGGAAGTAAATTTTAGGATCCTTGATATCTAAATTTGTTTCCTACCCTTTTTAATTTATGATATTGACATGGAATCCTCCTCAAGAATAGAATTGCGTCTCATGAAGAAATATATTTCTTTCCAAGCGCCATCGTTTTGTTTAGATTTCAGAATGAGGTGGGGTTTATTTGTCTTAACTCTTAAAAGGAAACTAAAAGAACCAAAAGTAGAAAGATCATAGATGAAGGCCAACTCAGGTAATCTAATGTCCATATTTTTAGAGTCATTCAGGCGATCAATCCAAAAGAGGATCCTCCAAACCACAGGTATAGTTTGGATATAGGATATTCGGGTACACAAAAAGAATTCACGAACAATACCAGCAAAATGATAAGTTAAACCTAGAGCGAATGGATATTTAGGGAAACAAACCCACGCTGGGGATACAAAATCAGGTTGAGCAGTAGCCTTGAAAGGATGAAAAATCATATTAGAAGGAAAGCACCAATGGCTTTCAACGATTCCATGTCTTCATTGTCAAAAGAACAAACCTCGTCCTAGGTTAAGATTCCTGGATCATTAAAATCGTTCTCGGAAGGAGTAAAAATGTCAGCTTGAGAACGACTAATTTTCTTAGCCATGACAACGAAAATCAAAACAATGGAAGAAATAATTAAAGGAAAAAAGGATTACCTTCACAACGAGATGATGGCGACATGGAAAATTAAAAAAGAGAAGTTACTGAAAGCCCTCATTTATAGCTAGAAAAAGATGACGGATATGATTTGACCATTTCTTCATTATCTTGATAAAGATAAGACTTATCCCTTATAGACTAAATTCAAATTCCTTTTACCTATTTACTTTAAGCTATTCCTTTAATATTTTCAAAACTAACCCATATATTTTCAGGAATAACTTGGGGTCAATTGTTAGGGCCAGGATCCTTACGATTTTCAAGATCCTCAAATATATAGGATCCTCAGCTACATCAGGATCCCGAGTACTTACCGTTATTATTTTTATTAATATTTATAACGGTCATATTTTGTCTATAACTAACACGTATGCAGAAGTAGTCAAGAGAAGACCAATTGTCAGTGAAGAATCATCTGAATTATGCTAAAGACCCTGGTTACTTGGTCAAATAACGATCATGAAGCTGGTCATAGAGGATCCCGAATGTATCAGACATCTTGTTGGCAAGATTTTACTATAAATTGGTGATGGGTTTTAGCCATAAGAACATCCTATGTGCTCATACAAACCCTAATGCTTGGATCTAGGTTTCTCTATTATACATGCAATTCATCCAAGACTATAAACCCTAGATCTAATATATGATAATCAATATAACATATGAATTAGGGTTTAGATCATACCTTGATTGTTATGTAGCAATAACAATCTCAAATCCTCCATTCTAGATATCGTATAGACTGAGACATGGATCTAAATCATTCTCTCTGTCTATGTGCTGTTTCCCGAATTCAGATTTATGACGACTGACAACAAACTACAATTGAATACATCAATTTAGTCCTGGCTTGGCCAAGCGCTTAGGTGCCATCACTAAATCATCGAGGGGCCCACAGATATCGCTTTTATCCTACTTTGGATAAAAGGAACAGATAAACTTTGACTCAATGCTTGCTTGCACTCACTCACCAAATAACACACAACAATATGTTTTATAACACCAAGTTACTGGTGCGTTTACATATTATCAATGTGCAACCGACTCATAAGATACAAACTCACACATCTCAGTTTCAAGAATATAAGATGTTATTGTCTCACCAATCACTCGTGATGAAATCCATGAAGTGATCCAAGTGAGCATGGGTTTAATCCAATTCTCAAATCATATTTATAAGAACTCATGAACGTTGCAACAAACATTTTCTTATGTCCAATGCTCTTTAGACAATCCACACACCAATTCACGACAGTCTTCATTCATACCTACTTCCAAAATATGAACGACTGTGGCCCGTTCGAATAATTTGACTGTTCTTAACCAATTAAATTATTCAGGAAATCAAAACATGCAAAGTGAAACACAAGAATAATACTAATCCCATATGGCCTCAAACCTTTGAGTATAAATAAAACACTTTTATTTATCACCATATCGATTACTGATTATTTGTTGTTTCGGTTAATCAACTTCTTACTTGAATTATTACAACACTTGTCCCATGCTCTTAGCATGCACACAATGTTTACCTATGGTTCTTACTTTGTGAAATAGATCAAATGAACACATTTCCAATCATACTCATTTCACAACAACCAATCCATTCTACAAGTGAAAGAATGTCAAATTCTTGCCACTTATAGAATATGCTAGATTCTAACATTTTATGCGATGATCCTTTCGTAATGTCATAGCACAAAAGTCACAATGACTATTGCCAACAAAATTACAAAGTCCTCTATCAGAGATTGTTACAAGACAATTCCATAGATGTGATGTCTTTCACTCAAAGTCCATTCCTTTGAACATCCTTTTACATAAAAGCTTCTAATCTAGACATTGATTCTCAATATCCAACTCCCAATACAGAAACCTTTCCATACTTACCATATGACAACTCATTCTCAATAGAATCTTATCTATTCATAATAATGTCGATATGGTCCATCCAATACTATACTTCCAACTACTCACAAGCGACCAATCCTCGGCGATCTTTGGATTGTCATTTGATAGTTGTTTAATTATTTTAGTCAAAACCGATTCTTGTCCTTTTTTCCCTCTAAATGCGCTAGACATTTGGAAAATTTTAGAATGGTCAAATATTATAGCATTTGCAATCGATCCTATTCCCGAAGCGTATGGGACACGATGCATAATGTCTTACATGAAGATTTAATGCTTTATCAATCTTCTACCATAATATTTTATGTGCTACGTTCTTATAATTCGAATTATGAAGAGGAATGTCGTAATCATAATCGAAATTTAAGAACACACTATGTATCCTTGACTAAATTTATTAACATTCCACAACCTAGGCCTTTAGATTTAAAATGAAGCATAATATTCTCTCCCTTAATTATAGCAAAAGAACTATTCAACCCTTACAACTTTGCAAAGTATGACTCTTGTTTTCTATAATTAATATTGCTAACTTGCAATACTTGCCTTAATAATCATACAAGCATAACATTTATGCTCCTACTATCACGATGATTATTATTAACATAACACTTATGCTCCCACTAACTTTGATATGCATTTAGAAACAACTTAACTTTCAGAAAAACAATACCTATTGAATTTCTTAAGTTCATGTCTCTAACACCTAATGCTTTGATAATCCTTTATCTAAGCTTATACACTTTTCACTTAGATAGCTCATATGTGTGTCTAAACAATTTAGACTAATTGCTAAATCTCACAATTCGAATCATGCAAAGGGATACCGTAACCATAATCGAATTTAAGAATGCAATTTTCACAATCACTATCTTCTTAAAATCTTTCTTAGTGAAAGCATTTCCTCACAGTCATTTTCATGAAGGAAGGAATCTTATGACACTTAAATTTTAATGGTGTATGTGTTCCTATCCATGTGAATTTGTCAAAACCAAGGTTTGCGACAAATCCAAACTCATATGGACCGAACGTTCTCAATCTTGATTTCTTGCCTTATGGTAACACGGCTGCCTACCATGTCTTCCAAGTAGTTAAGCAGCTCACCCTTTCCTATCAATGTATTTTCAATTGATCAAGGTCCTTTCCTTTTATGCATTCAAATGAGAACTCATAGGGCTCACATGCATAATTAACTCAATTGGAATGGCACAAAAACAAGGTAATGTCAACATGATAGGTTGTAAACCTTGACTCGTGTACTAGTGATGATCGATATAGTTTATTCTTGATTTGTTCTTGAAAACTTTCAAGACCATTAAGACTCCCACAGACTCCTTGACATATAAGATTCTCTTGTCAATAAACATTTCTTGACAAACAAATATTCAAGAGTTAGTGTAGCCTTTATCAAGACAAAACATTTCATAAAACTGGTCCTAGTTGGTCTTTGTCTTATCCAAGACATCACAACTTTCCAATTTCAAATGTGTGACAATAGGAAAGCCTTTTTCCAAATTCTACATTTGATGAATGTTATAAACCTTCTTAAGACTTGTCACTCAATGTCACAATCTTAACTTTAAGACTTGTTTTGGAATAAAGTATGATTGACTTCTTGATTTAACCATTTTTTCAATTCTTGATGCCTCTTCTTATACATACACTTGTACTAAGACTTATTGAGAGGATCAACTGAAATATGGTTCTTAATCATTAAGACATATCATAAAGTATAAAAGGTACTCTCCCTTCTTCTTAGAAAAGAGAAACTTTTATCTTTCTGCCTACTTGATTCTGTTATTCGTTCTGCTATTGATTTAAGCCTTTTTCAACCAATTCAGAATTACACTTAATCTTATAAGTATAATCATGTTTACTAATCCTTTAGTAAATCATGACGAATATCTTTGTTACCCTTGTGGTGGACTTGATCAATACACAACTTTGTGTACTCGATCTTCTAGTCCTTCACTTGACACTTTGTCAACGAATTAGTCTAATTTCCAAATATGAAATTTCTCATTCATCATGCAACCAAGTTGCATGATTCCAAGTTTCTGTCCACTTGAAACTTGGGAGATGAGAAACTCTCCCTATTTGGTAAATTCTTGACATTTCCACTATTAACATAATCAAGAATCTTATCCATTCGTTGTAGAAATATGCAAACATCAATTTTCATAACGATTTCATTGCAAGGAAATAAATAAATAAATAAGTCAAATCAAAATTTTATTTTATTCATAAAAGTAGCGGAAAACATTTGTCCTTACGATGAAAAATCAACTGAAAAACTATGTAGTCAAAAGAAAAATTCCTAACAACTCTATCATAACTTTCTAAGCTCAAAATCTAATATTCAAGTACATGCGATCGAGATCCATTTCTTTGTGATTAGACTCATCTTGCTTTTCCATCAAGCTTCCTCTCTTTTCACTGATCCTACAAAACATTCAAATGTAATCTCATCACATTATGTATTAAGAATCAACGAATAGGAACTTAATGGAGTTAGATAGTTGACTTTACCTGAAGCACAACCATACTCTCTGACTCTCCTATCTTCTGGACTCTTCAGGCTCTTAGGGCAGAGATGTATCCAACGCCCTTTCTCTTGGCAGCAAATGCAGGTCGATACTCCTAGAACGTCCTCGGAAGCATGGTTGGTTGACTTTCCCAACAAATATGCTCCATTACTTTGCCAAATCATTTCTGATTCAGCAGCAATGAGCATGTAAGTTAGGTCAATGAGGTTTTCGTCATGATCCATCATATAATACTTTCTTTTGAACTCATTATATGATTCAGGGAGTGACTGCAAAACCTAGTTCACAACCAACTTATCAGGGAATAACACACCCAACATTATCAACCTATCGATGTGTGATTTCATTCCTAGAACGTGGGCACAAACAGGTTTACCATCTTCATGTTTCATTTCCAATAGGGCTTTAGTGACATTAAACCTTTCAGTTCTTTGATCTTGTGGGTTAGGGAGAATATGTGACAACCGTCAAATTCTGATCAATTCAAAGTCAAATAAAGTCAACAAGTCAAACCGGTCAACTCAATTTGCCCGTAGGTACTAGAGTTTACGTTATGTAATTTCTAAACAACTCTCTATTCTAATGAGAGATCATAAATCGAAAAGTGCGTACATCTAGATCTCCTTAACCTAAAACTGTGGTACGTGGCAAGCCAAACCGATAAAACAATGTTACATACTCATCGGGAGTATGCAAGATCCTTAAACAAGGCTTAACGGGGTTTACGGACCTTGCAGTGCGAAGCCGGACACTCAAAAAGGTCACCAATGAAACCTCTCCAAGAATGTCAAATCTCTCCCAACGGGGTTTACGGACCTTGCAGTGCGAAGCCGGACACTCAAAAAGGTCACCAATGAAACCTCTCCAAGAATGTCAAATCTCTCCCAAATCTCTCTAAGTATGTGAAATCTCTCCCAAATCTCTCTTTGTATGAGAAACCTCTCCAAGAATGTCAAATCTCTTCCAAATCTCTCTAAGTATGTGAAATCTCTCCCAAATCTCTCTTTATATGAGAAATCTCTCCAAGAATGTCAAATCTCTCCCAAATCTCTCTAAGTATGTGAAATCTCTCCCAAATCTCTCTTTGTATGAGAAATCTCTCCAAGAATGTCAAATCTCTCCCAAATCTCTCTAAGTATGTGAAATCTCTCCCAAATATCTCTTTGTATGTGAAATCTCTCCAAGAATGTCAAATCTCTCCCAAATATCTCTAAGTATGTGAAATCTCTCCCAAATATCTCTCTGTATGTGAAATCTCTCCAAGAATGTCAAATCTCTCCCAAATCTCTCTAAGTATGTGGAATCTCTCTCAAATCTCTCTCGAAACCTCTCCCAACTTTCTATAATCACTCGGGGCATTCCGACCCTTGAATTTGGCGAAAACAGCCCAAAAGCGGAAGTCTACGCGAAAAACGGGCTTGAGGAACCGAAACCCCTCTTAGGACCTGAAAGTCCTCTTAGGAACCGAAACCCCTCTTAGGAACCGAACCCTTCTGAGCCGAAGGCTGCTGAACTGAACCCGAAAGGTCCTCTCGGGCCCGAACCTCGCATGCCTCAACCGAACCCGAACGTTCGGCACCTTTCGGATCTGACCTCTTCTCTTCTAATGGCTACCGAACCTTCTCTTCTGATGGCCTGCCGAACCCTCGCTTCTGACCTTCGGACCGAGCCCTCGGACTAAGCCTCGCCTTCGCCTTATTCTTCTTGCTCGCATTCGCTTCCGGCTTGGCACCAGCCTGACCGAACCTCGGCCTAGGACCGAGAGGTCTCGCTGGGAAGCCTTTTTCTCCCGGTTTTCGACTAAATTTGCATTTTAGGCCCGTTTTTAATTATTTTAACACAGGATTTTCACCCAAAACTTTATTTTAACATATAAGGACCCTTAACTATTAATTAATCACATTTTTAGGGATAAAACCTTATCCAAAAGAGAGTGGGTGAAGTACAAAGGTAGAGTGTTGACTTTACTTATTTCTATGACACAAGCAACCACTCCCATACCCACTCCATGTCACTATTCACCACCAGCCCATCCCTAGTCACTTCATAGGTCCTTTCTCACTATTTTCAGCTATTCCCACGTTCTTAGGGCTGGAACATCCATCCTCTCTCTTCACACTTTAATCATTCTCTCATTTTTATCAAGAATCACACTCCAAACTCTCTCATCTTTTTCTCTCTAATTCGAGAATTTCAAGGCATACTCCAAGACTCTTCTCCTACAATTAGTAAGTATCATCATCTTTCTTATGATTATTACACATCCTCCTACTTAAAATCAAAGATTGCTTACACAAACATCATCACATTCTTGTTAGATCTTCGAATCTTCATGTGATTCTTCAAGTGTTCTTGGGTTGAACACTTCTCTTCTTCAACACTTACCTACTGAAATCACTCAAGGTGAGTTCATACCCCTACATTTTGATGTTTTCTCAAGCTTTTAGGGGGGGGGGGGAATACAAGTTAAAACACCAAGAACATAACTATACTTTTCTAACAGCCTTCATCAGAAAAGTTCAACTCCATTCACGGACTGTTTTGAACAACTTAAACATTTTAGTTTTCAAAACTGTTTTAGGTGCATGTAGGTCCACTTCTTAGCTTTAAAATGACTACTTGCACATCCCCATACGATTTTTCTACAATTTATGGTGATTTTTACAAAACTACCTATCATTTCAAACATCAATCCGGACCAGTCTGTGATTATGGACTTTTTCACACAAGTAAGAGGTCATTAAAAATTATAATAAAAATTATGAACAAACTAGACTCATTTTCCAAACTCTCAGAGGTTACAGAACTTGATTTGGACATTTTATGATTTTTCTACAAATTTTCCAATAACACTTACAGAAAATGTTATTAACAGAAAAACACTATAAATTTCATTTCACCTTGTAACATGTTGAGCAAGGTATACATCATTATGTGATTATGTGTTGTTGCAATATATGACAATTTTGTATTCCTATATAGACATACATCAGAAAACAAATGGATTTATACCTCCACAAGTATGGTAAATATATAAATGATATTACAAGGCTATATCCATTAAAATATAAACATTGGTAAATTATGACAAGTAAGGCTTATGCTCACTACCCACACAAATAATTAATAAACTATAATAGGTATAGTTTAGGGTTATTTTACATAACAAACACATGATTAAAGGTTATACACATACAAAAGAGTTATTACCACTATGGATAATGATGATAAACTATAATAAGTATAGTTAAGCCATTATACCCCCACAAACGAACACGCTAGTTATAATCGGTATAGTTATGGCATATATATATTACAAACAAAGTGATAAACTATAATAGGTATAGTTTATGTTTTCATCTACACTATGAACTTAATTACAAGAAAGGAATTCACCATTACCACCACTTTTGGTAAACTATAATATGCATAGTTCATGTTCACTAGTCACTATCACTATTTGATGAACTATGATATGTATAGGTTATATTCACCATCACCACCACTTTTGGTAAACTATAATATGCATAGTTCATGTTCACTAGTCACTATCACTATCCGATGAACTATGATATGTATAGTTTATGTTCACAGTCACTATTACTATTTCATACACTACACTAGGGTTTGGTTGCGGTTTCTGGATTTAAGTCCACTTTAAATTTTCGCATTGTTAGACTTCAACTATAATCGTTGAGCATATATGCTTGAGTCATACAAGAATTTAGTCTGGATTGGCTTAGAATTAGTGGTGCCCGCCTCATCTCCTGTTCCTAGTTGGGTTGTGGACCTAGGGCAGACCCACTATATTCAACGTTTTATCTAACCTAAATCTTATATAACTTATATACGCTGGACGATTATAGGGGAAATCTACGGGTCATTCTAGGGTTCATTAACGCATCATATAGAAATATTCTGTTCATACTTAACTTAGAAAATATTGGATTTTATGGAAATCAAACTCTATCGATTTTACAAGGAAAATGGTTTCTACTTCAAACAAAACTCTTATGAACTCACCAACTTAATTGTTGACACTCTTTCAAAACTACTTGTATTCTCAGGAAGTCAGTGAAACAGGAAAACTTCAGCGCTTTGAGGATGGGACGTTATAACGTCAACAATTTATTTTTGTCATCATAATGTAATTGATTTTGAAACATGTAAACATATACTTTGGTCTAACTTTTTCAATTATATTTATGATGGTTGTATTTACTTTGAGCACTATTATACACGTTGTTGTGATACTGTACATGAAGTCCTCCACCCCCGGACGTTTCCGCCATCCTTGGTTTGGGGGTGTGACAGATTGGTATCAGAGCATTGTTTATAGTGAACTCAGTATATCGAACCACATAAGATATACAAACTATAAATACATTGGGACTGAAAGTCTCTGATTTAAAGTTTTCAAAGCAACTATACTTTTAGAAAGAAAAAAAATAATTTCGCGGTAAAAGTAGGAGCATGTGCACACACACTAGGGTCAGTATCATGGTGGGATGGGACAAAAGTGGTGATTGTTGAACAATACGAGTAGGCTTGGGGATGTATAGTCAGGTCTGAGAATGACATAGCCTGATCAACTATGTCTCACCCAGTAGTGATTAGCATATGCCCAGGAATGGTCGTAGGTGTTGCAACAAGTCTAAAAACTTACCAACACTACCACAATGAAATACCATATGGGTATTTGGTGTTATTATAATTACTTATTTGAGAACTAAATAGATTTTTATCAATAGGTCAATAATTGCCTAGTGGATACATTAAAATTATATGTATCCAGGAAGTCATAGACTTAGAATCTGTGGATCTTTGCTTTACTTCCTGTTCTCATTGGATTGGGGATTTAGAGTTAGGATCGCTTATTCGAAGGTCTATCCTGTCCCAAATACATATGACTAGTATGCACTAAACAATATATTGAAGTACCTGATAAAGATCATCTTATAATTATCTAATTAGTACGTCTACTTAGTTATTTCTTATATCCCCATTTCTCGCGAAGATATCATGGCTGAATTCCATCCCCATGACGACCCGTACTACCCTAACCACGGCAATACTGAATGGCTCGGAGAGGAGCCAGAGAATGATTACCGAATCCCTTTGGATGGTCACCAAGCTGAAGGCTTTGCTGATGGTTCTGACTCCGACCCTGAAGTGGAGAACCTACCCCGATGACCCTTGTTCCGAATCCTAACCCTTGCCTGGTTTTTCAAGGCCCGACGCCTCCTTGGGTAGAGTGCTTGGAAACCTAGAGCGAAGAACACGACCAACCTAGGCTGTTAAATGGAGACATTCGAATCCTTTAGAATCCGGAGACTACACTATTCAAGGGAACCGTAGCATTGCCCAAGATTTTCCTTACGTTAATGAGATGTAGACCTATTTTCCTCAAACCCTATATTACCAACAATTTACATATGGTAACTCCAAGAAATTCTTAATATATACCAAGTGCTTTTAGGAGGGGATCAGGCACAAAACAAATCACAAGTTGCATTTGAGTCATTACCACTAAAATTCATTCATAGGGGCTTTGTTATGAATTACATACAAAATACTTTTAAGTCAGAACATAATACAGACAAGTCTGGCTTGATAACATCTGACTTGTCACTACTATTAAAAACTTATCGTTTGTTCGTCTCTACCAACTTATGACAAGACTGTGCCACCAAAGAAAAAGTCCAGACCCTCCGGAAGCACAGCACCGCCCCCTCCGCCACCACCTCCGCAGTTTGATCCCATAATGTTTCAAGCTGCCGTAACAGCAGCCGTGGCGGCAGCAATGTCGCAAATGGGTACAAATGGTTCCGGCGGCTTCGAATCCGGGAATACTAACTCGAATCAGGGGGACAGCACAGGGCGTACTAAGGAGTGTTCTTACAAAGACTTCACAAATGGCAAACCCGATCCTTTCAACGGAAGCGGGGGCGTCATTGCGCTGATGCAATGGTTTGAAAGGACCGAAGCAGTCTTCGAAATTTGTGCTTGTCCCGAAGCAAGCAACGTCAAGTATGCGGCATTCACCTTCACAAGAAAAGATCTTACTTGGTGGAACGACAAAGTTAAGTCGCTTACTCCTGCAGTGGCTAACTCTATAAGCTGGGAGGATTTAAAAGCTTTAATGCTGAAAGAATATTGCCCAAGAGGCGAAGTGCAAAAACTGGAAGAGGAACTCTGGAACCTCAAAATGTCGGGGACGGATCTCGAAGCTTATACCGCCCAATTCAATGACCTAGCACTCCTCTGTCCTGCAATGGTCACCCAAGAGGAGAAAAAGGTAGAACGATAGCTTTGGGGGCTATCATCCCAGATTCATGATAATGTATTGGCCTCCAGACCAACTACCTTCGACAGCGCCAAGGAGTTGGCACAACAACTCATCGACCATCGTGCCAGCCATGACACTACGACAACCACGCCAATTTTTGTTGTTCATGCTGCCACAACCCTCACCACGCCAACTCCCATGAAACAATACGCTGGAACCCTTCCGAAATGTAACAAGTGTAGCTTCCATCACACTGGGGCTTGTAGAGAATTGCATTGCATGAACTGCAATAGGAAAGGGCACACTACCCGTTTCTGTAGGGCACCGGTACAACCCATCAACCAGTTCCCCGACTTTGGAGTAAGCCCAGCCTGTTACAAGTGTGGAGAAACAGGACACTTTAAAAGGAACTGCCCAAGTGCAAGAGATGCCAGTGGTGGTGGAAGGGTGCTTGCGATCACCGAAGGAGAGACCACCCCGGAACTGCCCGCAAATATCAGTATGTGTTTCTAACATCGACGACTAAATTCCAAATTTCTTTATTTGATTAAGTCTAGCATCGATTAAAGCATGCATAGTAGTAATGCCAAGGATTAAACTGAGAGCATAAACAATAAGAAATTCCAAGGCCTTCATGAGACTATTCTATGAATTTACTTTGACTCCGTAATGGGACTGCATCATGGGGATGTAGGTCAAACCTTCGAGAACATACTTCTACTTTATAAATGAACGGTTGAAATACATCTAGGTTCAATGATAGCCCTGACTAGGAACTCTAGTTCATTAAGAAGGATTACTAAGAATGTTATTTGTTATGATTTCCTCACTTATACATTCCCCAGTTATATATAACAAATACCTGGTAGATAATAGAATGTGAGAATTCTGACTTAGTTTCTTTTCCTCGTTGGGATGTGAAACTGAAGTAGAATCCCACATTTTACTATCCGCCCAGTATTGGTTATATCAAAATGTGTATAAGCTAAGTTTTCATGTATAATAACTCATCTCTTAGTCAGAATCAAAATAATGTAGAGCCGACCTTAGTCATTCACAAACTCCTTTCCCGATTTAAAATTTCGGGACAAAATTCCCTCTAACGGGGGGATGATGTGACAACCGTCAAATTCTGATCAATTCAAAGTCAAATAAAGTCAACAAGTCAAACCGGTCAACTCAATTTGCCCGTAGGTACTAGAGTTTACGTTATGTAATTTCTAAACAACTCTCTATTCTAATGAGAGATCATAAATCGAAAAGTGCGTACATCTAGATCTCCTTAACCTAAAACTGTGGTACGTGGCGAGCCAAACCGATAAAACAATGTTACATACTCATCGGGAGTATGCAAGACCCTTAAACAAGGCTTAACGGGGTTTACGGACCTTGGAGTGCGAAGCCGGACACTCAAAAAGGTCACCAATGAAACCTCTCCAAGAATGTCAAATCTCTCCCAAATCTCTCTAAGTATGTGAAATCTCTCCCAAATATCTCTTTGTATGAGAAACCTCTCCAAGAATGTCAAATCTCTCCCAAATCTCTCTAAGTATGTGAAATCTCTCCCAAATCTCTCTTTGTATGAGAAATCTCTCCAAGAATGTCAAATCTCTCCCAAATCTCTCTAAGTATGTGAAATCTCTCCCAAATCTCTCTTTGTATGAGAAATCTCTCCAAGAATGTCAAATCTCTCCCAAATCTCTCTAAGTATGTGAAATCTCTCCCAAATATCTCTTTGTATGTGAAATCTCTCCAAGAATGTCAAATCTCTCCCAAATCTCTCTAAGTATGTGAAATCTCTCCTAAATATCTCTCTGTATGTGAAATCTCTCCAAGAATGTCAAATCTCTCCCAAATCTCTCTAAGTATGTGAAATCTCTCCCAAATACCTCTCTATATGTGAAATCTCTCCAAGAATGTCAAATCTCTCCCAAATCTCTCTAAGTATGTGAAATCTCTCCCAAATATCTCTTTGTATGTGAAATCTCTCCAAGAATGTCAAATCTCTCCCAAATCTCTCTAAGTATGTGAAATCTCTCCCAAATATCTCTCTGTATGTGAAATCTCTCCAAGAATGTCAAATCTCTCCCGAATCTCTCTAAGTATGTGGAATCTCTCTCAAATCTCTCTCGAAACCTCTCCCAACTTTCAATAATCACTCGGGGCATTCCGACCCTCAAATTTATCAAAAATCACACTCCAAACTCTCTCATCTTTTTCTCTCTAATTCGAGAATTTCAAGGCATACTCCAAGACTCTTCTCCTACAATTAGTAAGTATCATCATCTTTCTTATGATTATTACACATCCTCCTACTTAAAATCAAAGATTGCTTACACAAACATCATCACATTCTTGTTAGATCTTCGAATCTTCATGTGATTCTTCAAGTGTTCTTGGGTTGAACACTTCTCTTCTTCAACACTTACCTACTGAAATCACTCAAGGTGAGTTCATACCCCTACATTTTGATGTTTTCTCAAGCTTTTAGGGGGGGGGGGGGGGGGGGGGGGGGAATACAAGTTAAAACACCAAGAACATAACTATACTTTTCTAACAGCCTTCATCAGAAAAGTTCAACTCCATTCACGGACTGTTTTGGACAACTTAAACATTTTAGTTTTCAAAACTGTTTTAGGTGCATGTAGTTCCACTTCTTAGCTTTAAAATGACTACTTGCACATCCCCATAAGATTTTTCTACAATTTGTGGTGATTTTTACAAAACTGCCTATCATTTCAAGCATCAATCCGGACCAGTCTGTGATTATGGATTTTTTCACACAAGTAAGAGGTCATTAAAAATTATAATAAAAATTATGAACAAACTAGACTCATTTTCCAAATTCTCAGAGGTTACAGAACTTGATTTGGACATTTTATGATTTTTCTACAAATTTTCCAATAACAGTTACAGAAAATGTTATTAACAGAAAAACACTATAAATTTCATTTCACCTTGTAACATGTTGAGCAAGGTATACATCATTATGTGATTATGTGTTGTTGCAATATATGACAATTTTGTATTCCTATATAGACATACATCAGAAAACAAATGGATTTATACCTCCACAAGTATGGTAAATATATAAATGATATTACAAGGCTATATCCATTAAAATATAAACATTGGTAAATTATGACAAGTAAGGCTTATGCTCACTACCCACACAAATAATTAATAAACTATAATAGGTATAGTTTAGGGTTATTTTACATAACAAACACATGATTAAAGGTTATACACATACAAAAGAGTTATTACCACTATGGATAATGATGATAAACTATAATAAGTATAGTTAAGCCATTATACCCCCACAAACGAACACGCTAGTTATAATCGGTATAGTTATGGCATATATATATTACAAACAAAGTGATAAACTATAATAGGTATAGTTTATGTTTTCATCTACACTATGAACTTAATTACAAGAAAGGAATTCACCATTACCACCACTTTTGGTAAACTATAATATGCATAGTTCATGTTCACTAGTCACTATCACTATTTGATGAACTATGATATGTATAGGTTATATTCACCATCACCACCACTTTTGGTAAACTATAATATGCATAGTTCATGTTCACTAGTCACTATCACTATCCGATGAACTATGATATGTATAGTTTATGTTCACAGTCACTATTACTATTTCATACACTACACTAGGGTTTGGTTCCGGTTTCTGGATTTAAGTCCACTTTAAATTTTCGCATTGTTAGACTTCAACTATAATCGTTGAGCATATATGCTTGAGTCATACAAGAATTTAGTCTGGATTGGCTTAGAATTAGTGGTGCCCGCCTCATCTCCTGTTCCTCGTTGGGTTGTGGACCTAGGGCAGACCCACTATATTCAACGTTTTATCTAACCTAAATCTTATATAACTTATATACGCTGGACGATTATAGGGGAAATCTACGGGTCATTCTAGGGTTCATTAACGCATCATATAGAAATATTCTGTTCATACTTAACTTAGAAAATATTGGATTTTATGGAAATCAAACTCTATCGATTTTACAAGGAAAATGGTTTCTACTTCAAACAAAACTCTTATGAACTCACCAACTTAATTGTTGACACTCTTTCAAAACTACTTGTATTCTCAGGAAGTTAGTGAAACAGGAAAACTTCAGCGCTTTGAGGATGGGACGTTATAACGTCAACAATTTATTTTTGTCATCATAATGTAATTGATTTTGAAACATGTAAACATATACTTTGGTCTAACTTTTTCAATTATATTTATGATGGTTGTATTTACTTTGAGCACTATTATACACGTTGTTGTGATACTGTACATGAAGTCCTCCACCCCCGGACGTTTCCGCGATCCTTGGTTTGGGGGTGTGACAGAATAACGGGAGGAGGTGGAGGAAGTGAAGCATGATTTCTTGTTCCTCGATCGAATCGTGGAATATCATCTTCATGTGGAATGCTTTTTCCACGGGATTTGGGAAGACCATAGTTGTCGTACTTTGACATCTACAAAACGGGAGAAAACAAATTCAAGTTAATTGACCGATTGAGTCCTTAATAAATCACCCAAATGAGATACTAAGGCTAGGACCCAACACAATATTCCACAACTCGGGAGAGGGATGCTGTAACCCAAATTACAGAACATTTGAAGGTAAGTGAATGACGATTTACTAATTTTCCACCATGAAAAACGAAAAACAGATTAAGTCTTAAATGTATTGGAAACTCCTAGAACCTTTGAGATTCATTGAACCATTTCACTGGCATGTTTAAATCTCAATATGCCCCTCTAGTTTGTGACTGGGATGCCGAGGATCACAAAGCGGGTGTGAATAACCATGCAAATCTACATGGTGCCCCCACATGTTACAGTCACCTATTCGATGTGTCGGTTAACCACACACGCTCCACCGAACTATGACAAACATTGAGTCACCCGTTGCTACCTTTGCTTAGAACCATTTAGTGTGCCAGTTAACCACACACGCTCCACTAACGTCTTCGCAAGGGCACAAAGTGTAATTTCATGGAATTGCATCAATTCACTTTTGCCTAAAGTAATTAAGATTGGGAATTTTATGAAAGCATTTAGTTACTTTTATACTTCATTATACTTATAATGGAAGGTTTCTGTCCTATCCTACCCGTTCGGCTAACGACCCTCCACTAGTCAAGAGTGCGGTGGGTAAGAGTGGATACCCATTCAATCGCCATTTTATAGGCAATTTCCTTAAACACCCCTTATAGACCAGCTTCGTGAATGAGGCCTACTAACGGTAAGACTGACTTTTACTTATACATATATATAATGTTAGACTTTTAATGTTATATATAGTATAGGGTGTATTTTACACTTTTAAAATGCTAGGTGGTCTAATTTAATACTTATAATTTAAATTTAATTAAATTGTACACCAAAACTTTATGGATTTATTAAATATCCTTTAACTATACACCTTAATTAATTAATAAAACCATAAGGGTGTGATTGGAACTTTTCAAAACAATACTAGGGTTTTAGAATTTAACATTCCTAAATTAACTTTTAATCAACTTTTAAATTCCAAAACTTGAGGACAAGTTTTGAAACATTTCAAAACATTAGGGTTTAGAATTTAAATATTTCAAAATCAAACTTTTCGATTAAAATTTAAATTCAAAAACATGAGGGAAAGTTTTGAAACCTTTTTCAAAACATTAGGGTTTCAACTATTTAAATTTCAAAACAAAACTTTTGAGTTCAAATTTAAACTATAAAACCTAAAAGGGAAAAATTGAAACCTTTCATAACACAAGGATCAAATAACAAATAATATAAACTAAACAATTTATTTTATCATTATCTATATTTGACCTAATTTCAATTTCTTGCAAAGTAAGTTACCCAATTAATACAAATAATCAAACTTTATCATATAAGGAAGTTATTATCCAATCAATTGGTAATTATCTTTTGTTTAATCAAGGATATACTCATGAATATGTATAAAATCGGATTTTAATGACCTAGAACAAATAAGGCAAGTATCCATGAGTAAAACAGCAAGAAAATCCCGAAATCACCTCTTTCTAACGCTTGAACTCGCCAAGTACCCCTATGGACTCGCCGTGTAGGGGCCTACTTGTTGAGTCCACAATGCGACTCGCCGAGTTCATCAGGCAGGGAGGCCAAAAATCGTTTTTGCAACTTGAACAAACATACAAGGCATCAATACTATAGAAACCAATCAAGGCTTTGATACAACTGATGGGTTTTAGCCATAAGAACATCCTATGTGCTCATACAAAGCCTAATGCTTGGATCTAGGTTTCTCTATTGTACATACAATTCATCCAAGACTATAAACCCTAGATCTAATATATGATAATCAATATAACATATGAATTAGGGTTTAGATCATACCTTGATTGTTATGTAGCAATAACAATCTCAAATCCTTCTTGTATTGACTTTAGAAAGCTTAGAGTCACAAATGTCACTCCTCTAATGGTTCACAAACACCAAGAGCAAGAGGAAGAAGAGGAGAAGAGAAGGAGGCTGCCCAAAACGTGTGAAAACCCTAGAGAACCAGTTCACCACGGTTTTAGGGCTTAATGGTCCTTTAAATAGTGAGGCTATTAGGGTTATCTAACAAGGAAACCCTAATTTGGATGCTTAGGCCCTAAGAAACCCATGAACTCCTTTCTTGAAGGCCTTGGACGATTTCTAATGGGTTTTCCCATAGAATTCGTCCACCCCCTTAATAAGGAGTCCATTAGGTCAATATTCTACTATCATACAATTGACAGTTCTAGTCCCTTAAGTTTAATTAATGTCTTTTAGTCACAAACTTAATTCTTATTAATTCTTGACTAATATTAATTAAAAAATATGATTTCTCCTTTAATATATTATTCTCATAATATATTAATAAATCATAATTAATCCTTTCTCTCCATTATTCATCCTATCAAGTTGCTTTGGTGAAGGCAACCCAAAAGGACCATGCACCATCGGGTCAAATACATACCAAAATAGTTATGGACTTACACACTAATCCAACAATTGGAACCTGTGATCTGCACACAACACACTGTTCTTTAGTCTAAGCTCACTCTATGAATTTCTTTACTCATTCTTATTAAGAACTCACTGTAATGTTTATTTTATATCAATAAAATCATCAAGGCAGCTGATCATTATCACCTCTCAAGGTTTTATGTTAGAGATCGTAGCAAGGATTAAGGGATTTCCTTGTAAACCATTGTGTCGCTTTCTATTACCCTTTGCTATTACACAATATGAACATCACAGCCTCTCATTCAATTTGGTTGATTAGTACTTGTGTAATTTTTGACCAAAACATTAAGACATTATTTTGAAACACACCCTATAATTGTAAAAACTAACTGTCCAATTAAGAGTGTTATGAGAAAACCATAATTGTAAAAACTAACTGTCCAATTAACTAACCATTTCAGTGGATCCTATGTAGTGAAAGGAGAGAATTTAGCACTATATCTCCAGATTCTCAAAACCCTGGCCTCATAATTCGAAACATTTAGCCTAAACCAGGTTACTAGAGAAGACAATGCTGAAGCAAATGCTTTAGCCAATCTAGGATCTTTCCAGAAACCAGGATCCCTATAACCCATGTATTAATCTAAACATTTTAGGATCCTACCAAGAGACTAAAGGATCCCAAAAATCACGTGGAAACTACTGATGTCACCACAATCGAAGATCCTTATTCGATAATTTAGCATCAGGATCTCGAAATCAAGGATCCCTGTCTAACCTCAAGATCCTAGATCTAAACCATTATTGAATACCTCCAAAAATGGCATGATCCGTAAGGAAGAGAAAAGAGAAAGGGCATTCAGAACGAGGATCTCACGGTATGTTATAGTCTAAGGTAAGTTATAAAAAGATTCTATATCAAGTCCATTCATTAGGTGCCTGGAAGATCATGAAGCTACAGTGGTCCTAAAAGATATACATGAAGGAAATTGCGACAACCACACTGGGCGCAGATCCTTATGATCCAAAGTATTGAGGACGGGATACTACTGGCCAACCGTGAAGAAAGATTCCTTCCTTCATGCCCAGAAATGTGATGATTGTCAAATACACAGCAACATCCTGCATCAACCAGCATAACCTCTACATCCTATCATCTCCCGTTGGCCATTCATGAAATATGGAATTGATATAGTGGGTAAATTGCTAGTAGCCCCTAGAGGATATGTCTTCACACTAGTAATGACTGACTACTTCTCAAAATGGATAGAAGATGAAGCCTTCGGTTCAAGTAAGAGATAAAGAAGTAGTTTCCTTCATCAAACATAACATCTTGACCAAGTTTGGGATCCCTTCCAAAATTATCTGCGACAGTGGATTCGAATTCATAAGATAAAGGACAAAGGACCTTTGCACAAGTTGGGGAATCAAGATGGTAATGTCTACTCCTGTCCACCCTCAAGCAAATGGCAAAGCAGAATTCAACAATAAAATCATAGTCAATAACTTGTCATTAGTGTTTGGAATGAAAGCAATGAATCCTATTGAAGTGGTGATCCCAACAACAAGATACCTACTTCAAAACCAAGAGGAAAACAACAGGATCTTGGCCCACGATCTCGACACTATAGATGAACTTAGGGATCTTGACAAGATATGTATTGCTGCTCATTAATAGAGGATCACCAAGGCGTAGAATAAAAATATGAATGTCAGAAGATTCCAAATAGAAGACGTAGTACTAAGGAAAACATTCCAAAATACCAAGGATCCTAGTGGAGGTAACTGGCACCTAAATGAGAAGTGCCATATCTCATAGATGCTGAAGCAGGAAAGGGGTATATTGGTTGGCAACACACTCGAGGTACACATGGTATTTACCTTTTATCCTTGATTTTTCATTATTTATTATCTTCAAATATCGTTACTAACTTAAGCACCAGAGGGGAGTTAGCCCTAGCTAACGTTTGCTGCACACAAGGACTGAAGGATCTTAAAGCATAAGGATCATGACGCTTAAGGATCCTAACACTTAAGGATCCTGACCTCCAAGGATCTTGACAGAAGAATATTCAAGGATCCTGATATTCAAAGGACCATTGGTACATAAGAGTCTCATGACTGCCAACATCCTACAATTCACAATATGAATCTCCCAAGAATAGAGATTGATCATCTCTCCTACGACTAAGGGTACTTAATCCCCTGTAAGGTTTAAAAAGTTAATTACCTCTTTCACATGATTTAAGGTTTATACACCTCACTTGGAGGAACGATATCCAACTATGGGATGTGAATGAGGGGATCATTTCACGCTTTAGTGGCTTGGTAACTGTCTCATTTTTGAACATAAGTTGATATCCTAAAGTTTAAATCTAAGGTTAATAACATTTACTTGTTATCGCATGTTGGGATCTTCCCCAGATAATACATAAGGATAATAACATTTACATGTTATCTCGATTTGGGATCTTCCCCATAGAATACATACGGTTAATAACATTTACATGTTATCGTAAGTTGGGATCTTCCCCAGATAATACATAAGGATAATAAAATTTACATGTTATCTCAATTTGGGATCTTCCCCATAGAATACATACGGTTAATAACATTTACATGTTATCTCAAGTTGGGATCTTCCACAGAAAATACATAAGGCTTATAAAATTTGCATGTTATCTCAAGTTGGGGTCTTCCTCGGGAAATACGTAAAGTTTATAACATTTTCATGTTATCATACAATTTGGGATATTCCCCATTGATTCACTATGGTTTGTAAACATTAACGTGTTACCTTGAATTGGGATTTTTCCTAGAGACTTGGTGTAAAGTCATAACATTAGCATGTTATCTGAAGATGGGATACTTCGTAAAAACTAAAAAAGTTTATAGCATCATCATGCAAAGACTTTCCTCAAGTTAAAGTTCATTTCAATAAAGGACCCTTCTTGAAATTTCCTAAGATGAAATCAAATGAGGATCCTTCCCAACGAACTTCTAATGTAAAGATCCTTTCACATGATTACATCAGGATCATACGAAGATAGGGAAGTCATAACGTCATATTTTTCCTAAGATCACCAGGTTTCATCTACCCTTATTTTTTAAAAACTTTAAAAAATTTTCTAAGTAAAGTTCGAGGATCCAAAACCTTTCAGGATCCCAGACGAATATTATTTGATTATCAGACCTCCAATCTTTAAGTTGGATTTAAAAGCTTACTTATTGAAGATGGTTTGTTGTTTACGTAAAGAGTTTTACCTTGAGCCTATTTACAGGAACCAAGTTTTCCAGGATCCTAGTTATTTAAGGATCCTAGTACCATAACAGTCATGAAAGATAACTTAGAAAGAAATATGAAAAAGAAATACAACCATTGAATTAAAAAGGGTTGCGCACCAGCCCATTAAAAAGTTAATTGTCTTACATTACTGATGAAACAAAAAACTACTTATACTAATTTCATGCATGCCTAGACCTTATCCTGGTCATCATCGACCGCAACTTTCTTATTTTCCTCCTCTACAGGATTCGACTCAGTTTCCTTAGTAGCGGTGATAGACTTGCCATTTACTTTTCCTAGTGCCTCGTGCCATCCAGCTACATTCCAAGATCCTGTGTTCTCAAGATCCTCCACCAGCTTGATCTTGTCCTCCTAAATAGCTACCACATCACTTGCCTTTGAGTCAACAATAACCTCCTCGATCTCCAAGATGTGCTCCTCTTCCTTCTCAGCCTTTTGTTTTCTCAACAACTCAACCCTCCAAAGAAGTTCCTCGTTGATTGTCTTCAATATTTCTCCAGATCCTTTAAATCATGTTCAACTCTTTTAGCATAGATCCAATGATCAGTGGCGAACTGAGAGACATGAGCGAAGATCTGAAAGAAGCACAACATTAGTAAAGGTAAAGGAAAGAACAGGTAAAAAGCTGAGTATATAAGTAAATCGACTTACATCCTGAGAAAAGGAAGTCAATTTCCCAAGAGAATCCTCAATGCTGAGGTTCTCAAGGCACAGATCCGTAGCCTCAGAGGTCTCTCTTTCGAGATCATGAAGTCTTCACAGTCAGATCGGGTGGAGTCTTTTTCAAAGGAGGGAGAGTAGAAACCTTTCGTGCTTGACCGTAATTAAGCCGCTAGTCAGGTCATCTTTAATGTCTACCAAAGTGAAACGAGCATTCGATCGAGTCATCTTGGAGCCTACATAAATGTAAAGATCCCTCTATGATTGAAGATCATAAAACTAACCAGAGAAAAGAGAGGATATTTTATACTTGTACCTATGGAAGTGTTGTTGGAGGAACCCTCTTGGAGACTTGATTGGCTGAGCTTAAAGGATCTATCCGCCTAAGGGAGTGCGAGAATGTTAATGATCTTCTCCTATTTATCCTCAGCAGCAGAAATAACTTCTCCACGCTTGAAACCTGTAACAAAATAAAACTAATAAGAAAGTAAATTTCAAAATCTTTTAAGATAATCATGAAATCCACCCATCTTAATCCATTCTTTGGGCAAAAGATCCCCACTGGGAATGGAATCACGCCTGACGAAGAAGCATCTCTCTTTCCATATCCCGTCGTTGTGTTTTGTTTTCAGCATAAGAGGAGATTTATTTTAAACATTGAATAGGAAACAAGAATTGTTTAAAGTTGAAAGATCATATACATGGGACAATTCAACCAAACGCATGTCAAGATCATGAGTTTTATTCAAATGCTCAACCCACTACAAGACATTCAAAAGATAGGCATCACTTGGATGTAAGGGAGCTTTGTAACCTCACAAAAATTCAAAAATCACACCAGAGAAATGGAATTTTAGGCCTAAAGAAAAAGGGTACTCCGGATAGCACACCCATTAAGGGAAATGAAATCCGGTTGGATCAAAAGGTCCTATGGATTGAACAGAGTGTCAGGGGGAAAAGCTCCATCATGTATTATAGACTAGATGTCTCCATCATCAGAAGAGCATGTCTCGTCGTAAGACAAGAACTTTTGATCAGTAAAGTCATCCTCAGGAAGATCAAGAACGTTTTTACGGGAAACAATCATCTTTTTGCCCATGATGAACATGTTTATAAACAAAAAGAGAAAGAGGAATTAACCTTCAAAGTTAGCCGATAATGATCAAAAGGGACTGAGAAAGAGTACAAGAAAAGTTACTATTCGCTCCTGTTTATACTATCAACTGAAGAGAGAGGTGTACGATTTGACTGCCTCGTAAATATCTCTTAAACGGGTAGAAATCTAGCCGTTGGGGATTTTAAATTCAAAAATCTTATCATCTTTTTACCCTCACTTCTATTTTTACTCATTTACTTTAAATTATGCCTTCAATATATCTGGAACTAGTTCGCTTATTTTCAGGGATAAATTGGGGGATATTGTTAGGGATAGGATCTTAGAACTACAACAAGATCCTTAAGCCTAAGAATCCTCAAACCTCAAGATCCTTGAACCTCATGATCCCAAATATACTTCAAGATCATGGCCATTATTTTTGTAATATTTATAACGGTTCTATACTCTGTTATCTTTCTCACATGTGCAGAAATAACTAGTTAAAGTCTCATTGTCAACGAACAGTCCTCACAACCATGCAAAAGACCCGGAGGGCCAAGTTAAGAAACGTGTATAAATTGATCTTGGAGGATCCCAAAATTTTCAGAGTTCTTGTTGCTTAGCTTTAGACTATAAAAATCACATGTATTCATTACACTACACACGATACTTAGCACAACTACAACACTTGTACTTACATTCATTTAATTTTCTCTGTAATCGATCTTTTCATTTAATAAAAATCATCAAGGCATGTAATCATTATCATATCCCAAGGTTTTATACCAAAGATCCTAGCAAGGATCAAGGGCTTTACTTGTAAACAACTTGTGTCGCTTTAATCTACATTTCATACTTGCATTACTCTGAACATCACAACCTCTCATGTACTTTGCTTGATTTTAGCGTGTTCATTTTTCGACCAAAACACTCATGTTTCCATGCGAAGGTCTTACTTCTATCTTTTAAGAACTTTATTAGTTATTTCTTGATTTGTTCTGGTATTATATGTCCTATGAGGACCCCAACTTCAGGATTGTCGAGGTTTAAGGGAACTTCCTTCACATCTTGCTCTCTAGTTTCTAACACACCTCATGCCCCCTGCTTTAATTGGTATGCTTGTCGTCATGCTATTGAAGATTTCATCGAGGTCTTGTAACATTTTTTTAGAATCTTGCTGATCCCTGATGATCTTCACTCTCCCGTGTGGGGTAGGCATATTGATGCATTGGTGGTACAACGATAAGACCGCTTTCATGTGTTGGATCTATTGTCTACCTAATATAACACTATAGGAAGACAAATCAGTAATAATACAATCATGTTGCATCGAATTTACCCCTTCGATGTAGATATGTAACTTGATTTCTACAATGGTGTGCTTTGTTTCACCACTGAATCCTATTAGGACTAAGGATCTCTTAATTATTTCGGATTTTGGGATGTTCATCCGGGTTAAAGCATCTAAAAGTAAGATGTTCACTGAGGATCCTCCATCTACTAGGATCCTTAAAGGTAAAACGGTTAGCGATATATGGAGTAATCACCAGTCCATCATGATGAGGATCCCGTATGTTTTCTCTATCGTGTTCATCAAAGATACTCTCATTGCTGTTTGTTATCTATATGTTTTTTTTCGGGATCTTTCCTTCTTTTCAGTTTGGACACTTTGACATGCCTTTTTGCTGTAAAATAAGAAGTTCTACAGATGTCAGATCCTCCGGAAATAACATTGATTACCTTGGCATCCGAAGGAGGTGAGCCTGACTTTTCCAAGATCTTTGTAGGGTCTTGCTCTTTTTTCCCTGGATCTTTCTTTTTTCCTTCCTAGGATCTATTTTTGATAACCCTTTCTCAAGTGATAACTAATCTCCTTCTTGAGGGTTATGCATTCATTAGTGTTGTGACCGAAATCATCGTGATATGCACACCACTTGGAACTGTCTTTCTAAGTTGTTCAACTTTCTCCCTTTATGGCCATCTTGCTTTGTCACAAAGATCCTGGATGGAGAATATCATACCTGAAACATCCACATAGAAGCAACTGTCGGTATTTTTTAGGAAATTTGTCTTCTTCCCTTTCATCATCATGGGCGTTAACCTTGTGATGGTTGATTTTGGAATACAGTTTTGACTTATAAGATATATGGGTCGATGTTTCAGCCTTCCTGTTGTGATTTTCATAGGAATTTAGCATTCTGTTAAGAGAAAAACTTTGAGACACACTTGAACAAAATGGTTAGAACAAGTATATAGCGGAATAGTTAATCTCGAAGTATATGTTATCTCAACAATAATATTAATAGTTAGAAGTTAGTGAGTTAGATGCGGAAAGTAAAGTAATGTAAATGACAGGAATTGTTATATCAAGAATACACATAAGTTGATTCATAAATTGGAATGCATTCAAACCAAGATTAGTTGGTGAGATCAGACTTAGTGAATAAGTCACAAGGACTTGCTGCGAAGAGAGATTATGATCAGATATGATAGTAAGAAGTGAGATAGGAGAGAATTTATGAGATAAGTAGTAAAGATACTTGAAGATGCGTATTTGATTCATAACAAGTGAGCTCTATTTATAGAGAATCAAGCATTACAAATGATAACTTCTAGAAGTAGCCATGCAAGGCATACTAGAAAATAGACAGTGTAAAGAATAGACAAAATAGACAAAGTACAAAAGCTTGTGGTCTTCTGACTTTGGATGACTGCGGTATAAGCTTTCATTGTGGTAGAAGTTGGCTGCGGTTCCAGGAAAGTTCAAGAGGGTCACCTTTAGTGTTCTAACAATTTCCCCCTAAGTGACCTCTTTAACTTTTAGCACTTATCCAGACGGAGATGCTTGATTAGGATCCACCAAAACTTCCTGACACTTTCTAACCAAGTGATCCTCCTTAGAATTTCATACTTGACTTCCGGAGTGGTATATTTTGACTTTTCAACTGTGGTCCGATAGATGTCAAGCTGCTTCTTTGTTAGACGATGTATAGCAGAGGTAGGGATGAAATATTTGACATTATCAGTTTTTCTTTTGAAGATGACACCGAGTTCAGGGAAGTTGGATGCACCTAAGGTTCTTTCTTCAAAGCCTTCGAAGGGCATCGGTGCTGGGTCAAGTGGAGGTAATTCATGCTTCTTCGCAATGGTGGGATAGATATTTGCTTCGATTTTAGCAAAATCGCATACAGTATCCATCAGAAAACTATTGACTCTATCAAGTGCAATTTGCATTTTCGGATACTTCTCAGCCTTGCCCTGGAACACTCTTGCAATGAGGAAAATCTCCTCCGGATTCATGCAAGGAAAATCAGCCTTGCCCTGGAACACTCAGCATATGTAAGATGAGGAACGTAATCTTCATCTAGCAGTCTTCGGTGGGGATTAACCCAAGAATTGATAAGAGTTTCATCCAAGACTGTGTCAAATCCGCATAGCCTCCAGATCTCTTCACCAAGTTTCACTGCCCTCCAGTCTTTCTTCCTTTGGACGGTGGTGGGAGAATATGTTGAGCTTGGAGATGACATATGTTCCTCAAGATGTTTGAAGTGTGGGGGAGTTTCAGGTTTCTCCAGAATGTGAGGCGCAGTGTGAGATGATGGTTGCGGTGAGGGAACTTTGCCACTGATGATGGGGGGGGGGTTGATGTGGTGAAATTGATTATTGAGATTGATGAACGTGATCTGATTGATGAAATTGATGGGATTGATCTTTTTCACTTCCCCCTCTTGAGGAAGTCCAAACCGGAGCTACCTGAAGCTATGTCCGAAGGCCAGCAATTTTGGAGAAGGCCTCCTGAAATTGAGCCTTGATAGCGTCTGTGAGTTGTTGATTGGTTGGAGAGGAGGATTTGAACAGCAGGCGATGAATCTCCTTAGTGAGTTGAAGGATTCCAGGGCCATGAAAGTTGGTTGTTAAGGATCGTTGAAGGCGGTTGATGGTAGAGTGAAGAACCGAGATGGTAGACTCATAAGCGGTATGAGTTTCATATATTAACTTTTGAGAATGAGAGGCTTGATCTTTGATAGCGGTTTGAAGATCATTTTTGATTGCGGTCACTTCGGAGATAAGACGTTCAGTGGCTTCCATGAAATCTTTGTGGTATGCTTTGCGATTGTTGTTAAGGGACCGAATTCCCATTTCGACTTTTAAAGAGATGCACTCCGCAGCCAGTGGTTCTCTTGTTTCTAGTCTTTCAATCCTTTCTATCAATGATTGTGGTCCAGGAACATCCTCTGGTTGCGGTTGAGTTACATTGACCGCAGCCAGGATTTGATCGACTTTGGCCTGAAGAGATAGAAACTCTTTTCTTGTGATTGCATTCTTCTTCTTCTTTTTGGGCTTGGAGGTGGAGTGGTGAGAACCACTTGATTCTTCACCTTCATCGAACATCATTAGATCGTCTTCAGAAGTAGAGGGTTTGTTTACCTCTTGTACCTCTTCATCATCAAGACCAAAGGTAGGAGCTGAGCTGATTGCGATCTCAGGGCCTTCGTCTTGTGAAGTTTCAAGAACCGTAGTGGGAGGAACTTGGGAGGTATGTTGGGCCGCAAATGCTGCTTGAGCTTTGATGAGTGAATCGGCCATCTGAGACATCCAGTCTTGAATAGGAAGAATCCCTGATACAGTATAAGCATTATTGTTTGCATCAGCCCAATACTTAGCAATCATTTGAAGTTCTCGTTCCTTCTGCTGTTGTTGTTTGATTTGTTGATCCTTTCGGGCTTGGAATGCCCTTCGTAAGGCAGCATATTTCTTGATTTCGGCATCAGTAGTTGGTTGATACCGACTCCATGTATCACTTGAATCGTCTTCGTCAATTCTTTGAGTGCGCACCAAGGTGTCCCTTGGGTTCACGGATCCTTGCACATGTGTGCTGACCGTGCCTAAACCACCTGTAATGATGGAAACAGAGTAGGATTTCTGGAGCTTCCTTGGTCTCCGTGACCCGTGGTCACGTTTCGCCTCGTCTCTGTTCGGGCATGAGCGAAAGAAGCGCCCTGCGGATGGTCAGGTGTTTGAAGTGTTTGGGATATGTTCAAGAGGATGGAGTCTAACTCCTTGGGAGAAAAGAAATGCAGTCGGGAAGCCCTGGAGACCTTAGGGCGATGTCCAGATTTATCTGCTTGAGATATAACTGGGGGGCTGTCTCCACGTTCGGATGACGAGGATTCTGAAACAGGCTCACTTGATGAGCTTGAGTGGTATTCGATGGTGGTATTGAAAGGAGTTGCAACAATCCCAAGGACTACCCTAGCCTGTGGAGAGGCTAAGGTATCAGTCCGGTCACGCATTTGGCTAGAGGTATTGGTGGTTATTCTTTTCTTGAGGATTGATATTGGTTGTCTGTCCTCTTAAGAATCACTGCTTGATACAGTGGTTGGTTTGGTTTTACGTTTCTTGGTGGGTGCGGTTGGTTTGGGAGCATCCTTCTGTGGTGTTCTTTGTTTCTTTTTGGGTGCCAACAACTTTCTTCTTTGAGAAAGATAGGATAGAGTAGTGGCAGAGGGGACTGCGGTACACTCAGGGATAACGGCTGCGGATGGAAGAGGCGGGGTAGAAGGGTATGGGGCAATACCCTCCGTACCCTCAATATGGTCTGAGACATCAGTAGTCTTAGGACCAAGACTAGAAAGAATATGGGTGGGAAGCCTGCAGATTGGTCCAAGAAGAGTTTGATCGGATGAAGGATTGGACCTTTTGAGATCTTTTGTAGCAAAAAGATTGGTGTCGTTGCCCATGGGGATGTCTGCATCGGCATGAAGATCCAGGATGCACAGTGACCAGAACCTAGCAAAGGTGAGTTCTGTTGGGTTTTCCTTGCGGTGTTCCTTAGGGATGTATTGAAGGAAGTCATCCCATAGGATTTGCCTATAATTCACATCGTGCCTTGTGAATGTGCTCCAAACCAACTCAAGGAGCTTAAGCCCCATATTGTCGGTTCCTCCAGTTCTGCCAGATAGGCTTTGGATGATGAAGTGGCACACATATTGCCACACTACGGGCAGTTGATTTTTCATGAATTTAGTGGTACCCTTGATTCTTTTTTGGTGTCCCATCTGGTATAGAGATGCAGTGATATCCGCCATTGACAGAGAGAAGAACTTGATCGACGGATGAACCAGTAGATTGATGGACCTAAGAAATTTTCCTTGGTCAGAATGACCATTGCGTCATTCACAAGATTGAGATGCACTTCTTGAGGGTTTTGGAGTGGTCGATATGCCAAGAATTCACATTTGAACAAGGTGGAAATTGGTACGATTTCTGTAAATGCATCAAAAGGTCCAAACAGAGGGTGATGCTTGCGAAACTTGATCATGAGCTTGATGGGAGCATTGTATGAAGGATGATCTTCAAATACAGCTCGGAAATTGCTTGAGGCGATTGATGAAGAGTCTGAACCTCTTGGATTCGTAGAACCTGAAGCCTTGGATTGCTTCTTGGATGCACCGGATTTCACCATTGTGAGAAAAGAAAAACAGAGTTCTTGAGAGTTATGTAGGTTTTTAAAGGTTGAGAGAGACAATCGATATTCAGAAAGCGTAAAGGATTGATGGGGAAGAAGATGGGTTTATAAAGGGGGGGGTGTGAAAAGGTTTTACCCTAGGTAAAAGGTAAGGAGAGGATAAAACGACGATTTTTTCTGGGGGAAAATCGATGAATTATGGATTGAATCTCAGCCATAGATATTAAAAACGGGTTGGAAAAGATTTTGGGAGATTTCCATAAAGGGTTTGCATTTATTGTAAAGACGGACACATGTTTATAGGTTAGGTAATTGTGGGGGTAATGGGAGAGGAAGTGGTAACGAATGGGACATGTTTGGGAGATGGGACGTGCTTGGGAGAGGAAAGGACAAATTAAGAATGAGTTCGATGGAAATACGTTCTTTTTGTTTTATTTTATCATTCCTAAAATAGGTCTGATAAATTTTTTTTTTGAAAGAGAAGATGACAGTTTCAATGAGAATGTTTTATTTTATTTAATGAGGGATCATTAAATAACACACAAAAGTTTTTTTTTTAAGTTGAAAACAGCAGTTGAGAAATTATCACGAAGATTACGAATGAAAACTTCATTGCGGTTAGAGATGTCATTTCGGATGAACAAAGGAAAGACTCCAGTGGGGAACCGAGAGGAAAACACTTTGAACAAATATTAGTAACAACAGACCATTAGTACCCATGAGAGATACGTATGACATATGGTTGCGGTACCTGGACTGCGGTACCAAAACCATCTATCATATGTAATTCTCAGTTAGAACCACAACGGAGACCAAGGATGGTCTGCGGTAGCTAACAATTCAAAAAGAATTGTTGGTCTGGATTCATCATTCCCAACATTTGCAGGAATACATTGAGTTTTTTAGAGTCAAGTGCTTTTGTAAAAACATCAGCAATCTCTTCATGAGTAGGAACAAAGATGAGTTCAATATTACCTTTCAGAATATGATCTTTGATGAAATGATACCGTAACTCAATATGTTTTGTCTTGGAGTGCCGAATAGGATTATGAGAAATTGCTATGGCACTTTTAGTGTGACAGTAAACTATTATCCGCAGCATTCTGTACCCGTAGTCTAGCAATTGTGTCTTCATCCAAAGGACTTGGGAACAACAGCTGGTTGCGGCCACGTATTCTGCTTCTGCGGTAGATAAAGATACACAACTTTGTTTTCTTGAGGACCAGCTAACAAGTGTTCCTCCTAAAAATTGGTATCCACCAGATGTATTTTTTCGATCAAGTTTGCATCCGGCATGATCTGCATCAATAAATGCTTGAAGACTGAAGTCATTGCCTGTGGGGTACCATAGACCCAGAGATTTGCTTCCTTTTAGGCACTGAAGAATTTGTTTGGCTTCGGTCATGTGTGACACTTTTGGATCAACTTGGTACCTTGCACACACAACAGTTGCAAAGATAATGTCAGGTCTGCTTGCGGTGAGGTACATTAGCGAACCAATGATACCTCTATAAGTCTTGTGATCCACAGATTTACCAGAGGGATAAGCAGAGATCTTATACCCGAAGGCCATAGGGACCTTAGCAGAAGAGTAGTTGTCCATAGAGTATTTCTTCAGAAGTTCAGCGGTGTATTCTCTTGACGAATGAATATTCCTTGTTGAGTTTTTTTTGACTTGGAGACCTAGAAAGAAGTTAATCTCTCTATTCATGCTCATTTGAAATTAGTTTGTCATGAGCTTAGCAAATTCGACCACCATTTCATGATCGGATGACCCGAAGATGATATCATCCACATATATTTGTACAAGCATAAGGTGAGTCCCGTTTGCTTTTCTAAATAGTGTGGGATCAATCACTCCTCTTTTGTATCCTGAAGAGACTAAGAATTTAGAAAGAGTTTCATACCAAACCGACCCAAGAATATATTGATACTCAAACCGACCCAAGAATTCAGGTCCTCAAACCGACCCAAGAATTCAGGGGGAACCCTCTCCCATCCACATAGATAGATACTCAAACCGAACCAAGAATTTAGGTCCTCGCTTGGCATTCCAGCGAACCTTCACTATCGGGATACATCTTCGCTTCGTTTGCCTGACCTCTCGGTCCATGATCTCTACTGTTTCTTCCAAGAAGTTGAGGCTCTCATTGATCTCGATCTCATCAAGTGGGATCACAAGTGTCTCATCGGAAAAACACTTTTTCAAGTTCAAGACGTGTAAGGTAGGATGTACGTTACTAAGTTCACGAGGTAGTTTGAGCTTGTAAGCTACAGGGCCGATTCTAGTGATAATCTCGAAAGGCCCTACGTATCTTGGATTTAGCTTTCCACGCTTTCTGAAGCGTATCAAGCCCTTCCAGGATGATACTTTCAATAAAACGCGGTCTCCAACCTGGAATTCCAAAGGTTTACTTCTCTTGTATGTGTAGCTTTTCTGTCGGTCTCTAGAGGCTTTCAATCGTTCACGAATTTGAACGATCTTCTTTGTCATTTACTGTATGATTTTCGGACCTGTGAGAGTGTTGTCAAGAACATGTCCTTTAGCTAACTGAGTGTCGCCCATCTCAGCCCAGCACATAGGGGATCTGCACTTACGGCCATAGAGGCCTTCAAATGGAGCAACCTTTATGCTCGTGTGATAACTATTGTTGTAGGAAAACTCGACAAAGGGTAAATGAGTATCCCATGCCTTCCCAAAGTCAATCACACAGGCTCGCAACATATCTTCTAAAGTTTGAATAGTCCTTTCACTTTGTCTGTCTGTTTGTTGATGGTAGGCTGTACTCATGTCCAACCTAGTTCCTAGGGAACTTTGTAGCAACTGCCAGAACCTCGAAGTGAATCTACTATCTCTATTAGAGATAATGGATATGGGAACACCATGCAGTTGTACGATCTTGCTAATGTCTGTTCTAGTTAGCTTCTCCATCTTGTAAGTTTTTTCAAAGCTAGGAAGTGTGCGGACTCTGTTATCCAGTCTAAGATCATCCATATGGTATCGAGACCACTCGTTGTCTTGGGAAACTCTGTTATGAAGTCCATAGTGATCCGCTCCCACTTTCATTCAGGTATCTCCGGTTGTTGAAGTAAACATGAGGGTTTCTGGTATTCGACCTTAAACTTGGCGCACATAAGACACTTACTCACGAAGGTAGCAATCTCTGCTTTCATGTTAGACCGCCAATATGACTTTTTAAGTTCCAGATACATCTTATCTGAACCTGGGTGGACGGAATATCGAGTGTTGTGTGCCTCGGTCATGACCAAGTCTCTGAGGCCACCGTGTCTCAGTGTACAGATCCGATCCATGAGATACAAGGTTCCACCACCCTTGACTTCTAAGTTTTTATCAATCCCTCTTAGGGATTCACCCGCCACATTCTCAAGTTTCAAAGCTTCAAGTTGAGCCTCCTTAAGTGTGAATGGATAGTCATGGTGAATGATTTGACTCTACGACTAGAGTATTCTTTCCGACTTAGTGCATCAGCTACTACATTGGCTTTGCCGGGATGATAACGAATTTCGCATTCATAGTCATTGAGTAGCTCGACCCACGGTTATTGTCTCATATTGAGCTCCTTCTGGTCGAATATGTGTTGAAGGCTCTTCTGGTCTGTAAAGATAATACTTTGTGTATAGTACAAATAATGTCTCCAAATCTTCAGAGCAAATACTACTGCTCCTAACTCAAGATCATGTGTGGGGAAGTTGACTTCGTGTGTCTTCAGGTATCTTGAGTCATAGGAAATGACCTTACCTCGTTGCATCAGAACATAACCAATCCCTTGGTTGGATGCATCGTAATAAACCATGATATCCCTTCTGGGAGGGATAGTGTCGGTGCACTGCTTAAGGCTCGATTTAGTGTTTGGAATTCCTTTTCTTGTTTGTCTTCCCAGTCAAAGGCCATGCCTTTCTATGTCAATGTAGTAAGCGGTTAGCGATCCTAGAGAAGTTCTGAATGAACCTGCGGTAGTAGCCAGCGAGACCTAGAAATTGACGAATTTCTGTAGACGTTTTCGGTGCTTACCAGTTCTTAATGGCTTTGATTTTGGAAGGGTCTACATGAATTACCTCTTCATTAACAACGTGACCCAGGAATTCAACTCATATAATCCAAAACTCGGATTTAGAGAGCCTCGCATAGAGCTTCTCCGATCATAATGTTTCTAAGACCTGCCTTAGATGTTGACTATGTTCCTCCTTACTATGAGAGTAGATAAGTATGTAATCAATGAACACAATGACGAACTGATCCAAGTAAGGATGACACACCCTATTCATTAAATCCATCAATATTGTAAGCGCATTGGTCAATCCGAATGGCATCACTACAAACTCGTAGTGTCCATAACGAGTTTGGAAGGCTGTCTTAGGCACATTTTCCTCTAACACTCGTAACCGGTGATACCCGGATCTCAGATCTATCTTTTAAAAGTAATTCGCCCCTTGTAGTTGGTCAAATTAATCATCTATGCGAGGCAGAGGGTAGCGATTCTTGACTGTAAGTTTGTTCAAATTTCTATAGGCGATGCACATGAAGAACGATCCGTCTTTCTTCTTGATGAATAAGACCGATGCTCCCCAGGGTGAGAAGCTTGGTCTAATAAAGCCCTTGCTAAGAAATTTGTTAAGTTGACCAGATAGCTCCTGCATCTCAGCCGGTGATAGACGATACGGCGATTTGGCTACTGGGTAGCCCCTGAAACTAAGTTGATTCTAAACTCGACTTGACGCTATGGAGGTAACCTTGTTAGTTCCTCTGGAAAGATGTTGGGAAAGTCGCGTACTTCTGGGATGTTCTTTATGTCTTTTGTCTCTTGGCACATATTGACAACATGAGCAAGGAATGCTTGACATTCCTTTTGTAAGTACTTTTGGTCTTGTATGCTCGAGATGATGCGAAGGTTCGTGTCGGGTTTGTCGCCATAGATTAATAGAGTTTTGCTAGATGGCAGATTAAGACAAACGACCTTCTAGTAACAAATGATGTCGGCATGATGATAACTCAACCAATCAACACCAATTATGACGTCGAAACCTTTTATTGAGACCTACATAGGTCGATTGGAAATGAATGGCTATCTAGAGCTAGAGTACATCCTATGTATATACAGCTAGTGCTCTCTATCTTTCCGCTAGGCATTTCTACAGTGAATGATTCTTTAAATGCGCACGATTATTGTATAAGTAAGTGAGCAAATTTCGAGTTTACGAAGCTCTTCTCAGCTCCACTATCAAACAACATGCATGCATATGAGTTATCGAGGAGAAACGTACCAGTGACTACTGTAGGGTCGGCTATTGTCTCCTCGTGGCCTATAGCCAAAACTCTTCCCACTCCGTCGACATTCCCTTCCATAGGGCAGTTCCTTTTGTATTGGCCTACCTCGCCTCACCCGTAGCAAGTCTGACCCACACCAACGTCGGCGACTTGGTTGATTGGCCTTGCCGAAGATTTGCAGAAACGGGCAGTGTGCCCTTTCTTGTTGCAGATAACGCACTGCATTTCTTGGCAGGGTCCTGTGTGGTGGAAGTTGCACTTGTTGCACTTGGGCAATCTCCCAGCATACTGCTTCATCGGTGCAATAGTAGTAGGTGTTACTGCAGCATGAACAACCACGACCTGCTACTTTTTAGTAGCGTTCTGCGACATGTTTTTCTTCTTGTTTTCCCAGAACTTCCGCTTGCTGTCAGCGGATTTGATGGTTATGAGATGGATAGGGTTGTTGTTGTTGTTGGGGTGTGGACTCCATCGTCAATAAGCCGTTGTGCCAATCGCTTGGCACTGTCGAAGGTGGTGGGGTTTGAAGCTAATACACTCCCTTGAAATGGATCCTCCAGCCCCCAGATATACCACTTAATCTTCTTTCCCACAGTAGGAACCATTCCCGGACATAGTGTTGGATTAATATCTAAGTCCATAACTATATTTGGTATGTACTTGACCCGACCCGGCATGGTCCATTTGGGTTGCCCTTCACCGACACAATTTATATGGATAGTCTTTTGAGAATAGTATATTTATGATTTATATTAATATATTATAAGTTCTAATATATTAAAATATAAGCATATTCTTTAATTAGTATTGATCAAGAATTAATTTATAATTAATTAAGTGATCAAAATGAACTAACTAAATATGGACTCTTAGATATATGTGTGTAGTGGGCCAAGTTCATTTAGCTTCGGCTAAGTCTTCATGGATAGTCCATGGAGCTTTAACCCATGGATCCTAGGAAATGAAAGGTCATGGGTATTAGGGTTTAACCCTAATCCTCCACACTATATAAAGCGTCTTATGGTTCATGCAATTAAGCAAGTGGCTAGTGTGGATACACTAAAGAGGGCAGTAACCGATTTCATAAGTGTGAGCCAAGTATCCATATTCTCTAAAGTCTTCCAAGGTGTTTTGGTGATTTGTGATTCCACTTGAGGCTTCCACACTATTGGGGCTAAGCTCTTAAAGTTTGAAGACATCAAGCTATATCAAAAGGTATGTCATCTATCTAGAACTTTGTAGTATATGTGCTTCATAGTATGCTAGTTAGGATTAAAGCCTTGGAAAGTTCTTATTTGCATGCATGATATAGAAAACATAGATATAAGGTTTATAGGGTTGCATGTACACCATAGGAGTGTTAGAATTCTCAAAAACCCAACAATTGTATCAGAGCCATGGGTTGTTTTCTTTTATATTCATGCAAATGTTTGATTTTCAAAGCTCAAAAAAAAAAAAAAAAACTTGAAGTTTGTCAAATTTTAAGATAATTACTTGTTTTGTGAAAAACTAATTATTTGTAAAATTTGAATCATTTTCTATATGAGTTGAATTAGCTCAAATTTAGTAAATGATAAAATGATATGATTATTTTATTAGTATTAAAAGTTTGATCTAAATGTTTTAAGGAGTTACAAATTTTGTCATAAAATTTTGGAGCTCAAAAGTTTTTTCAAAGTTGTGATCTTAAGTGTTTTGAAACCTCCATAAGTTATGGATATGAAAAGGTTTTAAAAAAAAATTTGATTCATAGTTTTTATGGAGTTACAAAATTGGGTGTTAATATTTTAAAGAATTCCTTAACTTATTCTTAAGTTATGGAACATGAAAAGTTTCATCATAAAATAGGCATTTAACTCCATAAGTTATGGATTACCAAAAGTTTTATGTTTCCTTGATTTATGAGTTAGTTTAGATTAATGGAAAAAAAATTGTGTTTTAGTTGTTTTCAATCCTAATTAATCTAGAGGTAGTTCATAAAATGTGTTTTTGTAACTTGTCCTCAAGTTACATAAAAGGTCACATTTATGAATCTTAAAACTCATAAAAGTGCCATATGTGACAACCCAAAATTTCCATTCTGAACATACCATATCAAGCCAATAGATGTAGAACAGTTACAGTGTAAACTCAGATTTCGAGTATAAGTTTGGCAGTTTTCAGGATTTTACACTTAAGGAGATATTAGGAGAGTAGATGCACTAGGGTTTTGTGCAACACTGTTATTCCAATACTCTAAGACATTAGAGTTCGTTCCAGGAATAAAAATATTTTATGCCAAAAATATCTCCGGACTATAAATAGAATTCTGAACCAAATTGGTTCATTTGTTGAATTCCATTTAGAGAAAAGTCAATATTCTCTCTCACGGATCTTCGGGTTTTTATCCCAAATTGTGAGTACACTTCTCTAGTTGTTTTATAATGCTTGTGATAAGCTTAATAACATAGATTACATGTCAAATATGTGAGATCCGGGAGTTTACCGCCCAAGAACGTTCTTGGGGAGTAAACTCCATTTTAAGGTCCTAAAGGGTTCCAATGACCCTCAAAGCTTTAGAACTCGAACTAGAAGCCTCCAATTCATGCTTTATACCACAAAACAATTAGGAATCATGGCTAGAAAGGAGTTTACGGCCAAGGAGCTTCTTAGGTCGTAAACTCCATGTTTTAGGTGCCAAAATGCTTTGAAACACTCCCTAAGGCTTAAGATTAAATTAGAACATGTACCCTAAAGTTTTTATAGCCTAGCAAACATAAGAAATTACAAGGAAAAAGGAGTTTACGGCCAAGACAAACTCTTGGGCCGTAAACACCTATAAAGGGGTCAAATGACACCCTAACTCCTTCCTTAAGCCAAAAGACCAATTTGGGCATGTACCTAAATGAGTTTTGGACTAGTTAACACACTTAGAACACCAAGAGTAAGGGAGTTTACGGCCTAAAAGGTTCTAAGGCCGTAAACTCCATAAAATAGTGCCAAATGTGCCATAAACTCTTCTAAAGCGAAGTACCAAAGCCCTGATTTGTTCTTAGAAATGTTTGAGACTTGAAAACACCATAAGAACCCTCCCAAGGGAGTTTACGGCCGTAAACTCCAAGGGAATATGTCACACCCCAAAACCAAGAACGGCGGAAACATTCTGGGGCGGAGGACGTCATGTATAATATCAACAACAATGTAAAGTAGTAAACAAGCAACAACATCATCCATTGCATTAATAAAATAATTATTATACAGTTGTATTCTGTCAAATTCTGATCAACACTATAGCATAAATCAAAATGAAAGATAAGTCTTGAACAAGCTCCATCTTCCTTTCTCCTTGCATCGGTACCTGTCTATGATGACCTGAGGATACAAGTAATTTTGAAAGCGAGTATCAGCTTTGAAGCTGGTGAGATCATAAGTATTTAGTGTCTTAATTTGTATGTAAAAATTTGTAAGTCTTTGTAATTCAAAAATTTGTAAGTGTACAAGAACTGTAAGTATTTGTAAATGTATATGAACTATAAGAAAATTTGTAAGTGTATATGAATTGTAAGTGTTTGAAAAACCCTGGAATCCTTATGATTCCTTTTAGTACGTGAAGGTGTCTTCTACCAAGACCTAATTGTTCTGTGTGCGTGTCTCTTGTAAGAGTATGTATTTTCCAAAGTATAACTATCATTATCCAAAAATAGAGTTTATACATTTATGTTTAAGTGAGGTTATCACTAAAAATATGTAATGGAAAGATTAACGTAGTACTAAAACGTAGCTCTAAAAGGACTACTACCGTACTAACTACCTTAAGCCGGATTTTTAGGCAAAGGCACTATGTGATAAATTGCGCCATACTATCGACTGTAACAACGACATACGAATGGTCGTAATAACGGAATGACGTTTGGCACCCGTAGATCTGCAGATCCCACTGTAGCTGGCAGTAAGGTGTAGGATGGTCAATCCAGTATAGATCTATACACAAACTCATACTATGGACTGGCTTCATCGACATAAGAATGGTCGAAATTAAGGTATGACGTTTGGCACCCGCAGACCTGCAGGTCCCGCTGTAGCTAGCAGGAAGGCGTAGGATAGTCAATCCTTTATAGAATCTATACGCAAACTCAACGCTCCCCCTTCAAGAGACTCTGGTCGCAACTCAAGTCATGAGGTTTTAAGTCATGCTCCGATTTAAATCACATTAATTAACGTATTCTCGTATATGTAAGCGTACTCATGTAGGTGTGATCATGTAATTGTACTCATGTAAGTGTGATCATGTAATTGTACTATAATGTTCTAAGTGTGCTAGCTGTAATGTGTGTTCTCTCTATCTAGCAAGTATAGTAATGAAATCATTCTAGTATAGTTGTATATGTAATGTACAGTAATGTTCTAGAAAGTATTGACTCATGAATGAACTAACTCATTGTATGATATCGCGTTCTAGTAATGGTTCTAGTATCTTCCTTAACTACCCATATGGTAGCTTACTAGTAATCTAAGTGGTACGTGTGAACGTGAATGTATGCCCTTGCTACCCAAGGGCATAGGATGAATTGGAAGGACCTTTTATGACTTTATATGTACACATGATATATAACTAATCTTTAAACGACTTTCGGACGAATACCCAATGTCCCACCAGATCACATCTCAAGGCGCGAAAAGGAAATAGGGTGGATAGTCTTCCTAAGTCTTTTAAACATTTCTTATATAACTATACATATAGAGGCATGCAATTTATAATATAAAAGCATAAATAAGTTTGGTAAAACATTTGAAACACAAATATTAGTTTAAGGAAAGATCGACTTGATGTCAATCAATAAAACAATTTGAAGGCATAAGTTTGATAAAACAATATAAGTACAAGGAACATTTGTTTGATAAAACAATATAAGTACAAGGAACATTTGTTTGATAAAACATAGTTGTAAATAAGTTTGAAATATGATAAACAGAGTAAGAGGTGCAGTGTAATAAGTATTTTGAAAACATATAAAATGTTTATAAAAATCATTTGAAGGAAACTGTTTGGTAAAACGGCTAATGAGTAGCCAAATATTTTGAATGCTGTATATTAATCACATGTGATTGATGTAATAAGTAATATAATCCTACTTATTAATCACATGTGATTGACATAATAAGTAGCATGATTCTACTTGTATCCCCCCATAAAACATTTAAAATAGTTTAAAACATTAGTTAAGGGGTATGAACTCACCTGCAGTATGTGACTGGAATTGAACGGGCTGTTATCGTACGGAAGGATCGGACAAGTGCTTGGTGTCAAGTGATGACTTAGACACACACAATGATCCTAATTACATATGAAGACATATGTATATAAATAATTAGTGATTATAACACTAATTATACAAGTAATATCATTTAAGCGCGAGGACAACACTTTTGGTCAAGTGCTAGGAGGCTAATGGGTTGCAACAAAAGAGTGCAATGCCCCTAATGGAAGTTTAAGGTCAAAAGACCATATTCATTAGAGTTTACGGCCCAGGGGAGTAAGCTCCTGGCCGTAAACTCTCAAACAAGTCATGAAATGGTGCATAGAAGTACTACAACCTTAGAGGGGAATTGCTTCAAGGCTAGACAAGAGTTTAAGGTACCATATTGACTCCTAAGGGGAGTTTACGGCCTAAAGACCCTTTTCCCTTGGAGTTTACGGCCGTAAACTCCCTTGGGAGGGTTCTTATTGTCCTTTCAAGTCTCTAATATTTCTAGGAACAAGTCTAGGCTTCAACACTTGGATTAAGGAAGATTTATGGCACTAAATGGGACCATTTGATGGAGTTTACGGCCATAGAACTCTTTGGGCCGTAAACTCCCTCACACATGAGGTCCTAAGAATTTTAACTAGTCCATATCTCATCTAGGTACATGCCCTAAAAGTTTCTTGGCCTAAGGAAGTGTCTAGGGTGTCCTTTGACCCCATTAAAGGAGTTTACGGCCCAAGAAATACTCTTGGCCGTAAACTCTTCAACACTTATGCTTTTCATGTGTTTTCTAGGTCCTAAACACATTAAGGTACTTGCCAAAAATGAAGACTAAGCCTTAGGAAGAGTTTGAAGTGGTTTTTGGCACTAAATCATGGAGTTTACGGCCTAAGGAGCATCTTGGCCGTAAACTCCTTTCCAAAGTTGGTTTCTAATTATTTTGTGGGTCAAAAACACTTGCTTAAGGCTTCTAGGTTCTTGTTCTAAGGCTAAAGGATCACTAGGCACTCAATTGTGCCCTTTACTTGGAGTTTACGGCCCAAGAGGTGGTTCCTTGGCCGTAAACTCCTCAAACTAAGTGATTTTGATTTGCTTCTAGCCTCTAATGATCATTCATAAAGTCCTTAGCTAGATGCCTAACACGGAAATGGGACTATGTGGCCTTTAGGCTTGATTTTGGAGTTTACTCCCCAAGAACGTTCTTGGGCGGTAAACTCCTGGATCTTGTGTTTTGGACATGTAAACAATGTTATAAATCATATAACAAGTATTAAAACACATTTAGGGAAGTAGACTCACAATCTGGGATGAAAACCCGAAGATCCGTGAGAGAGTATTTGGCTTTTCTCTAATTGGAAATCAAATAATGAACCAATTTGGTTCAGAATTCTATTTATAGTCCTGAGATTTTTGGCAGAAAATATTTCTATTCTCGGAATGGGTTCTAATGACCTAGAGTAATGGAATTTCAGTGTTGCACAACATCCTAGTGCAACCACTCTCCTAATAACTCCTTAGGTGTAAAACCCTAAAACTGCCAAACTTATTCCAAAAGTTTGAATTTTCACTGTAACTGCTCTACTACTATTGGATTGCAATGGTTTGATTTAGAACAGAAATTTCGGGTTGTCACAGAATATGGTCTCTGGGCCATAAACTCCCCAAAGAAGTTAATATGGCACCCAAACCCTTGTTATAGCCTTGAAACAATTCACCACTAGAGTTGTAATAATTCTAAGCACCATTTAGAGCCTTGGTTGTGAGTTTACGGCTAGGAGTTTACTCCCCTGGGCCGTAAACTCCAAAGAACATGGTCATTAGACCATAAACTTCCATTAGGGGCATTGCACCCCTTTGTTGCAACCCATTAGCCTCCTAGCACTTGACCAAAAGTGTTTTCCTCGCGTTTAAATGTTTATACTTGTATAATTAGTGTTATAATCACTAATTATTTATATACATATGTTTTCATATGTAATTAGGATCATTGTGTGTGTCTAAGTCTTCACTTGACACCAAGCACTTGTCCGATCCTTCCGTACGATAACAGTCTGTTCAATTCCAGTCACTTACTGCAGGTGAGTTCATACCCCTTAACTAATGTTTTAAACTATTTTTAAATGTTCTATGGGGGGGATACAAGTAGAATCGTGCTACTTATTATGTCAATCACATGTGATTAGTAAGTAGAATTATGATACTTATTACATCAATCACATGTGATTAATATACAACATTCAAACGATTTAGCTACTCATTAGCCGTTTTACCAAACTGTTTTCTTCAAATGATTTTTATAAACATTTTATATGTTCTAAACTCCTTATTACACTGTACATCTTACTATGTATATTACATTTCAAACTTATTTACAATTGTGTTTCAAACAAATGTTTCTTTATACTTAAACTGTTTTCTCAAACTTATGCCTTCAAACTGTTTTATAGATTGACATCAAGTCGATCATTTCTTAAAATAATATCTATGTTCAAATGTTTTACAAAACTTATTTATGCTTTTATATTATAAATTGCATGCCTTTATATGTATAGTTATATAAGAAATGTTTAAAAAACTTAGGAAGGCTATCCACCTTATTTCCTTTTTCTCGATTTGGATGTGGTCTGGTGGGATTTTGGGTAACCGTCCAAAGGTCGTTTAAATATTAGTTATATATCATGTGTACATATATAGTCATAAAAGGTCCTTCCAGTTCATCCCATGCCCTTGGGTAGCAAGGGTATACATCCATGTCTATACGTACCAGATAGATTACTAGTAAACTACCAAATGGGTAGTTTAGGAAGATACTAGAACAATTACTAGAACGCGATATCATACAATGAGTCAGTTCATTCATGAGTCAATACTTTCTAGAGCATTACAATACATTACATATACAACTATACTAGGAAGAGAACATATACAACTATACTAGGAAGAGACGTATACAACTATACTAGAATGATTACATTACTATAATTGCTAGGTAGAGAGCACGTACATTATAGCTAGAACGGTTTATTACATTACATATACAAGAATACGTTAATTATTGTGATTTAAATCGGAGCATGACTTAAATGTCATGGCTCGAGTTGTAGCCAGAATTCTCTTGGAGGGAGAGCGTGAGTTTGCGTATAGATCTATACTGGATTGACAATCCTACACCTTGCTGCTAGCTACAGCCAGACCTGCAGGTCTGCGGGTGCGAAACGTCATTGCGTTATTACGACCATTCATTATGTCTTTGTTACTAGTCGATAGTATGGTGCAATTTATCACATAATGCCTTAATATAAATCCGGTTTAAGGTAATTAGTACAGTAGTAGTTCTTATAGCGCTACGTTTTAGTACTACATTAATTTTCCCTGTACAGATATTTAGTGATCTTTTCACTTAAACTATAAATATAAAAACTATATTTTGATAGTGATTGTTACACTTGGGAAAATTACACACTTTTACAAGAAACGAACATTTAGAACAGTTAGGTCTTGGTAGAAGACGCACTTTATATAATAGTAGGAATCATAGGGATTTCTAGGGTTTTTCAAACGGTTACAGTTGTTTTACAAAAATTTTCATACTTACAGTTCACATACAAATTCTTACATACAAATACTTACATACAAATTAAGACACTAAATTCTTAGGATCTCACCAGCTTCAAAGTTGATACTCGCTTTCAAAATTACTTGTATCCTCAGGTTATCATAGACAGGTACCGATGCAAGGAGAAAGGAAGATGGAGCTTGTTCAAGACTTATCTTTCATTTTGATTTATGCTTTAGTGTTTATCAAAATTTGACAGAACACATTTGTATAATAATTATATTATTAATGTAATGGATGATGTTGTTGCTTGTTTACTACTTTACAATGTTGTGATATTATACATGACGTCCTCCGCCCCAGAACGTTTCCGCCGTTATTGGTTTTGGGGTGTGACACCATAGGTTACATAAAAAAAATGAAGAGTCTTTTTCATTAAATAGTATTATGACTTCGTAACTTGTCCTCAAGTTACGGATGTTTAAGAGTCACTTTCCTTAAAAGTGTTATTAAAGAATAAGAGGTTACATAAAAAATGAAGAGTCTTTATTTTAATGAACCATTAAACTCATAAGTTATGAAATGAAAAGTTTTGAATAGTTTCAAAACCTTGCCCTCAAGTTTTGGAATTTGTAAAGTTTTCACTTATGAATACTTTAATTCCAAGTTAAGCCCTTAGAATTTTAAAAGTTAAAATTCAACCCTTATACTTTATAATATTATAAGTTAATAATATTTATATATATGTATAATAGTAAAGTCGTCTTACCATTAGTAGGCCTCATTCACGAAGCCGGTCTATAAGGGGGGGGGGGGGGTATAAGGTTACTGCCTATAAAATGTTAGTTTAATAGGTGTCCACTCTCACCCACCGCTTCCTTAACTGGTGGTGGGTCGTTAGCCGAATGGGTAGGACAAGGACTATAATTCTCCCTTCATTAAAAGTATTAATGATAAATACTAAGTAAGTAAACTCTTAATAATACCCAATCTTAGTTACTTAGGGAAATGTGAATTTGGTGCTAACCCATGAAATAACAGTTTGCACTTTGCTTAAGTCAGTTAGTGGAGCATGTGTGGTTAACCGGCACACTAGCTTGATTTAACAAGGTAGGAAAAGGGTAACTTAATGTTTATCACAATATCGGTGGAGCGTGTGTGGTTAACCACCATATCGATTGAGGGGTAAATATTAATGGTACCAAGTATATTTGCATGGTTATTCACACCTTGTTTTGTGATCCTTGGCATCCCAGTCACAAAACCTGAAGGGCACACTCGAGATTGAAACACGCCTTTGAAAATTTTAATGAATCTCGAAAGAATCTAGGAGTTTCAAAACCAATTAAAACCTAATAATACATTTCGTTTATCTTGGTGGAAATTGGTGAATCGTCATTCACCTCCCTTCAAATATTTTATAGCTTAGATTACGGCATCCCTCTTCCAAGTTATAAAATAGTTTGCTGGGTCCTAGCTTTAATATTTCATATTGGGTGTTATATTAAGGACTTTAGATCAACTATCTTGAATATCTCCCAAAAAGATGTCTCGTTCAGACATCTATGATCCTCCTAAATCTCTTGGAATTTCACTTCCTCCACCTCCTCCAACTATTTTTCCTAACCTACAAGTTCAAGGTCACTCAAGCACTATTGGCAAGCAAGGTCTATGTGTGATCGCATCTTGGAGATGAAGTCACATATTGACAAGCCGGGAGAGTTGGGTGTGAAACTCTTGAGAAAGTTGGTGGTTCAATCACTTTCTAAGTCACATAGTGAATTCCCTTGGGACTACTATGAAACCGACTATGACATGACCCTTAATGATCTTATCTATTTGTTTGGTGCTGCTGAATCAACAATAATTTGGAGCACTGGTAGAGCAAATTTGATTAGTAGATCAGCTTCCCAAACTACCATGGACATTGACAATGGTAACGGATATCTAAAAAAGCCTTCTCTTCCCAAGTAAAGGGATTGACCATAGTCAACTAGGTTGACCAAATGGTAAAGAGAAAGGCTAAGTCTGCGATAGTCCCATGTACCATTCCCAAAGAGTCCCTATGTTTCTCTTGCCAAAGGAAGGGGCATTGATTGCGAAGCATCCTATTTACCTGAAAGATCATAAGGTTGATCAAGTCAAGAAGATTGACTCTACTTCAGGTAAAGTCCACTATCTAACTCTGTTAAGTTTCTATTATGAGATTTGTGTTACATGATGTGACTGGGTCACATGTTGATGCTTTAAGAATCAAAGAAAAGTGAAGAAACTTAAAGGAAGTATATGTTGATTCTGATCGCAAAGATGGATGTCGATCGCATGGTTCTGTGATCAGAATTTTGAGTTGTTGCATAGGAGTTATGATATATTGCTTAGGAATAGATAACAACAAAGTTTTTCTTGTGCTTTTGCACTGTAAGGATAATTTTTCTACAAAGTTTTTAAAATAAAAGGAAAAAAAATTTGATTTTATTTATTTTAAATTATCCTTACAATGGCATTTGTGAAAAGGGAAAAAAAATTGTTGCTTATATGATTCCATTAATAGCAAGAGTGGAAATTTGAATTTGATTCTTTCATTTGTGGTAGTGTCAATATTTTCCAAATAAGGAAAGATTCTCATCACCCAACTTTCAGTTGGATAGAAACTTGGAATCATGCAAGTTGTATAGTATGATGAATGAGAACTTTCAAGCATTGGAAAATTAAGACTAATTACTTGTTCACATGGATGTGTGAGTCAAGTAATGGACTAAGGGATCGAGTACACATTCTTGTGCACTGTTCAAGACCACCACAAATGTAACTTGAATGACATATCTTAAAGAAGGTTTATTAACACTAGTGAAATGTAAGAGTAAAAGGTTTTCTACTCTTGTACATTTGAATTTGGTAAGTTGTGATGTTTTGGATAAAACATAGACCAACTTAGGCCAATTGTGTTAAGTGTTTGTCTTGATTAGAATCCACACTATCTCTTGAATATTTGGAAAGAAAGTCTTATAGGTCAAGGAGACAGTGGGAGTCTAAAAGATCCTGAAAGGGTTTCAAGAAGTAATCAAGAATAAAACCTTTATTTCATCACTAGCACACAACTAGAGGTTTATAACCTATCGGTTGACATTTTTGTGTCCATTCCAGTTAAGTTGGCTATATATTTGAGTTCTACATGTTCTCAATTGTTTGCATATCTACTTGGAAGCAATGTCAGGCCCTTGAGCTGCCTGGTGGCAAGAAGTTAAGATTGCACAAGTTCAATCCATATGAGTTAGGATTTGTCACTAACCTAGTCTTGTGATTAAGGTTTGACAAATGCACATGGATAAGAACACATACACCATAAAATCTAAGTGTCATAAGGTTTCTCTCCGATTCATGAAAATGATGGTGAGGAATTCTTTCACTAACTAGATTTTAAGTAGATAGCAATTGTGATATTATCAGTTCTCAAAGTCGTTAGTGGAGCGTGCGTGGTTATCCGGCACACTAACATTGACTTATGAGAAATGGCAAAAGGTCTAAACAATTGAGACTATGATTACGACATCCCTTTTCATAGCTCTGAAATTGTTTACACACACACCTGTGATCTATCTAAGATAACGTGTATGATTTTGATAAAGTCTTATCAAAGAAATCTAGTATCAGAAATTCGAACTTTGGTAAGAATGTCAATAAAGTATCGACTTCTAGAGGTTCAGCTGTTTTCTGGATACATGTCAAAGCTAGTGGGAGCATAAGTGTTATGCTAATAATCATCATGTTAGTGGGAGCATGATAATTATGAAAACTATTTCATGTTAGCAATGTTAATTATAGAAAACAAAAGTTTCAATTCGTGAGGTTGCAGGGGTTGAAAAAGTTGTTTTGCTATAATTAAGGGAGAGGAAATAATACTTCATTTCAATTCTTTGCGATTTTAATCACCTTTAGTCATGAATATATATATATATATATATATATATATATATATATATATATATATATATATATATATATATATGAATTTCTTGATGGATTGGTTCAACTTAAGAAAATTCTATATATTGCGTTCTCAAAATTCGATTATGATTACGCCATCCCTTTTCATAGTCAAATTTTGAGAATATGGCAAACAAAAAATTATTATGGCAAAAGACTGGTCTAGAACCATGTCTTTATGTGAAACATCATGAATTGTGTCCCATTTACTTTGGGTACAAGATCGATTTCATGTGCTATAATATTTATTCTTTCTGAATTTTCCAAATGCCTTGGGGCATTAAGGAGGAAAATGTCTAGAATTGGATATGACTAAACTGATTAAGCAATTGTCGAGGACAATCTAAGGTTTACAAAAGATTGGTTGCTCAAGGACAGTTGGAAGTATATTGTTAATATTAGAAGGACCATATTGGCATAGTTTGAAAAGAGGCAACTCTTGTTCAGAAGTGGTAGTCAAAATGGGAATATAGAGTTGTCTTCATAGGTGGAAGAAATCTGTGTAAGGCTAAAGAAACTTAATGCAAGAAGCATGTTCAAAGCAATGCGCTTTGAAATTGAGACATTGTTTCCATGGAATTGCTCTCCATTGGAATACTCTGTAATGATTGTTGTCAAGTCTTTGTGGCTTTGTGCATAATCATTACAAGAGCAACAGTGAATATAAGTTTAAAATCTAAATAGATTTCAACAAATGATAGGAATTTGGAATTCCTACATTTAAGACAAGGATTTGGGAGTGTGAAAAAAGAATCATTGAAATTATTTTCAATTGATCTAGTTCACAAAGAAAAGGATCATAGACAAACATAGAGTGCATACTTGGTGTATGGCAAAGCTATTGTTTAGAAAAACATCATGTACATGCTTGGAGCATGGGACAACTAGTGTTTTTAATTCAGGTATAAAGTTGATAAAACCGAAACAATGAATAATGAGTAATCAGTATGGTGATAAATAAAAGTGGTCTATTTATATTCATAGGGTTTGATACCATATTTGATTCATTTATTCTTGTGTTTCACTTTGCATGTTTTGAATTCCATAATAACTAGGTTATTCTTCCGGAATGACTAAGTTATTCATACCATCCACAGTCGGTTATATGTTGGAAGTAGATATGAATCAAGATTGTCATGGGGTGGCTTGTAGAGGTCCAAGTTGGTGGACAAAGTTGTGCTACAACACTCATGAGTGCTCATAAGTTCTGAGTATTGGATTCAACCCGCACACATTTGAATCACTTCATGGATTTTATCCTGAGTGATCATGAGACGATAATATCTTATATTCTTCAAACCTAGAGATATGAGTTGTTACTATGAGTTGGTTGTACATTGATTGCACCCAACTGCATTGGTAAATCGATGTTATAAAACGTGCCTTTGTGTATGATTCAAAAAGTAGTAGAACAACCCATATGAGTTGAAGTTTATCCAATCCTTTTACCTTCGGGATAAAAGCGATATCTGTGGGCCCATCGATGATTTGGTGATGACACATGTGAGTGCCTGGCCAAGCCAGGACTGATTTGATTTGTTCAATCAGTCAGTCGTCATAAATCGGAAATCAGGAAACAACAAATGGACAGACAGAATGATTGATAATCCATGTCTCAGTCCATAACATATCTAGAATGGAGGAATATATGATCCCTTATCTAATGGAAAAATCATTGACAAAGGTCAGAGTTCGTTGTCAGGATCAGAGTTTGACAGTGGCTTTAAGAACTACAGTTGCCAGTTCGTTTTTGAAGTTATACTTAATAATAGTTTTAGACTTATCCAAGTGGGAGATTGTTGGAAAAATGTCTAAGTCCATAACTATATTTGGTATGTACTTGACCCGACCCGACATGGTCCATTTGGGTTGCACTTCACCGACACAATTTATATGGATAGTCTTTTGAGAATAGTATATTTATGATTTATATTAATATATTATAAGTTCTAACATATTAATATATAATCATATTATTTAATTAGTATTGATCAAGAATTAATTTATAAATAATTAAGTGATCAAAAGGAACTAATTAAATATGGACTCTTAGATATATGTGTGTTGTTGGCCAAGTTCATTTATGTTGGGCTAAGTCTTCATGGATAGTCCTTGGAGCTTTAACCCTTGGATCCTAGGAAATGAAAGGTCATGGGTATTAGGGTTTAACCCTAATCATCCACACTATATAAAGGGTCTTATGGTTCATGAAATTAGGCTAGTGGCTAGTGTGGATACACTAAAGAGGGCAATAAACGATGTGTTCTTAGAAGTATCCATATTCTCTAAAGTCTTCCAAGTTGTTTTGGTGATTTGTGATTCCACTTGAGGCTTCCACACTATTGGGACTAAGCTCTTAAAGTTTGAAGACATCAAGCTACATCAAAAGGTATGTCATCTATCTAGAACTTTGTAGTATATGTGCTTGATAATATGCTAGTTAGGATTAAAGCCTTGGAAAGTTCTTATTTGCATGCATGATACAGAAAACATAGATCCAAGGTTTATAGGGTTGCATGTACACCATAGGAGTGTTAGAATGCTCAAAAACCCAACACATAGTGCCTCCAAATCGCTGAATCTGCCACTATGTCAGAGCCCTTCATGGTTAGGCTCCATAGTTCCTGTTCAAGTTTCTAAACTTCACCCCTCGGGCGTTATTCCTCAATCATGAGCTCCTTCAGAGCTTCCCTTCCCATATCATTTGCGACTATTAGAGTTAGTGACATGACATGGTTATTCCACCATGTCAGGGCTCGGTCCGCAAAGGTGCATGCAACAAATTTAACTTTGCTCCCTTCCGGACAGGAACAGATCTCAAAGATTGATTCCGTTTTCTCGAACCGTTGCAAGAGGGCAATGATTCCGCTAGTCCTGTTAAAGGACCTGGGCTTGCAGTTGGTGAAGTCTTTATACGAGCACTCTCTAGAGTGCACTTGAGCATCACCATGAGTGGAATGAACTGTTGTTCCACTCCCACTAGTACCGCTAGCACTGAATTGGGCTAAGGTTGTCGTAATTGCCGCATTCACCTCAGCTAGGATAGCTGCTGGGTTGTATTGTGGAGGAGGCGGTGGTGGTTGCGTCAGAGTTATCGGAGGATTGCGTCTCGTTGATCGACGTGGAGGCATCTTTCAACTAAAAGTTTAAAAAGATGAGGATGATAGTAAGAATTAATTTTGAGTACAATGAGAGTGATCCGCGGACTAAACACAAATGAGAGTACGATTGATATTGAGATCTAACAGTAGGAGTGTGAAAGCACTTTGACAAAGATTTCCAAAATGATTAGATATCGGTGAATAATATTAGCATTAATGATGTAAGGAGTTCTATAAAATGACCTAGAAGTAGGTCTTACAACAAACCGTAAAATGAAATTTTTGACAGAAGATTAAACTAACAACAGTAATTGAAATGTAGGATTTGTTATAGGGAAAAGTGCTACATAGAGCTTAGCTAAGAAGACTATTCTTTAAACCAAAAGAAGGGATGAGCACAGCATCTCCTACTGGCGACGGGCACCCCTCAGGCGAACCCTCAAGTCAGCCAGCTGATGATCCATATCAAGAAGGTGTTGTTCGTATACTCGCTGGCATGCTCGAAGCTGTATGATTTTAGCTTGAGTTTCAGCTAAGGCTTGTAGCAGAGCCTCATTTTCTCTCGAAGTTATCTCGCGAGCATCTTCAAGACGACGAATGCAGACTGTATTAACTCCCGCATTGTCATCAACCTCCATTATTTGGTTGATGGATGTCCTATCCTGCTCTTCATTTCGAGTAACCATACGGACTAGAAAAGGCAAGACTCTGTCCGTTGAGCCTCCATCGCTCAGGTTGTAGAAGTTTCGGTCGCCATTGTATGGCATGGATTGACCCTGTTCCTAACTCCACATTCCCAAGTGTTCCGCCTATCAAGGCGTCAGGCCTTGAAAAGCCGGAAGAGGGTTTGGATTTGGGAGTGGAGCTGCCAAGGGTAGATCATTGACTTCGGGCTCGGAGTCAGAATCCTCCGGAAAGTTCTCTACGAAGTCATCGTCCAACGGAATTGCATGATCCTCTTCTGGATCATCATCGATCCATCCTTCGTTGCCTTGGTTGGGAAAGTACGGGTCACCGGGGATATGGAATCTAGCCATGTTATCTACGCGAGAATAGGAGTAAAAGAAATAATTAATAGACATACTAATTAAGATAATTATAAGATGATCCTTACCAGTTACTTGAACATTTGCGTGGTGCATACAACTAAAATAGGATAGACCTTCAAATAAGTGATCCTAACTCTAAGTCCACAACCAAACAAGGAACATGAAGTAAAGCAAAGATCACAGATTCTAAGTCTATGACACCTTAGTCACATATAACCGTAGCGTATCCACTCAACAACTATTGACATACTAATAAAGACCTTTTTAGTTTGTATATAAGTAATATTAGTAACAAAAAATACTCCTATAGTGTTTGAAGGTTATGTTTTGTTCTACTGTTTTCATTGTAGTAGTGTTGGTATGTTTTTAGAGTTCTTGCAACAACACAACCATTCCTAGGCACATCCTAATCACTTCTCAGAAAGATATAGTTGATCAGGCTATATCACTCCCAGATTTGATTATATGTCCCCAAGCCTACTTGTGCTGTCCAACAACCCGAAATACTTTTGTTTTGTCCTATGTGACACAGATTTTAGTATGAATGCAGGTATGTATACTTTAGTTAAATATTTTATTAAAAGTACAAACTCTTAGTCAGAGTATTTTAATCCCGATGTGCTTATAGTTTGTATATCTTTTATGTGTTGATATACTCGATTCACTATAAACAAAGCTCTGATAACAATCTGCCGCACCCATAAACCAGAACGACGGAAACGTTCAGGGCGGAGGACGTCATGTATAATATCATGTTAATGCATAATAGTAAACAAGCAATAACATCAGCCATTATATTAATAATATAATTTAATACAAGTGTATTCTGTGTATAGTTTGATAGACACCAAAATATGAATCAAAATAAAAGATGAGTCTTGTATCAGCTCCGTCTTCTCAAAACCTAATCCAGTGTACCTGTCTACTAGTGACCTAAGAATACAAGTTATTTTGAAAGAGTACATCGGCATTTAAGCTGGTGATTTCATAAGTATTTAGTGTCAGTTGTTGTATATGTTTAATGAAAGTGTTTGTAAATGTTTGTATCTCCTAGAAAATCCTATATTTTCTACTTTAACTGAAATGTATTCTTCTACCAAGACACGACTATTCTGTATGTTTGTTCCTTTGTAAACGTGAGTGTTTTCCCAGAGACAGACTATCATTTACCAAAAATGTAGTTTACATTACCGTTTATGTGAGAATATCAAAATTTCAATGTAATGGGAAAATAATAAAGATGTACTTGTAGTATTGTATATAGTAACTACCGTCGTACTAACTACCTTAAGTCAATTGATTAGTTGAGGTAAAATGTGATATAGTTGTAACCATGCTTGATCGACTAGTTAAAACACGATGTTGAAAGACATCGAAATGGTATGACATTCGTCACCCGTAGACCTGCAGGTCCCACTGTAGCTAGCAGCAAGGTGTAGGATAGTCAATCCCATATAGATCTATACACAAGTTCACGCTCTCCCTCCAGGAGACTCTGGTTGAAAAAGGCGACACAACAGTATATTGCCATGCCATGAGGTAGTGGCTCACATTAATATTATAGTGTTTTTGTATTTGTATAGTGTGTTCTCTCTGTTCTAGTGTATTGTATGTTCTCTTTGTATAGTGTAGTGTATGATCTTTTTGTTTCTCATTATGGTATGTTCTTTTTGTTTCTCATTATAATATGTTCTCTTTTTTTATCATTATAGTATGTATGAACTGACTCTTGTATGTTCTCTTTTTTTCTCATTATAATATGTTCTCTTTTTTTATATTTGAACTGACTCTTGTATGTTTTATTGTACTAGAAAAAGTGAGTATTAATCCTCTAAACTATACCTATTATAGTTTACTAGCAATGTTGTTTGAGTGACTGAGTATGTTTTACACCTTTGCTACCCAAAGGTGCTGAATTGTTGTAAGTATTTTTATATCTATACACATATACATAATATATAACTAAGATACAAATGACACTTGGACAAACAACCGGATATCCTATGTCCACAACAAAACAAGGAACATGAAATAAAGTGAGTTATCAGTCCTAAGCCCTTCCAACCTTACTTATATATATATATATATATATATATATATATATATATATATACATATATATATATATATATATATATATATATATATATATATATATATATATAGACATGATTTTGACAAAATATAAGTTTAAAAGAGTTTAGCATGTAAAAGAGTTTTAAACATAAAAGTAACTTAAACCATTTGAATGGTTACAGATGACTTGATGTAAGCTTATAAATGGTTTTGAAATTGTTTTTTTGATAACTCAGTTTTGAAGTATAAGAAAGCCACTTGTTGGTAGTTATTGATCACATGTGATTTATATAATAACTATAATGTTTCTACTTGTATCCCCCCCCCCCCATAAAAGCATTTAAAATCATTTAAAATATAAGTTAAGGGGTATGAACTCACCTGTAGTGAGTGATACGAATGTATGTTCGATATAGGATGCTAAGTGTCAAGTGAACCCTCGAGCACAAACGGATCCTATTAAGCATATAATGACACATATATGTATATAATTAGTGTATATACAACTATTCATGCAAGGAAACCACCTTACGGACTAGAAAACACTTATATTGAAGTGTTACAATCACATATGATTGCATCAAAGGGGTTTAAGGCCACACAAAGGTGTGTATAGCCAATGTGTGTATGGCCATTGTGTGTACGACCACATGGGTGTATGGTCATGGAGTGTATGGCCGTACACTAATGGAGGAAGTGTGCAAAAAGGGTGTTTTAAGGCCCTATCTAGCATCCACTAAGTACTCATGATCTTATGGTTGGACATGAGGTGAGTTTAAGGCCAAAACATGCACCTAACAAGGGTTTACGACCATATAAGGTGTGTATGGTCGTACACCTGTGAAGTTCTTGCATTAGATGATTATTCAAGGCTAAGAATCAAGTGTTTCACAAGGCTAACTAGAAGATATAAGAGAAACTCACCCTTTTGAAGGCTTATTTGGTGTTCACGGCCCAAGAACAAGTAGGTGTTCTTGGTGTTCTCGGTGAACATGTTGAATACTTGAAGATCTACCCAAAAAGATGAATTTCATGGATGAAAGCAAAGGATGATACTAGATCAAGAAGGATAACCACTTAATAAACGGAAGGAATTCTTACATTTTTGAAGATCAAAGTGAAATGCATATTGATACTTGAGAGAGAATTGACTTTTCTATACTTCGAAGTGTAAGAAATGAATAAAAATGAATGCTTAACTCATATATGGGCATGAGTTCACAACCACCATGGGTGTATGGCCGTACACCCATGTGTACGGCCGTACACTCCTCTGGAAGGAGTGTTTGGCCCAAATGAAATACTTTGAACTTAAGTGACTCATTCCTAAACCCAAACCTTGAATATACAAGGCTTAGAACAATCAAACATACCCTCAACAATGCTAAAATATAGCAGAAATGAGTCTGATTTTGATTGAATTGAATGCCTTACAAGATAGAAATTTCGGGTTGTCACAAAAGTCACAAAGACTTTGCCAATGATATTACAAAGTACTCTATGAAGTCTCACATTCAAAATAAATTCCTTTGAAAATCCTTCTTGCATAAGAGTTTCTAATCTAGACATAGACTCTTAGCGTCCAACTCCAAATATGGTAACATTTCCATATTTACCCTATGACAACTTTAACAGAATCATATCTAATCATAATATTGTCATTATGGTCCGTCCATTACTATACTTCCAACTGCCCACAAGTGACCAATCCTTGGCGAACCTTAGATTGTCCTTGAAAGTTGTTTAATTATTTTAGTAAAATTCGGTTCTAGTCCTTTTCCTCTCTTAATGCCCTAAGCATTTGGAAAATTTAGAACGGTCGAATATTACAGCATATGCAATCGGTCCTATACGCGAAGCATATGGGACATGACTCATGATGTCTTACATAAAGACATGATACTTTACTAGTCTTTTTCCATAATATTTCTATTTCTATTTGCCATGTTGTTATAATTCAAACTATGAAGAGGGATGATGTAATCATAATCGAATTTGAGAACTCAACTAATATTTCCATATATAGAATTCTCTTATGTTGAATCTTTTCAGCATAACATTCATATATATATTTTGACTAAATTTGATTAAAATTTCTCGATCCAAGCCTTTAGATTTTGAAACGAAGTAAAATATTCTCTCCCTTAATTATAGCAAAAGAACTTTTCAACCCATGCAACTTTGCGAATTGAAACTTTTGTTTTCTATAATTAGTATTGCTACCTTGCAATACTTGACATAATAATCATGCTCCTACTAACATGATGATTATCTTCTTAGGAGCATAACGCTTATGCTCCCACTAGCTTTATATGTATTCAAAAATCATCTAAACTTCTATAAAACAATACTTATTGACTTTTTTAACCAAATTTCATGTTTCTGATATGAGATGCTTTGATAAGATTTTATCCAGGCTTATCAAACTCATACACCTTTCCTTAGATATCGCACATGTGTGTCTAAACAATTCTACAACTTATAGCAATAAGTTTAGAATGTTCAAACTAATTGCCAAATCTCACAATTCGAACTATGAAGAGGGATGCCATAATCATAATCGAATTTAAGAATGCAAATATCACAATTTCTATCTCATTAAAATCTCTCTTAGTGGAATCATTTCCTCACAATCATTTTCATGAAGCGGAGAGAAAGCTTAAAACACTTAGATTTTATGGTGTATAATCCATGTGAATTTGTCATAACCATAATCATAAGATAATGTTTGTGACAAATCCAAAACTCTTATAGACAGAACATGTTCATTACTCATTTCTTGCCATCAAGGGTCCTACAATTGCTTCCAAGTTATTTAGAACCTCACCTATACTAGTCAATGCACTTTCATTGAAAAAGGTGCTAGCCTTTATGCTGTCAATTGAGAACTCGTATAACTCATATGCATAAGTAACTTTGATGGAATGGCATAGAAACAAAATTGTGTCAACACGACAGGTTACAAACCTTTAGTCGTTGGGTTTTAGTATAATACAACATCCTATGGTGCACGTACAACCCTAAATACCTTGGATCTATGTTTTCACTAATTATACATGCAAAGGTGTTTCCAAGGTATTAAGCCTATGACTAGCATACAAAGATATAAACTACACAAGCTACTAGTTAGTGTAACATACCTTTTCATATGGCTGGAAGTCTTGATGCATTTGGCCTTAAGAGCTTAGCCCCATTAGTGTGGAAGTCTCAAATGAAGTCACAACACATCAAGGAAAAAGGTAGGACTTGAGAGAGAATCTACATGCACTCTAAAACCTTCATGAACTCCAAGAACATGCACACACACTAGGGTTGGCGGTTTTAGGTCATCATATATGTATTTATATGTGTTGAATTCTAAGAGTCATGGGTATAACCTAAACCCATACCCATGGGTTTTATGATCCATGGTTCATATGGCCCAACTCTTTATGTATCCATACATAAACTTAGTCCAACATAGATCGTAAGCCCAACACATATAAATATAACTAATTACCATAATTAGTCCCCATAGATTTAATTAGTATCTTTTGATCACTAAATTAATTCCAAATTAATTATTGATCAACACTAATTAAAACATATGATTTCATATTAATATATTAGAACTTATAATATATTAATAAATCATATATAACCTCTTCTCTCAAAAGTCCATGATAAGTCTAAAACTATTATTATGTATAACTCCAAGATCCCGACTGGCAATCGTAGGTCTTAAAACTATTATTGCGTATAACTCCAAGATCCCGACTGGCAATCGTAGGTCTTAAAAGCCGCTGTCGAACTTTGACAAAGTCAATGACATGTCCATTAGATAAGGGATCATATATTCCTCCATTCTAGATATCATATGGACTGAGACATGGATTATAATCATTCTCTCTGTCCATTTGTTGTTTCCCAATTTCCGATTTATGACGACTGATTAATTTAACAAATCAAATCAGTCCAGGCCCGGCCGAGCACTTACATTTGTCATCACTAAATCATCGAAGGGCCCATAGATATCGCTTTTATCCCTCAAAGAGTAAAAGGAATGGATAAACTTCGACTCATATGCTTGTTCTATTACTCGTAGAATCATACAAAAAGGCATGTTTTATAACATCGAGTTACCAATGCGTTTTTGTACAATCAATGTATAACCAACTCATAGTCAACAACTCATAGCTCTAGGTTTGAAGAATATAATATATTATCATCTCACGATCACTCGAGATAAAATCCATGAAGTGATACAAGTGAGCATCGGTTTAATCCTATACTCAAAACTTATGAGCACTCATGAATGTTGTAGCAACTCTTTGCTATGCCCAACACCTTAGTCATCTACAACCAACTTCATGACAGTCTTGATTCATACCTACTTCTAACATATGACCGACTGTGGAGAATTTGAATAACTTAGTCATTCGGAAAGAATAACCGATCTATTCTAGAAGTCAAAACATGCAACGTGAAACACAAGAATAATACTAATCACTCGATGGTCCCAAGCACCTTCGAGAGTAAATAAAACACCTTTTATTTAAACACCATGTTGATTACTCATTATTCATTGTATAATGTTTCAAATAATCAACTTTATACTTGAATCAAAACAATAGGCATGCCATGCTCCATGTATGCACTATGTTAGTCTATGATCCTTACTGTGTGAAATAGACTAATTGAACATGATTCCAATGATGCTCATTTCACGATCCCAAATCCTTATTGTAAATGTAAGAATTCCAAATTCCCGCCACTTACCGAAATATGTTAGATTCTAAACTTATATGCATTGATCCTCTTGTAGTGACTATGCACAAAGTCACAAAGATTGGCTACTAGACATTACAGAGTATTCCAATGCAGAGCAATTCCATGGAAATAAAGTCTCAAATTAAAAGTACATTGCTTTGAACATCCTTCTTGCATTAAGTTTTCTAATCTTCCACAGATATAATGGATAAATTCCACCTATGTAAACATTTGCATATTCCCATTTTGACTATCACTTCTGAACAAGAGTTTCCTATTTTCAGAATATGTCAATATGGTCCTTTCCAAAAATTTAACACTACACTTCCAATTGTCCACGTGAAACCAATCTTTGGAAAACCTTAGATTGTCCTCGACAATTGATTAATCATTTAAGTCATATCCAATTCTTGATCTTTTCCCCTCTTAATGCCATAGGCATTCGGAAAATTTAGAAAGGATAAATATTATAGCACATTTAATCGATCCTATTTCCGAAGCATATGGGACACGATTCATGATGTATCACATAAAGACGTGATCATAGACCTGTCTTTTGCTGCAATATTTTTTATTTTCCATGTTTTCAAAATTTGATTATGAAGAGGGATACCGTAATCATAATCGAATTTTGAGAACGCAATATATATAGAATTTCCTTATGTTGAACCATTCCAACATAAAATTCATATATATATATATATATATATATATATATATATATATATATATATATATATATATATATATCCTTGACTAAAGATGATCAAAATCTCAATCTAAGCATTTAGACTTGAAATGAAGTATAATTTCCTCTCCCTTAATTATAGCAAAAAAACTTTTCCCATTTGAAACTTTATTTGTTTTCTATTATTAACACTTAACATAATAATCATGCTCCCACTTACATGATAATTATTTGCATAACACTTATGCTTCCACTAGCTTTGACATGTATCTAGAAATCAGCTGGACTTCTATAAATCAACACTTTATTGACTTTCTTACCGAAGTTCAGATTTTTGATACAAGATGCTTTGATATAATTTGAATAACTTTATAAAAATCATACACTTTTCCTTAGACAACTCATATGAGTTTCTAAAATTTTTTTAGAACTATGAAAAGGGATGCGGTAATCATAGTCTTAATTGTTTAGACGTTTTCCATTTCTCAAAAGTCCATGTTAGTGTGTCGGTTAACCACACACACTCTACTAACGAATTTGAGAATGCATATATCACAGTTGTTATCTACCTAAAATCTACTTAGTGAAAGGGTTTCCTCACCATCATTTTCATGAATCGAAGAGAAACCTTATGACACTTAGATTTTTTTATGGTGTATGTGTTCCTATCCATTTGAATTTGTCATAACCAAAACGGAAGGGTAGTGAGAAATCCAAACTCATATGGACTGAACTTATGCAATCTTAACTTCTGGCTACTTGGAAGCACAAAGGCCTACCATTGCTTCCGGGTTGTTATGAAAACAATTAAGAAGTCACAGAATTCACATGTATAGTCAACTTTAACTGGAATGAGCACAGAAACAAGAATATGTCAACACGATAGGTTATAAGCCTCAAGTCGTGTGCTAGTGGTAAACAATATGTTTCACCCTTGATTAGTTTTTGAAACTTTCACGACCTTTAAGACTTCCACTGTCCTATTGGCATATAATATTCTCTTGTCAAGAACCATTCCTTGACAAAACAAATATTCAAGATTTAGTGCAGATTATTATCAAGAAAAACACTTCACACAATTGGCCTTAGTTGGTCTTTGTCTTATCCAAGTCATCACAACTTACCAATTTCAAATGTACAATAATAAGAACCATCTCATTCTACATTTGACAAGTGTTTTAAACCTTTCTTAAGATTTTGTCACTCAAATTACAACCTTGGAGTATTACTCTACGACTCAATTTTGGAACGAAGTATGATTCATCTTTTGATTTAACCATTTCAATAATTCACGATTCCTCTTCTTAGTCAAACAAATGCACTAAGATGTCCTTAGAGAATCAATTGTGATATGATTTCATAATCACTAAGATAACCATAAAACAAGATACCATGTTTTCAGATTGGAGAAACTTTTATCTTTCTGCCTAATTTGATTCTTCTAATCCGTTCTGCCTTACATTGAAACTTTTCCAATGTTTCAGAATTACACTTAAACTTGTAAGCATAACCATATTTACTAAACTTTAGTAAATCATGACGAATAGTCTTATCGTTCTCTGTGGTGGACCTGACCAGAGCACACTCAAGTGTTCCCGATCCCCTAATCCTTCACTTGACTCACATATACATGTGCTCAAGGAATTAGTCTTAATTTTCCAATGATGAAAATTCTCATTCATCATACATTACAAGTTGCATGATTCCAAGTTTCTATCCAACTGAAACTTGGGTGATGAGAATCTTTCCTTCTTTGGTAAATTATGACACTACCATAAACAAAAGAATCAAATACATTTTTCCAATATTGCAATCAATGGAATCATTTAAACAACAAATTTTTTTCACAAGTGCCATCATAAGGATATTTAAAATAAATAAAATTAATACTTTGTACTTTTATTTTAAAACTTGCGGAAAAACTTATATTTACAATGCAAATGCATATGAAAAACATGTTGTTATTTATTCCTAAGCAATGGATCACAACACTTAATCAATAACTCAAAATTCTGATCACGAAACCATACAATCGAAATCCATCTTCGCGACCAGAATCAACATATTCTTCCTTTAAGCTTCCTCTTTTCTTTGATTCTTAAAACATCAACATGTGTCTTAGTTACATCATGTTATAAGAATCTCATAATAGTAACTTAATATAGTTAGATAGCGGACTTTACCTGATGTAGAGTCAAACCTTTTTGACTTTACCAACCTTATGATCTTTCAGGTAAACAAAGCAGCTTCACAACCAATGCCCTTTCCTTTAGCAACAGAAACATATGGACTCTTTGGGAATGGTACACGAGACTATCTCAGACTTCGCCTTTCTCTTTACCATTTGGTCAACCAAGCTGACTATGGCCGATCCCTTTCCATTGGGAAGAGAAAGCTTTTTTGGATTTCCAATGTTACCATTGTCAATGTCCATGGAAGTTTCGGAAGTCAATCTTCCAATCGAATATGCTTTACCGATGCTCCAAATCATTGTTGATTCAACAGCATCAAGCAAATAGGTAAGATCATTAAGGGTCATGTCATGGTCCGTCACATAGTAGCTCTAAAGGAACTCACTATGTGACTTAGAAAGTGACTGAAGAACCCAGTCAACAACCAACTTCCTCAAGACCTTGACACCCAACTCTCCCGGCTTGTCAATAAGTGAATTCATCTTCAAGACGTGAGCATTCATAGACTTTACTTGCCAATAGCGCTTGAGTGACCTTGAACTATTCTAGAACTTGTGGGTTAGGTAGAATAATTGGAGGAGATGGAGAAAGCTTGTTCTAAGAGATTTAAGAAGATCATAGTTGTCTCAACTAGACATCTACAATGGGAGATATTCAAGCTAGTTGATTTAGGTCCTTAATATAACACCCAATATGAAATATTAAGGCTAGGACCCAACACAATATTTTATAACTTGGAAGAGGGATGTCGTAATCCAAGCTATAAAATATTTGAAGGTAGGTGAATGATGATTCACCAATTTCCACCATGAAAAATGAAATGAGATTTATTGAACTTTTCAATGGCATGTTTAAATCTCGATTGTGCCCTTCATGTTTTGTGACTAGGATGCCAAGGATCCCAAAACAAGGTGTGAATAACCATGCAAATTAACTTGGGACCCTTAATTTTATCACCTAATCGATGTGCCGGTTAACCACACGCACTCCACCAATCTACGATAAACATTAAGTTACCCTTCGCCACTCTCACTAGTCCATGTTAGTGTGCCGGTTAATCACACACACTCCACTAACGACTTGGCAAGGTACAAAGTGTAAATTTCATGGGTTAGCACCAAATTCACATTTTCCTAAAGTAACTAAGATTGAGAATTTATAAAACATTTAGTTACTTTATAATAATCATTATAATTTTAATGAGAATTAAAATCATTGTCCTACCCGTTCGGCTAACGACCCTCCACCAGTCAAGTAAGCGGTGGGTGAGAGTGGACACCCATTAAACTGCTATTTTATAGGAAGTAATCTTATACCCCCCCCCCCCTTATAGACCGGCTTCGTGAATGTGGCCTACTAACGGTAAGACGAATTTGTTCTTATACATACATACATACATACATACATACATACATACATACATACATATATATATATATATATATATATATATATATATATATATATATATATACATACATATTAACCATTAATATTATAATAGTATAAGGGTTGAATTTTAAACTTTAAAATTCTAAGGGTTCAATGAAGGACTTAAATTTTTTTTAATGAAGACACTCTCAAGTTATGGAGTTCATAAAACAATTTATGACAAAAGAACTCTTCCAATGTGTAACCTATGGTTTTTAATGAAAACTTCACACAAAACTTTTGGTTTTCCATAACTGGAGGACAAGTTAAGGAATCCATTAAAAACACATTAAGATCATCAATTCAACTAACAAACATGTCAAGAAAACTATGATCTTGATTAAACTAATATGCATAAGATAATTCAAATCAACCAACTTTCATGTAATTAGCCTAACCGTTAAACTAATACAAAACATGAATTTTATGAAAATTATCTTTTGAAATGGATTAGAAAGATCTGTTGGGCTTAGAGTGTTGCGTCATGGGCTTGGTTCTTAGCCCAATTTTTGTATCCGGTTTGGGCTTGTCCAACCGTGATGGTTTTTATTCTAGGGTTTTAGTATTTAAGGTGCATGCATGCATCCTTAGTAAGTAACGCTTTTATTATCTTTCCTATAAAAGTATTGTAAACACTAGCTCGCCTCTATAGTGGAAGTTCTTTATCGAGCTCTGTTGAGGCGTGACTATATTTGAATCATAAGCTTCATATTTATTCCATACTGTGTTCTTAATCGTATTGTGTTTGAATTGTTTGTTCTTTATCAATATACCTGTGAAAGATCTAAACGATCTAGAGATTAATTCTCATCAATTGGTATCAGAGCGGGAGGCTATGTAATTCATACACATCTTTTATGTTGAAGAAGTTATTAGGGTTTTTTTCTGCATTGATTGATATTAATTGAGCCATCATTCCAAATTGGTGTTTCTCATTAATTATCGTTCTTACTCTAACGATAAATTACAAGTCTGATCTTAAACAGGTTATCGATCAAACATCATCACAATGTCTTTGGATGATTCATAAACCAATCCAATCAACATCTCCAATAGTATTGGATCAACGACAAGGATTCCAATCTTATACACTGAGGATTATGAGGTTTGGATGCACCACTTCGAAGATTATGTGATCGGCTCAGAGGATAACGAGTACTTGATCTGGGAAGCAATCACAGTTGGTCCGTTTGCTCACTCAAGCACTTCAAAGATTGTCAAAACTCAAAAGGAGTAGAATTAACTCGTGAATGATGTAAAAGACATTCCTCAAGACGAGAAGGAGAAGTTTCAGTGCAACATCAAAGCCTTAAGAATGATTAGTTTTGCTTTACAATTGGATACGTTTCGATTGGTGACTTCATGTGCTACAGCAAAAGAGATATAGGATAGGTTGAAAGAATTATATTCGACTGATGAAGATCTGGAACATTCGATTCAAACCTTGCTGCTTTCTGAATTTGGCGATTTCAAACAGAAGCCCAAAGAGAAACTCATTCAGGCCTTTGATCGGTTTAGTCATCTTCTCAGTAAGATGATAAAGAAAGGGATCGAAAGGAACTTCATTGAACAGAAGGTTACTTTCATGAACGGTTTTAGACCCGAATGGATGGTAGTTGTGTCCACAGTGAAGGCACATGAACAGTTTAAATCATATTCTATGGCGAAACTGGTGGGAATTCTGAAGTCCCATGAAAGTGCGGTGTCAAAGGAAACGAATGTGGTTTCTAGTTTGGGGTCATTAGCTCTTATTTCAAAAGGAAAAAGTGCAGTTGAAGAAGAAGAAGAATTGGATCTTGTTGATTATGATCTAACTAGTGAAGAGTATGCCCTGATGGTTTCTAATCCAAGAAAGTTTATCAAAAGAAAGTTCCCAGCCAACAAGAACCGAAATTGGCAGGGAAGTTATAATTCTGAAAAGGTGAAGGAGGAACCGAAGATGGGTTCAAAGTCAGAAGAATCCAAGAAGGAGGCGAAGATTAGTGGTGACTCAGGCTTTGATTGCCATTATTATGGAGGCATGAATCACTTTGCCAAACACTGCATGCTGAAGAAAAAGGCAGAAAAGGTTGATGAGGATGATGAGGAAGCGAACCTCCTGAGACGATTGGATGAGATCAAGAAAATAAAATCAGTAGCTAACAATAACACCATGAATGATTTGATTGTACAGGATATTAGGTGACAATGATGAGTTTGGTGGAGTGGAAGTGTGGTCCACGGATTCAGAGGACAAAGAAGTGAGAAAGCCGACTCATGGCAAGGCTATGCTGGTGAAAGAAGAATATGATGTGGGAAGATGTTTGATGGTTACAGAAGGTGTATCACAGATGCGAGGGTACACAACAGATGGTGGACTGGAAGATGAAAACGAGCTAGAGGATAGGTGTTTCGCTGTGAAACCTATTAGTGCACAGATCAACGAATGTCATGATTTGATCAAGAAGGTACAAAATATTCTTGCTTCTCTGAAAATACCTATTACTAACTATGAAAAGGAACTCAATAGCTTAAAATCCAAATTTTCTAGTATAAGTAGTAGTCTTACCCAAACACGTGTCACAAACTCTAACCTGACTGATCAAACTAACAGGATATCGTCGAAGATTGAGGAGAGGAGGATGTGGATTGAGCAGAAGGAGAAAGAGTTAATTAGGTCTAGGGACGAGTCAATCCATTTGCAACGAGACAATCTTAAGCTTTTGAAATAGTGAAATGTTTTTTTTTTATTGCGAAAAGACTTTATATTAATATCACTCAACTGCATCTCGATTGTGAAATAGGAAAGAAGATCAACTGAACATAATTCCAATGATTCTCATTTCACACTCCCAATTCCTTACTGCAAATACAAGAATTCCAAATTCATGCCATTTACTGAAATCTGTTAGATTCTAAACTTATATGCATTGATCCTCTTGTAATGATTATGCAGAAAGTTACAAAGACTTGACAACAAACATTACAAAGCATTCCAAAGGAGATCAACTCATTGGAAACATCCTTCTTGCATTACGTTTCCTAATCTTACACAAATTTATTGAACAACTTCTGCCTATGGGATCATTTCCATGTTCCCCTTTTGACTATCACTTCTGAACAAGAATTGCTTTTTTTTAGAATATGTCAATATGGTCCTTCCAACAATTAACACTATACTTCCACCTGTCCTTGAGCAACCAATCTTTGGTAAACCTTAGTTTGTCCTCGACAATTGCTTAACCATTTTATTCATATCCAATTCTAGACCTTTTCTGTTCTTCATGCCGCAGGCATTTGGAAAATTTTAGAAAGGATAAATATTATAGCACATGCAATCAATCCTATATCTGAAGCATATGGGAAACGATTCATGATGTCTCACATAAAGACATGATACTAGACTGTGACAACCCAAAATTTATATTCTGTACAACCTGTCACACCCCCGAACCAGTCGGCGGAAACGTCCGAGGGCTATTGTGACTCAATTGAATACCATCACAATGAATATACATGAATCATAACATCATTCATCACCATGCATTGAAATATTACAACCGGTATTGTTTACATTCAGTACATTGTTTCAAAACATTACATTTCCAAAACATAAGCCATTCGATATTAATTAAACAAACATCATGACATCACTGGATACATTTTTCTTCGATTTACCTGTTACCTGAGAATACAAGTATTTTGGGAAAACGTCAACATATGAAATGTTGGTGAGTTCATAAGTAAGGTTTGAAAAGAAATGATTTGTATAATTTTGAAAACCATAGAAAATCCGATATTTTCTAAAAAAAAGTATTGTATATGAGAAAAAGTGTGAAGATCCGTAAGTATGCTTGTTGATTATTATAAACGTGAATAATTGTTAGACTTTGTATATATATCACATAATTAAGAGTGTTGAATTTCCCAGGGAAAACCCGATGTTTTCCCAATACATCAAATTACGTGGCTTAGTTAGTATTATTTCGATACGAAGTTGTTTTCTATAATTCCAGGTGACATTGGATTAATTATGGGTTGTGTGTCGTTATAATCACGCATTAATGAAAATGACTAGTTTACAACTATACAAACGATCCCTTAGGTGTCGTCCGTACTACTCACTTAATCCAACCACCCTGACTTCTCATAGCCCCACAACCAAGGAGAAAAGAGGGTGTGAAGCCCCCGTTATTTCCATAAGTCGTTCAAGGCTATCGTGAATGCGAAAGGCACTTGGCCCGACTCGCATTTGACTTCTCGAATTTGCTAGCAGTACCAAAGGACCCTTGGGGCCCAACAGCACAATAAAGCTATTGAAAGTCCTTTTACACGGAATTAGGTCATATAAGGCCCAACAACATGTAAGCGCGTTCCCTTCGAGCCTAAAGATCATGTCATTGGGCTAGCTAGGCCCAACAAGCATGATTTGAAACTTTTGAGCCCAAAGATGGTGTATTGACTTCTCGTAAATTTCTGCATGTGTATTGAAGTACCATTGTTTATTGATTTTTGATTCGTTACTGATTTGAGACCGAATCAATTCGTTTGGTAACGATTTTTGTGTTGAAGGTGTATTTATTATTACGTTTCGCCGGTAGACATAGTACTCGTATTTTTATCTTAAGGGATTTGTTGTATTAAGAATTAGAGTTTATCTTTTTAAGCCCTTTCTTGGATAAAATTTACACTTTTAACCCTTTGTGTATAAAAGAATTTCCATTTTAGTCCTTAAACTATCTTTCTTGACACTGAAGTATCAAAACTTATTGGAAAGACATTTTTAGCACAAATTTACTTGATAAACAGCTTAAGTCCTTTAAAAATGAAATTTTCTCGGTTGAAACCTCCATTTTTACAACTTTTACAATTTTGGCTCAAGATGGAAAATATTTGCATCGTTGGTCCCTTTTTAATTTGAAAAGCATTTTTGACCCTTGAAATATATTTGGTACACTAATAATCCCTTGTTTTATAGAAATGTGCAGTTTCAACCCCTATAATTCAAAAATCTCGCAATTTGGGGCTTTGTTGGGCCGAAAAGCCCATTTTGGCCCATTATGTTTAAAAATCACATTTTTAACCCTTCAAAAGTGTTGATATTCAGAAAATACATATTACAAACTATTTAGACTCATCTCAACCTTCAGAATCTATATTTTGTCGTTTTGGCCCCCTTAGTTTTGTATTTTTAGCATTTTGAGCCCAAAAATGGGTTTTAAGTCCAAAAATATTCATATTAACCAACTTGGTTATTTTTCTAGACTTGATTAGTGTGAAATGATATAAGTTATACTTATTTCATACTTCATATTGTAGATCTCGGTTTTTAAGTTCTTTTTGGCTAGTATAAACATCACAATCACATGTGATCATACATATAAGCATAAAAAATCACACAAAGCATACATATACTCATAGATCTACACATTTTCTTGTATTCTCCCCCACAAAACTTATAAAAACCGAAAAAGAGGGGGTATGAAGTTCACCTTTGGGTGTGGTTTCGGTTTTTGGAAGAAAATGAGAAGAATTTCGGCCTTAGCAACCTTCCTTGGAAGATTTCAAACTTGAATGCTTCTTAGGTGCTAGATCATGAGTTTGAATGAATTAAGAGGTGATTTTTGGATGAAATGAAGTATCTAGCTTAAGGATCTAAGAGATTTCTTACCTTAGATGATGATTTTTGTGTATAAATCCCCTTGATTCCTTCTTAGATCTCGAAATATGGATGAGTTATGAGAGTGTTTCCTTGAGAGAAAAGTGAGTGAAATGTGTGTGTGTGTGTGTGTACTTGAACTCAGCTGAGAGTAAGAGGGAGAGAGGGAGAAAAAGAGTAGCTAAACTTGGAAGTATGTGAGTGCATAGATGTTTGGGTCTTCATACATGGATGTCCCTTGAACAATTGTGAGGTGTCACTCACAAAGTCAACTCTCCTCTTCTTTTGGGCTTGGGCCGAGAATGGGGAGGGTGAGAGGAGGTTTTTGGGCTTTTTTCCCTTAAGCCCATGTTATAGCTAGGTTGGATGATTTTTGGCCCTCAAAAAAATATAAATATGATTTTTATGACCCGTTAGGTTAGATTAGGTTAACTATGGTCCAAAATGGTTCATATAATTAATCTATCTCATTCTAGGCCCAATATGGGCCAAAATATTGAATTAAATGGAAGTGGGTCCAATTAGAGCCCATTTAAGAGTTCTAAGCCCAAGATAGCCAAATTGGAAGCTTATTGGTCCATTGGGCCCAAGAAGGAAGTCCTAGTACAAAATGGACTTAAACAAGAACTTCTAGGGTTTCCAATTGCTTAATGACTAATTGAATTGCTTGCATGGGGTGTTTGATTGAAATTTTGCTGACATAGAGTATGCATCATACATGCTCTTGTGCTTTTGATTCATAAATTGGTTTAAGTGTTGGTTACAAGGCACAAAAATTCCTAATTGTGACACAACCCTTCACTTCAATAGAAGTTAGAATAGTTTCTGCTAATTTTCAAGCTTTTTGGAATAAGTTTGAGTATTTTAGGATTAGCACTTTGAGAAAAATCAAGAGAGAGGATGCCCTAGGGTTTATTGTGCGTCAATAAAGTTCCAAAAACTCCAAGAGTTTGGAGTTTACGGCCCAAATGGTATTAGGGCCGTAAACCCTAATGACTATATAAGTGACACTTAGTTATTTTTAGCTTTTTTCACACTTCCAAGTCTAGAACCTATTCTCTCTCAAGTATCATACAAAGTTCTTCATAAAATCTTCAAGAAAGTAAGTGTTTTCTTCCTATTTTAGTTGATATCTATCTTAATCTAGTGATCTTACATGATTTCATCCAAGAAATCATTCCAAATGTGTAGATCTTCATGTTTCACCAAGAACACCAAGAACCCACACTAGTATTCTTGGACTTTAAGCACATCTTCAAGCTTGTACATAGTAAGTAATCTCACCCAGGCTTGTTATAAGACTTGTTACACTTCTAATCATCAAGAAGACACCAATGAAACACTAGATCAAAGGTGTTTACGGTCCAAGATGTTCTTGGACCGTAAACCCTAAAAGGGTGCCAAAGTGTGCTCTAGTCCCTCCTAAGCCTTGGAAACTTGCTTAGATCCCTTCCTTGATGAGTCAAGAGCTTGAAAAAATCAAAAGACCATAAACCATATGGGTTTACTGTCATAAACCCAAATGAAATTGGTCTAAGGACCGTAAACTGCATTTAGGAGTGAAATGGTGCCCTAATACCTTCCATAGGCTTATACTACAAGTAGAAATACTTCTAAAGACTTATGAGGCTTCAAATCAAAAAGGGGTCAAAGGAGCATGAGTTTATGGCCGTAAACTCAATGAGTTATGGTCACAAAACCGTAAACTCCCATATAGGGTCCTCTTCAACCCTAAACTTAATAGCCAAGTCCTACAAATCTTAGATGCAATCCTTAGGACTTATAGCACTTAAATGGAGTGTTTAACATACCATAGGATGTATTACCTTGGTTAATTAGTTGTTTAATGACTAATTGAATACATATATGTGTTATTATATGTTAATTAGGATCCTTGTGTGTGCTTAAGTCTTCACTTGACACTTAGCATCCTATTCAGTCCGCTCATCCAAACCACTCACTACAGGTGAGTTCATACCCCTTAATTAACCTTTTAAATGTTTTGTAAATGTTTATAAATGCTTTATGGTGTGGTGGGAATACAAGTTGAATCATGTTTAGTTATTATATCGATCAAATGTGATTAATAACTAGCATGCATATGGATTTACTATACGTTAGCTATTTTACCAGATAGATTTCTTCAAATGAGTTTCTTAAACGTTTTTATATGTTTAAAACACTTTATTAAACTGTCTTACATACTGTATGTTTCCTTTTAAAGTCTTTTACAACTAAGTTTCAAACAAAGGTCTTCCTTATACTTAAATTGTCTTATCAAACAAAATACTTTCAAATCGTTTTATAAACTGACATCAAGTCATTGTTTGTTAGTATTAAACTTTTCAAAGGTTTTAAAAAACTTATTTTTATGCTTTTATATTATAAAATGCATGCCCATATATGTATAGTGATATAAGTAATGTTTAAAGGACTTAGGAAGGCTAGTTCACTTTATTTCCTTTTCCTCATTTAGATGTGGCTTTAAGGTATCGGTTAGTCGTCCGAATGTCGTCTAAATATTAGTTATATATCACGTATACATATATAGACATAAAAGTTACCTCAGTCAGTTCAGTACCTTTGGGTAGCAAAGGCATACTATCGATTATACACATACATTATAAGTAACTATTATAGGTATAGTTAGGAGATACTACTTACCATTCCAAGTATAAGGAATCGTACAAGAGTCAGTTCATTCATGAGTCTATAATAGTACATTACATGTTACATGAATATGTTTATATTGATACGCTTACATAGATACGCTGACATGAATACGTTTACATAGATACGCATACATAAATATGATTACAATACACGATAACAGAACAGATATAACAAGGTGCTATAGCATGGAACAATTTCAGGATCTAACTATACCAATGAGTCACAATGCATTGTGAGAGTTATATTGGGTCTACGTGATCATAGTAATGTGGATGTTCGCGGCTTGCAATCATTGCAGGGGTCGCGTTTGGTTCCCATAATCTCTTGACAGGGAGCGTTTAGCATGGGATCTAGCCATCACATTATGCCTTAACCCTCAATTAAGGGAAAATAGTACAAAAGTAGTCACTTATTACAAATACTATAGTAGTTACGACAATTACAAAAGGATATAAAACTCCAGTCAAGATATTATTAATACCTTTACTATGTGGCATATTCACATGATCGATGAGGTAGATTAGAATAATAGTAATAGTTGTAACGTCCGCAGATCCGGGCTAGTCAATTTAGAGGCAATAAGGGTCGAAAACAACTTTTCGACAAAAAGATTATTTAGAATAAATAATCTTAACCAAGTTGTAGAATATGACACAAGGTTTCCGTACATATAAAGAACGCCGAAATCCGAGTTATAACGAAGAAGTTATGACCCGTCGAAGTTTCGCGTCGGAACCGGCACGGCGCCGGGAAGCGTAAATAGTAACTTTATGATAGAGCGAGATTTAGCCTTAGCGCTCTAAACGAAAGTCGTAGAATATGTTAAACTAAGAACATCGATAAAAAGAAGCCCAAATCTGACTTCGTATGAAGAAGTTATGATTTTTCGAAGTTTCGGATTAGCGTTGTATAGCCCGAAATTCGAATTTTAGATCGATTGATTTGTAGCCGACACAACCTAAACAAGAATCGAAGATCTCGTTATTAGTAGTGTAACGATAAAAAGAAGACAAAAATGGACATCGGATGAAGAAGTTATGAGATTTTAACGGACCAATCCTATCCCGGCCTGTTAAAAATATAACTTTGAAAATAAATTCGAAATTAGCCGACGGAGTCTAAACAAAAGTTGTAGGGTACGTTCCCGCCTACGCGTGGATATAAAGAACGTCAAAAACGGAGTTTGTATGAACAAGTTATAATATATAATAGCATATTTACGTATTAAAATAAAGTATAAATCATATATACGTATACATATATATATATATATATATATATATATATATATATATATATATATATATATATATATATATATACAAATTTATATATCATTAGAAAGGTATCAACGATGCGGTCATTATAAGACTATGGTTGAGTATTTTCGATATTAGTTTAGTACAAAAATCGTTAAATCTATTTAAAATAGTACTATAAAGGAGTGTTTAGTCGTTTATATAACTATAAGGTCATTAAGTAATTATGGAGGGTAGTTTTTGTAAATTCAATTACTATAAATAAGAGGCATGGGCTCTCATATTTCTTGCACCATTCTCTTGATTCAAGAGTCTTTCTCTCCTTATCCCTCGAGCATTTCGGTCCCTCGTGATTCGACTTCTCTTTCTGTAGTTTTAGTATAGTAAGGTGAGCGCTGAAGCGCTGCACGAATCTTTCTTAGAAAGATTCAGCGACGAAGTTCTGCCCCTGCAGAGCCCGACTCCTAGCTAAAATCCCTTTGTAAGTAAGTTATGTTTATCCTATTTTAATATATTTTATATTTAAAATTAGTATTGTTATGATGAACATATAATAAATATTTGAGCTATTATTATGACTTATGTAAGTCTCGTTATAATATCTTTTTAACTACTCCCGGTACGGGGAATCTGGTTTAAAGGGCCACATAGGGTTGTTGGATTTCAGAAGTGCTATACACCAAAATGGTCCTTCCCTCCGGTGTTTTATGTATGGCCCTTGTCCGTACATAGTGGTTGGAAAGTATTGTTTAAACGCTTATATAATAATAATAATAATAATAATAATAATAATAATAATATTAATAATAATAATAAGACTAATAATTAGTCACGGTAAATATTAGACTAAAATCTAGTGGTAATAATACTAGGCTTCGTTGAAGGAAATTATTTTCAAGTAAACGAAGCGTTGTCCGAGTACCGAGTCACCACCTTCTCAAGTGAGTGCATAGTTACTTTCATCTTACACATAGATATGAAGTATTTAATATATATTACGTGTTGTGAGTGCATGGTCCCTTTCATCTTACACATAGATATGAAGTATTTTATTATAAATTTACGTGCTATGTGTGCATATTGTCTGAATACTTGCTGTCTATGCTGGTGAAAGATTTTTATACATGTTTTAAATGATGTAAACTGTATAAAGTATTTTATATCTACTAGATATGTTGGGTAAAACATGGGTAGATGAATGATGAGGGATAAAAGCTGAAATAGAAGAACATTAGTAGCATGGACCTAGTGCCCTATAGGTATACATTGGCATCAGTGGACCTAGTACCCTATAGATGAGCACTGGCAGCTGCGCCACAACCCGTAGATGCTTTAGATCTACGGTAAATGTCCTAGCAGCTGCGCTCTAAGGACAGTATCGGCAGCTGCGCCTAATAGGGAGCCTTATGACCATGACAGTGGCGTTAAAAGGTCAATACCGACAAAAGCGCCTCATAGGAAATGTCCTAATTCTGGCAGTTGCGCCTAAGTGACAAGATTAGCAGCTGTGCTTGACCAAAGTGTCATTGGCAACAATGGACTTCATGTTGTTTCCTTAGGATGATCCTTATGAATGGATGAATGAGAAATAACTGGTTCTTAAAGTAGATCCTTAAGAATAAAGAAGATAATGGGGATGGGTAATTGGGTTGATTGTTTGATTGTTCAAACATAATAATTATATTATTGTGGGTTGAAAACCCTATGTACTCAACAGGTTTCCCAACCTGACCCACTCAGTTTATTTGTATCACAGGTGTCGATATGAAGTCACATTACACTGAGAGATTTAAAAGAGATGTAGATCACTACTGTAAATAAATGTATGTTCTGTTTATGCTTATGTTTCTATATTGACGATGACATCCCAAATGTTTTTAAAAGTGAATAAAAATATATTTCTTTAGAAATGCTTTGATAACGCGATTATCATGTTTTTCTGGGAACAAATTCCGCAACATTTTTATTAAAAGAAGTACTCTGATTTTTATAAAGCATAAACAAAATCGGTCTTTTCTGGCCGTGAAAATGGGGATGTCACAATAGTCGTACAGTCGGGTCTTGGTAGAAGGCTACTTTCAAAACAGTCCGGTCTTGGTAGAAGGCTACTTTCAAAACAGTTGGGTCTTGGTAGAAGACTACTTTCAAAACAGTTAGGTATTGGTAGAAGATTACTTTTTATACTAGTAGGAAATATGGGATTTTCTAGGGTTTTCAAACGTTTACAATTACTTACAAACATTTCATACTTATACAAACTTTTCTTTAAACATTTATAAGTCTTTCCTTTACAATTTTTACAAGTCAAAGACACATAAATACTTATGAATTCACTAGCTTTTTGGCTGATACTCGCTTTCAAAATAACTTGTATTCTCAGGTCACAAATAGACAGGTACGACGACCAGTTTTTGTGAAGACGGAGCAGTCGAAACTCGTCTTTTATTTTGAACATTCATTAGGTTGTTTATGATATGAAAGAACACACTTGTAATCCAAATTATACTATTAATGCAATGGATGATGTTGTTGCTTGTTTACTACTTTGCATTGTTTTGATACTTCACATGACGTCCTCCGCCCTGAAACGTTTCCGCTGTTCTCGGTTTTGGGGTGTGACAGATTGGTATCAGAGCATTGTTTCTAGTGAATCGAGTATATCAACCCATAAAAGATATACTAACTATAAATACAATGGGATTAAAAATACTCTGACCAAGAGTTTATACTTTTAAATAATAAAATATTTAACTAAGTATATGTGCCTGCATTCATACTAAAATCCGTGTCACAATGACAAGAACAAAGTATTACGATTGTTGAATATCACAGGTAAGCTCGGGGATGTATGGTCAGTCCTGGGAGTGCCATAGCCTGATCAACTATGCTGGTCCGAGGAGTGATTAGCACATACCCAAGAATGGTTGTGATGTGGCAACAAGTCTAAAAACTTACCAACACTACCACAATGAGAACATTATAACAGAACCTAAGTCTAAGATACTATAGGAGTATTTTGTGTTACTATAATTACTTACTTGAGAACTAAAAAGGATTTTCATTACTAAGTCGATAGTTGCTAAGTGGATACACCAAAGTTATATGTAACTAGGATGTCATAGACTTAGAATCTGTGAAAATTTTGCTTTACCCCTATTCCTTGTGAATTTGGATTTAAGGCCCAAAAAGGAAGAAAAACGAAAGCACCCGCATCCACGTAACTCCGACCCAACACATCACTTCCACCACCAATGTTATTACAAGCCAGATATGTCACCAATGTGGCGAGATTGGATACCTCAAAAAGGATTGTCCAATAACAAAGAACTCCGGCTTAGACGGGAGGATACTAAGGATCACTTCCACAGGAGAGACTACTCCGGACCCTCGTTAAAGTATCCAAGGCGATCGTTGTAACAAACTTACAAACTGTTTTAAACTAGTGCAACTTGAGTCTTATCTTTTGCGAGATCCCGTTAGTTAAGGGAACCTCGTGCTGCGTATACTTGTCTTTTGTAGTATACCTAGTTCGCAGCAAAAGTTTTGTAGTAAATCTATAGTACTGTAACTCTGTTAAAAGTTGCACTGTTGGGTTTTTTCTGTAACGCCTTTATGATCAAGTCTAATGTCTTTATTTCCACGTAAGTCTGACATTATCGTACAACTTGACTATGGTGATTACTTTTATAATAGTTTTGTTTATACTGCTATATATAATTTGATATCGGGTAGATAGTAGATTGGGTGACCTCGGTGTAAGCCCACATCCAACGGGAACAAGACGTACAACGAAGAGCACACATCCTACTAGCTGTTGGATACTAGTTTTATATATAAACATGGTGTATAAACTAAGGTGTTATAGATTTAACTCACTTAAAGTCTTTAAAACTGTACTAGCTTAATAAAATGGATTAAGCCCTTAACTGGGAAATCGCTAGTTTTGCATATCAAAAGTACTAACTTTGAAACGAAAGTTTTGTACTAGAAAATCTATGCATTGACTCTGTGTCCTATGACCTGATCCATACTTGGTACCCTTATGATGACTTAGTGTATACTAAGCATAAATATATAAAGATTCGGGTAGATAATAGATTGGGTGACCTCGGTGTAAACCCACATCCAACAGGAACAAGACGTACAGCGAAGAGCACACATCCTATTAGTTGTCGGAATCTACTTAGCATATATGTATCCTATAGTGTATACATTACGGAATCATAAGTTTAGCATCATGGTCCTAACTTTTTAAAGTAGCCTTCTACCAAGATTGTTTTGAAAGCAGTCTTCTACCAAGACCCTACTGTTTTGGAAGCAGTCTTCTACCAAGACTCTAATGTTATGAAAGCAGTCTTCTACCAAGACTCTACTGTTATGAAAGCAGTCTTCTACCAAGACTCTATTGTTCCCTTGTCAAATGTAAAGTATATTCGCCCTAGTTTATAACCTATCTCGAATAGAGAATAGATTAACCTTCAAGTGTTACCAACACTTTATGAAAGTAATGGGAGAAATGAGTACCCTGATGTCATTTATAACGACATACGGAGGTACAATCAACCTAAAAACATATTTGTTTTAATACAATCATAATGTGAAAGCTGGAACCCCTACTAACCGCTCTCGTTTATGGAGATTGAGGGAACCAAACGCGCCCCGAGCAAATCCATGCAAGCCATGTAATTCACATTAAAGTTAGATCCTGTCTGCGTGTTGTCATGCTATAGCAAATTAACTTGTTTGTTATGTTCTGTTCTGGTGTTGTTTGATTCTCTTCTCTGTTTGTTCTGTTCTGGTGTTGTTTGATTCTCTTCTCTATTTGTTCTGTCCTGGTATTGTTTCTTTGTGTGCTTCATTGTACTAGAAGTAATGAATAGTGTTGGGCTGAAAAGAGTTTTGATGTTGCGTCTTTTGGGCTCGTTAGATTAGCCTTTTATTCTCCGGTTTGGGCCTGTCCAACCGAGAGCCTTTTATGTATTGTATATAAGTTAAATGCTTGCATGCATATTAGGTTAAGATTCTAGAGATTATTGATACAGCGATTGATCAAGAGTATTATATTTTTCTGTAATCGTTCTTGTAATCTTCTAATCCTTTACAGTTGATGTTCTTAATCGAGCTCTTCTAAGGATTTTATTTAATCATTCGACACGTTTGATTCAAGCTGTTTGTTCATATTATTGCGTTGTTAACTGTTTTATATTCATATACTTGTTCAAGATCTAATCGATCTTCTTAGATTAAAAGTTGTTTTAATCCCATCAATTGGTATCAGAGCAGGAGGCTGTGTAATCGATACACATCTTTTCTGTGAAAAAGATTTCTATTAGGGTTTTCCGCAATCATCGATATTTATTGAGCCGTCATCTTAATTGACGTATCTTAGTATTTATTGTTTTGCCCTAATCTGCTTTATTACAAGTCTGATCTTTGAACAGGTTTTTACGATCATTATGGACGCAACGCAATCAAACCCTATTAATATTTCCAACAGCATCGGTTCGACGACAAAGATTCCAATCTTGTACACCCATGACTATGAAGTATGGGCGCATCATTTCGAAGATTATGTGATTGGATCGGAGGACAATGGTTATCTCATATGGGAAGCCATCATCAGTGGACCGTTTTCTCATTCTACGTCGTCCAGAATCATTAAGACGCAAAAAGAGTACAATGATCTGCTCAAGGATGTGACGAATATCGCGCAAGATGAAAAAGACAAACTCCAGTGCAATATTAAGGCACTTAGGTTGATCAGATTCGCCCTTCAGTCCGACACATTCAGGCTGGTCAGCTCATGCACTACGGCAAAGGAAGTGTGGGATAGACTTCGTGAACTGTATTCCACAGACGAAGATCTTGAACATTCCATCCAAACCTTACTTCTATCTGAATTTGGTGAATTCAGGCAAGGGGCCGAAGAAACTGTGACCCAGACGTTTGATCGCTTCAATCATCTTCTCAGCAAGATGATCAAACACGACATTGAAAGGAAGCTTATCGAACAAAAGGTTACTTTCTTGAATGGACTGCGATCTGAATGGAGAGCAGTTGTTTCCACAGTCAAAGCCCATGAACAGTTTAAATCATATTCTTTGGCAAAACTGGTAGGTATTCTAAAGTCCCAAGAGAAGAATGTGGTTCAAGAGAAGAATGTTGTCTCTAGTCTTGGTTCGTTGGCCCTCCTATCTAAAAGTAAAGCTGTGGTGGAGGATGAAGAGCTCAACTTGGATGAATATGACCTCTCAACTGAGGATTATGCCATGATGGTATCCAATCCTAAGAGGTTCATAAAGAAGAGATTCCCCAGCAACAAAAACTGAAACTGGCAGGGGAGTTACAGCTCAGAAAAAGCAAACAATGAACCAAAAGCTGAGGAGCCCAAAAAGGAACCGAAAGCAGATGGCGATTCCGGAGTAAGCTGTTTCTATTGTGGTGGCAAGAACCACTACGCTAAGGACTGTGTTCTTAAGAAGATGGCTGAAAAGGACAATGGAAATGATGAGGAAGCTGTGTTGCAGAAGAGATTGGATGAGTTAAGAAAGAAGAAGTCTACCGCTAACCCTTCTATTAATGCTCTTATTGTGCAGGGTTCGGTCAATGACGATGAGTTCGGTAGCACTGAAGTTTGGTCTACTGACTCAGAAGACGAAGAAGTGAGAAAGCCTACTCATGGAAAGGCATATGTGGCTAAGGAGGAAAGAAGTGGTGGAAAATGTTTCATGGTGACTGAGGTGTCTCAAATGAGGGGATACAACACCGACGGAGGAAGCAATGGACCGAAGGTGCAGGAGGATATGTGCTTTACGGCTAAACCACTCAGCCAGCAGTTCAATGAACTCGATGAACTGATAAAGAAGGTACAATCTGCTTTTATTTCATTTAAAGTACCACCATCCTCTTACGAGAAAGAACTAAAAAATATCAATACAAGAATTTCTCATTTAGATAGTAGCCTAACTCAAACTCGAGTCACCAATTCTAACCTGACTGATCAATTAAGCAGGGCGGCGTCGAAGAGTGAGGAGCGGCGAATGTGGATTGAGTTAAAAGAGTCGGAATTAATTAAAGTTAAAGATGAAAACATTTATTTGCAGAGAGACAATTTGAAATTGTTAAAACAACGAAATGTTTTTTGTTTAATAGCTAAACGTTTATATTCCAATATTACTCAACTTCACTTGGACTGTGAGATAGGTCAAAAGATCCATCGCATGATTTTGCCCTTTCTAGAATTTAAGGAGGATGAAATCGATGCCGAAGCTTACAATTGTGAAAGTGTGATATCGTCTGATGATGTCAATCCAACCTATATGTATGGACTGGACAAAATTGAGTCCTTTATTAAGTCCAAAGACCACAAGGACATGCTCAAAAACCTTTTGGACGAAAATGACCGACTTAAACTGAGAACCGAAACCATGCAAAAATTTAACTCTCTTAACGCCAACGTAAGCTCAGAAAACAAAATCGATGTTGAAAATTCATCTGAGCTTAACGAGGACGAAAACATGAGTGAAATTTCTGTGGAGGATACGGTTGACTGCTCAGTATTTGTTAAAAGCGAAACTGAAAACCACAAAAACCTTATTTCTGAAAATTCTGTGGAATTCGCTAGATTGTCCCAACAAAAGTCCCCGAAATTAGTAGAAAAAGCTGTTGTGTATCAAAAGGTCAAGACCACTCCAAATCAAGTATACAAGGTGACTGGAGTAACCGAACATCAAACAGCTGAACTCACAACTATTGTTAACGAAGACAATGCTGATGGTTGTGATGAGTATTTCTGGGAAGCTCCTATTGATAATGGAAACGAAACCGTTGGTCTTTCTGAAAGAGCCTCCTGGATGAAGAAAGGGAGGTACATACCTGAACCCTTGAACAAGCCTGATAATTTCAGTGAACCAAGTACAAGTGGTACCAAAGAAATTCCTCAAGAGGATGATTGTTTAGCAAAAGAAGACATTCCTTCAACACCTACAGCTCGAAGCGAAACTTCATCAGATACTCCTTCCACTTCCTCAGTGCAAACTGAATCTTCTTCAGATATTCCATCTGTTCATTCTGCACAAAGAAAAACTACTGAAGTTCAAAAGGAATCAGTCAAAGTTACAGCAAAAACAAGAGCGAACGTTCATCATCAACCTAAGCAGATGAGGGATAAGAAAATAGAGAGGAACCAAAGATACAGGAAAAATCTTTCTGAAAGGAAACAATTCTGGCACTCCCAGAACGCATACTATACACACAAGGACAAGAATCTGAAGTATGAAAACAATCCTGTACGAAAGCCTGAAAGTTCCACTAACCAAAAGCCAAGGTTCGGTTCGCAAGAAGATACCAACCGAAAGCCAAGGTTCGGTTCTGAAAAGGACTTCGACCGAAGCCAAAGGTTCGGTTCCAAGAACAACACCAACCGAACACAGAGGTTCGGCTCCAAAATGAAAAAGGAACAAGACTCAAAGGTTAACCCCACCAACGATCAAAAGCAAAAGGGTCACCTAGAGTCATCAGCAAGGAAGACATCTCCATCCAAATCCAAATCCTCTCTTCCTAATTCTTCTCGTTCTTTTACTTCCACTCATTCATCTCCATCTAGTTCCAAAACTAATCCCGCTTGCCCTCGAAAACCTCATTCTTCAGCTGAACAGAAGGGAAAGCAAAAGGTCGATGAATCCAAACCTGAGTCCAAAACGAACATCCCTAATGTTCATAAAATAAAAGTCTTTACCATTAAAAAGAAAGATGAAACAACTCTAATAAAACGAACATATCTAGTTGACATCTCTCTCACTATTCCTGTTCCCATGAAAAGCTCACATGGACCCAAGAAACTTTGGGTTCCTAAATCTGCTTAATTTTTGCAGGTTATAAGTGACGAGCAGTTTGACGAAGAATGGTACATCGACAGTGGCTGCTCGCGTCACATGACAGGGAGGAAAGAGGAGCTTCGGGAATACAGATCCCTTGCAAATGGTGGCAACGTTAAGTTTGGAAATAACTCTTTCGGGACCTTAAAGGGATATGGGATGATAACGAATGGTGATTTTACCATAAGAAAGGTGGCCTATGTGGAAGGACTTCAACACAACCTCATCAGTGTATCTCAGCTTGTTGGAGGTACTGGTCTCAAAGTTTCATTCGATGATGAAGGTTCGGAAATCATAGAGAAAAAGACAAAGAAAGTGATTCTGAAGTCAGAGCGAAAGGGTGAAATGTTTCCTCTGAACATGAAACCCATCAAAGGAAACCTAGCCATATGTCTGCTATCAAAAGCTCAATCCGACGAAAGCTGGTTGTGGCACCGAAGACTCTCTCATCTCAATTTCAAGGATATCAACCGACTTGTCATTGGAGGTCATGTTAGGGGTCTTCCATTGCTCAAGTTTGACAGAGAGCATTTGTGTGCTGCATGCGAAATGGGAAAGCAGAGTCGTCAAAGTCACCCATCCATAATTAACACAAAAGTTGTTGAACCACTCGAATTGCTTCATATCGATTTGTGTGGTCCTTCATCTATTGAAAGCATCGGTGGTAGCAAGTACATTCTTGTTATCGTTGATGACTTCTCTCGATTTACATGGGTGTTCTTTCTAAAGCTCAAATCTGAAGCGACTCAAAAGCTGAAAGCGTTTATCAAACAAATTGAAGTCCAGCTCAAGAAGGTCGTTCGCAACATAAGGAGCGACAATGGTCTCGAATTCAAGAACAAAGAGTTTGAAGAGTTTCTTGCAGAAAAGGGAATCAGTCATAATTTCTCAGCTCCCTACACACCACAGCAGAACGGAATAGTCGAAAGACGAAACCGATCGTTGTGTGAAGCTGCCCAAACTATGCTAAGTTTCGCTTCCTTACCTCTTTATTTTTGGGCTGACGCTATTTCTGCTGCTTGTTATACACAAAACAGGTCCTATCTCAACAAGCGATTCACGCTCACACCATATGAGATAATAAATAACAGAAAACCCAACGTGAAATTTTTCCACGTGTTTGGCTCAAGGTGTTTCATCTTTAACTCTAAAGAACACCGCAACAAGTTTGATGTCAAGGCTGACGAGGGAATCTTTCTGGGTTACTCACTCACTTCAAAGGCGTACAGGGTCCTAAACAAACGATCAAGAAGGATTGAAGAGACATACTATGTGACCTTCGACGATCGCTATGTCAAGAAGCTACAGGCCATAGATGACACTGCCAGGGAAATCTTTCCTCAAACTGGTCAAGTCACAGTCTCAATCGCCAATATGTACGAGAACTTTCTGGATCTCTTTGACGAACCGGAAAAAGCTTCTCTCTCCGAAGCAGGTGCAGCTGACAACAAGATAGATCATATGAAGAAGATTGTCGAAGATACTGCAAGAAGAATGCATGAAGGAGAATCGCCCACTGATGACTCTCCAACCAACAATGCTTCAGTCGAGGGGGAGCCAAGTTCTCATATCGAGGGGGAGCAAAGCTCTACAACCTCACCCGAAGGTACTTCTCCAACCGAAGGTGCCCCTCCAAACGAAGGTGCTTCAATGCCTGAAATTCCAGCACCACAAGAAACCCCTGAAACTCATGTTTCTCAAGACTCATCAATTGAGGGGGAGCATGATGATATGACGAATGATGACGATAGCCAATCTGAGCCCGAGAGATGATCAATGCTGAACTAGATCCAACCTTCGATCCGAATTACCCTCCTCTCACAAAATGGACCAGAGATCATCCTATCTCCCAAGTAGTTGGTGATGTATCTGAAAAGGTTCTGACCCGATCTCAACTGAAGGCAAAACAGACATCCTTATTCTCAAAGGTTGAGTTTTGTATGTTTAACTCATTCGTATCAAAAGTTGAACCGAAGACAGTGAACACTGCCCTCGATCACTCTGATTGGGTTCAAGCGATGCAAGACGAACTGAATGAGTTTGAAAGGAACAAAGTCTGGCGCCTCATTCCAACTCCTCCAGATGCTTCGGTTGTTGGTCTTAAATGGGTTTTTAGAAACAAAATGGACAAGGAAGGTAATGTCATCAGGAACAAGGCTCGTCTGGTTGTCAAGGGATACTGTCAGGAGGAAGGGATAGATTACGAAGAAACGTTCGCTCCAGTAGCTAGGCTAGAATCGGTTAGAATATTTCTGGCCTATGCTGCTCACAAAAACTTTGAGGTTTTCCAAATGGACGTCAAGTGTGCATTTCTCAATGGAGAACTTGAAGAAACTGTGTATGTGGAGCAACCTCCTGGGTTCGTGAACGAAAAGTATCCAAATCATTGCTACATTCTGGATAAAGCTGTGTATGGCCTCAAACAAGCTCCGAGAGCCTGGTATGAAACGCTTACAAAATTTTTGAAGATGTCCAAATTCAAACAAGGTTCGGTTGACCCAACCTTCTTTCGTAAAAAGGAAGGTAACCACCTTATGATAGTTCAAATTTATGTCGATGACATCATCTTTGGCTCCACGAATCCCAGCTTAACAGCTGAATTCAGAAAGTTGATGGAGACTAAGTTTGAAATGAGCTCAATGGGTCCTATTAACTTTTTCCTTGGTTTAAACATAAGACAGGGACCCGAAGGCATCTTTATCAATCAGGAAGCTTACATTAAGACTCTCCTAGCGAAGTTTGGAATGATGGGAGACTCAAAAGTCAAAGTCCCAATGGCATTCGGCACCAAGCTGACCCCTTCACTAGATAAACCGGCTATTGACATCACGCTCTATCGTCAAATGATAGGCTCATTGATGTATCTAACTGCTAGCAGGCCTGATATCATGTTTTCTGTGTGTTACTGTGCTCGATTTCAGGCTAACCCACGCGAACCTCACATGCTGGCAGTGAAGAACATCCTACGCTATCTCAAGCGAACCGCCTCCTTAGGTCTATGGTATCCATCCAATTCAGGCTTTTTCGTTCAAGCCTATTCTGATGCTGACCTTGGAGGATGTGGACTCGACCGCAAAAGCACAACTAGTGGCTGTCAATTTCTTCATGGGAAGTTGGTCAGCTGGCAATCCAAGAAACAAACATGTGTGTTGCTGTCTACTGCTGAAGCGGAATACATTGCCGCTGCATCCTGCACATCACAAGTGATTTGGATCCAGAGTCAGTTTCGAGACTATGGACTCAATATGAAGAAGATCCCACTATATTGTGACTCTGAAAGTGCAATTAGGATCTGTCATAACCCAGTGCAACACTCTAAAACCAAACACATAGCACTGAGGTATCACTTCATCAAAGATCATGTGGAAGATGGAAATGTCGAAGTTCACTTCGTAAGAACCACTGATCAACTGGCTAATGTCTTTACCAAAGCTCTTCCTGAAGCATCATTCAATAAAATATTGCAAGGGCTCGGTATGATGGAATCAGAATCAGTTCCTCACACTACCACTCAATCTCAACCGTAAGAAGCGAAACCAACCGAACGTTCGGGTTCGGTTCAACCATCTGACTCGCTCATTACTTCAAAGGTAGTTTTTCTGCGTTGTATATTTCTTGTGCAAAATTTATTTTTCTTTACGTAACAAGTCTTTTTTATCTCTAAACTTCTTGGTTTCTTAAAAATTTTCAAAGACCGGAACTTCAAGAAGGTTCGGGTTCGGTTTTTCAAAATTTTCAAGAACCGAAACCAACCGAAGGTTCGGGTTCGGTTTTTCAAAATTTTCCTGAACCGAAACCAACCGAAGGTTCGGGTTCGGTTCTTCAAAATTTTCCTGAACCGAAACCGAAACCAACCGAAGGTTCGGGTTCGGTTCTTCAACTTTTTCCAACCGAAACCAACCGAACGTTCGGTTTCGGTTTTACAATTTTTTTTCTTTCCAGATTTTTTTAGTCTTATTTTTATTTTTTTCAAAAACTGCAACAATATTTTATTTATTTGTGTGCTCATTCGTTTATGGGGATATATTTGATGACTTACTTAAGTGTCCCTAGAAGCATGCTGATGTATGTGTCCCAAGCCTCATAAGATTTTGAATAATGGCCTTCATGACCTGGTATACACAAACCTTGTCTTCCCAATAAGGCTAACTCATTTATTCTAATCGTGAGCTACCTCACTCTTTTCTCACATGAGTTCAGAGTCTCCTGCTTGGTCCTTTTGTTCGCAGCAGAGGTACTATGTCTTCTTTCACCATCCCCATTACACTTCTCCATAACATTCGCTTCATCACTGTAACCCCTGAGACTCTCAGAAACTACCGCTGAGGTTTACGGTTACACAACATCTGTGTTTATGATCTTAGCTTCGTGCCACTACGAGCTGAGTGAAACCCAAAATTCAACACCAATGAATTGACGAATGTACCTTCATGAAATCTCAATTTTTTTTTCCTGATTCCAATGAAATTGTTACACACCATAACGTTTCTTCCCATGGTATCCTGTTATAATTTTTTTTTATCTGAGATTTTATACTTAACCAAGTCACTTAACAATCAACTCTACCCTACTTGTTCAACAGACTACACCGGTCTCACAAGTACTTTGTTCACTTTCGTTCTTATATCAAGAATTGAATTGTTGAATCAAAGCGAAACCACCCTTAATTAGCCTTATTAAAAGAAGCCTTTCAACATTTATTAATAAATGTTTGATCGTCATTCAACGGGATTCCACACTAACACTTTGAGGTCTTTCTTGATCTTGAAGGAAGAGATTCGTGCCCGGGATCATCAGTTTCGTGTCATAATTGACATCACAGATTATTCCAAAAAGAGTTGCTTTATTTCCTTATCTTTTACACTCTTTGCACGAAAATCCTAGATTTTCAAAATTCCGTTACTAATTATTTTACAGGCTGGTTTATTACTAAGGGATTACTAATGAAGTTGTGGCCAAAAATTAGCCACGTGGGTCCTTAACTGAATACAGCTGATAAAAAAGGAGAAAAAGACAAAAAGTTGCTGACGCGGCGGAAGTTCAAAGGATAGATATTCAAACGACGGTACAAAGGAGGGCGCGTGAATTTGAAGCGGCCGCGCTTTTTCTGACACATTTGGACGCGTGTGCAGTATTGAAGCGTCATCCATCTGGCATTAATGGCGCGTGTGGAAATGGAAACGGTTCCTCTCTCTGAACCGGCGCTTATTGGGCGGCGTGATCCTAGGAATCTGACACTCTCTCTCCTACGTGATCATCGTACGTCCCAACTGTCACCAATCAGTCACTCAAAAACCCTTCCGTATTTCCATAAGAGATTTGAATCGATCTTTCTCTCTCCTTTCACCTACTATAAAAACCCATCCAGACCACCTTTTACCTCTTTACTGCCCCATAATTTCCAAAGCAAAAATACTTCCAAACTCTCTCCCGGTTATCTTCTTCTCCAACCTGCAACAATGGCTGAATCCTCTTCCGTCCATGCTACTTCCCAAATTCTTCCAATCCGTCCTCAGCAATGCCTCGTGATTGATCTGAACCCACTAGCCTATGATCCCTACATGTCGCCGGTTATCGAATGCCTCAAGTACTCCCAGCTTGCTCCCGCATTGTCCAGCATTGCGACGGTGCCAATGGTGGCTCTATCTCAAGTCTATGCGACGGCCTACTACGACAAGGGCGTTGACAGGATATTTTTCGAAGTGGCGGAACACAAAACGTCGATTTCTCGTCCCCGCTTCTGCACCATGCTTGGGTTTGCTGCTGACCCATCGCGTGTTCACCCGGAGACGATTCCGGTTGGTATGCTCTACAACATGTTCTACAATATGGGCTACACGGAAGTTCTTACCTCCGTCGCCAGGTTCAAGAAGTCATGCCTACCGCCCCAGTGGAATGGGCTATTTACAGTTCTCTTCAAGGGACTTTCTGAGAGGAGCTCAGGATCGGACGGAGCCAGTCGTCTTTTCCTGTCAATCATGTACGGGGTGTACAACGGGATCAACCTCGATTATGGGTTTGTCCTTTGGCAACAACTGATTTAGAGCCTTTCTTCCACTTCTCGCCACTCTGAAGTGTCGCTGGCCCGGTTCTGGATCTTGATCACAAGATGGGCCATGGACAGGTTTGAGGTCCCAACTGCTGACGGTGCCCCGATGTCTTCTGTTGGTACCTTCCATACCAAGAAGATCATCGTATCCGATGCATCGAAATTCTCCTTCATTGGCTCTATCCCGGAGTCGATGTATGGTAGTGTGCCATCAGACAGCAGTATGATCAAGGCGATCAAGGAGTTAGGGCCATCTGGTCCGAGGGAACTGACACCGGACATGCTGCGATCAATTCATGATGCCGACAAACCGGTGACCAGGGGTAAAAAGGCAGACAAGGGGAAGAAACCATCCAAAGCCCCAAAACCTTCTCCCAAGAAGCGCAAACAACCGAAGGCTGCTTCGTCACCACAACCGAAAAGGAGGAAGACCCAACAAAAGCGAAAGCTAATCCTTTCCTCCTCATCAAGTGAATCCGAAGTTGAGAGTTCGGACGCTGAGGGATCACAAGGCGATGTCTCTCCTCTACGAGGCAACACACCCCCTCCGTCCCCAACCCCGGAGATGGAACTTCACCAATCCCCAGTTCCTTCCCCTCCACCCACAATACCTATTTCCATTCCCACCATAACCCCTACTATACCACCAACCTCATTCCCTATACCTCCACCCATATTCACCACCTCAACCGAAACACCACCTGTAACCGAAACCCCTCCCGTAACCGAACCTCCACAAACCGAAACCCATACACAACCACCACCCGAAATTAACCCCCCACCTACTCAACCTGAACCAACTAAACCCATAACACCCCCAGCTTCACCACCACCTCAATCTCCAGAAGACGCCTCCGATGGCGATGATCAATTCCTTGGTGGTGATCACATGAACTTTGATTCGGTCTACTATAGTCCGTTTCAAGTTCAGAGTGATGAGGAGGATGATGCTCCAGTGACAAAGAAGCATCTCCGCGATCTTACAGAGAAGGTTGATCAACTTCTCGCCTCCTCTTCAAACCAGCAGTCCACCTTATCTGAAGCTGCCCTTCAGAGGATCGTTGATGCCTTCTCCAGGGCTCAACATGACTCAGTAGCCTCAGCAACTGCTGCGATAGACGCCTCCACCCGAGCCTGTGAGGCAGCGACCGAAAAAGTCGATAAACTATTCTCCGACGCTTCGGACCTGCTAAATTCTCTGCAGGAAAGCACCAATGCCACAAAGACGACTCTTGAACCGATTGTTCAACAATTGGCCAAGTTCGTCTCGACGGAGTTGACTTCGTTCGCTACCCTCCGCCAAAACCTCAGCGACGACAACTCGGCACTCCGTGCCTCCATCGATGCCCGTCTGGCAAAACTACAAGAGGATCTTGCGGCAGAGAACTCTCTGATGGACGTTCTGGCAAGTAAAACAACTGCCCTAAAGGTCAAGAGCACGCAGCTTTCCAACTCTGAACAACAATTGGAAGCTCTTCGATCCGAGAGGGAAGTCATCAAGACGTGTGTTTCGGATGTCCACGCGGCTCTATCCAACATCCTGGAAGCACACGACCCAATCCTTAATCATTCGGTGAGGCGCACCCTCGCTGAAAAGCTCTCCCCGGCCATGGCCCTCTTCAGCAAAATTGAAGGCCTTCCGAGTTTCGTGTCCATTCCGAAACAAGGGGGAGAAGAGAAGAAAGGATCGAAACCACCTCCGTCCTCCAACGCTACTCACACAACCGAACCACCCCAAACTGCTCATGCCTCGGGTTCGGGTGTGAAGAACAAGGGCAAACACATAGCAGAGGATGGAGATGAAGATGAAGATGAAGACAAGGAGACTATTGCGGACATGTTAAAGAGAAAGAACAGTCGCAATGCTGATGACGATGTCAGTCGTGTGGCACGTGAAGCTGAAGAAGCCGAACGTAAACAAAAAGAAGCCAACGATCTCCTTGAGAGCCGAAAGTTGCTCTTCCCTGCCTGGACCAAGGATCGGTTGATAAAAGAGGCCATAGAGACTCCAAGCATACTATGGCTCGAGCCGGTGATATCGTTCGACTGCAACAACACCATTGATTCGCAGTTCGATATGCCACTGACTCGAAAGGCGTTCATCTTCCACGCCTTCTCTAACATTTCTGAAGTCCCGCATCCGAACGATGAGCTTGACAGGGAGCTCATTGACTTCTACCTGGAGGCCGCTCGCCCTCAATACCTTACATGGAGCGCCTAGAAGATTGTCAATGTTCGGGTGATGAAGCCTTTTGCCGTGGGGAGATTCACAAACGTCAAGTTCAAGCTTATCCGAGGATCTGCAAGAACTGCTCACATGATCTCTCTGGCGGATCTGCCCAATCTGAACCCTCATGATTGGATAGTCTTGTACAACATCCTGCTGACAAACGAAGCCCTAATGGATCTGCCCAATATGGTCCCATCTTAGACCATGTCAAAAGGATGCTGGCATGCTACATCATGGAGGTGGCCCTAATGGATCAGGAGGTTGCCACAGTTTTTAAGAAGAAACCGAAAGTCAAGCCTGTGGGATCGGCCAGTGATCTGAATCAAATGCTAATAGGCAAGATAGATTCGAGGCGAAACTCTGTGATGTTCACTAGAGCCGAAGGACAGAAATGTCTCTTCGCTTTAGCTGACAAACATCTTTACACTACAACTTGCTTAGAGCACATCTTATTCATCATCAAGCAGTGTAAAGACAATTCGGCTGATGATATCAAATACTTCAATGATATGATCAATTGGTACATCCGGTTTAGACAGACCATCCTTTCCATAACCAAGTGTCTGTTTAGTACCGTGAAGAAGAAGGTACCAGCTTCAGCCGCCGGCCCAAGTAGGAAGTGAAAGTCTCGCTCCAAATTGACGCAAAGGGGGAGATTGTTGGGCTGAAAAGAGTTTTGATGTTGCGTCTTTTGGGCTCGTTAGATTAGCCTTTTATTCTCCGGTTTGGGCCTGTCCAACCGAGAGCCTTTTATGTATTGTATATAAGTTAAATGCTTGCATGCATATTAGGTTAAGATTCTAGAGATTATTGATACAACGATTGATCAAGAGTATTATATTTTTCTGTAATCGTTCTTGTAATCTTCTAATCCTTTACAGTTGATGTTCTTAATCGAGCTCTTCTAAGGATTTTATTTAATCATTCGACACGTTTGATTCAAGCTGTTTGTTCATATTATTGCGTTGTTAACTGTTTTATATTCATATACTTGTTCAAGATCTAATCGATCTTCTTAGATTAAAAGTTGTTTTAATCCCATCAAATAGTATTCTCCTAAACTATACCTATAATAGTTTACTAATATTCTAACTGTACTGATGATGAAAAGGCGCATTTGTCTACCAAGTTATGCTTATACTTTAACAACAGAGTTCTGTACAACTATAAAGTAGCACAAACTTTAAAAGAGTTTTGAAATGTAAAGATGACTTATAAATGACATATGTAACATTTTGAAGAATGTTTAAAACAATTACCATTGTGTTCAACTTGTATTCCCCCCCTTCAAACAGTTTAAAATAGTTAAACGATTCATTGCGGGGTATGAACTCACCTAATGTGGGTGATTCAAACGGGTATGCGCGTACGGATGAGAAGTCCCACGAATGAAGTCCCGAGACACAATAAGTCCTAAATGATATAAAAGGACACATTTTGACATGAATATAGTGTTTATAAACAACTATATGAAAGATAACACCTTCCGGGACTAGGAAACACCTTGGCTAGGTGTTGGAATCACATGTGATTCAACAAAGGGAAGTGAAATGGCACTAAATAGTGTTTACGGTTTTGGAAACAACTCCACTTGAGTTTACGGTGGTAAACCCATGAGTTTACGGTCATAAACTCATGGTACCTTGACTATGTGGTGGTTTGAAGTCCTAGAAGTCCTTTTGAAGCATCCTATCTTCAAGTTTTAGCCTTAGGAAGTGATTAGGGCAACATATCACCCCTTTATAGGGTTTACGGTTTTTGGACCATATGGCTTTGAGTTTATGGTAGTAAAATCAAATGTTTTATGGTCAAATGAAGTTTTCAAGTCCTAAACACTTCTAGGTAACGTTCTAGGCTAGTTTCTAAGCTTAAGGAATGAGTTTGGGGCATCAAAACATGTCTAAGAGGTGTTTACGGTTTTGGGAGATCCCCAAACCGTAAACACATATATATGGGACATTTTTGTGGTTTTCATGTGCTAAACACATCCAAGGAAGGTTCCATGTTTACTCAAATGAGTGACACCGAAGTTAGTCGACTTTCAAACTCGATATTCATGATGTAATAAGTTTTGGAAATTTTAACCTTTAAGAAGGTCTTACATCATATCAGGAGTAGAAAGGTTTTGGCTGCATAAGGCGTAACTAAAAGTACCTACAGTACATGATAGTTACATAGAAAATGCCACATCGGACATAGACAGGAAAACGATTCCTTTAACAAGGAAGGAAAATAAAGCATTTCCTATTGGTGATGGTCATCCCTCTGGTGAACTCTCAGTTCATCCAGTTGACGTTCCATGTCAATCAGGTGTCTTTCGTACACCCTCTAGCGTACTCGGAGCTCTATGACTTCGACTCGTGTTTCAGTTAGTGCTTGTAGCAGGGTTTCATGGTCTCTCTCGGATCTCTCCTGAGTGTGTTCAAGGCGATTGGTGCGGATGGTATGCATTCCTACATTGGCATCAACCTCTGCGATACGATGGAGAGCTGTCCTGCCCTGAATCTCATTACGGGCAAATCTACAGATCAGGATTGGTAGAACTCTATTTGCTGAGCTCCCTTCGTTTACGTTGTAGTAGCTTCGGTCTCCATTAAACGGCATAGGCTGATTCTTCTCTTCGCTCCACGTCTCCAAGCATTCTACCCAAGGGGGCGTCGAGCCATGAAAAGTCGGACGAGGGTTAGGATTTGGAATGAGAGCTACCAGGGGTAGGCTCTCAACTTCGGGTTCGGAGTTATCATCATTCGAAAGGGCTTCAACATGGTGATCATTCAAAGGGATTGGATGATCATTCTCAGGTTCTTCTTCGAACCATCCAGCATTGCCTTCATTCGGAAGGTACGGGTTGCCGTGGGGATGGAGTCCAACCATGTTATCTACGCGAGAATTGGGATAAGAAAATAATTATTAGACGAACTATCTAGATAACTATTATATAATATTCTTTAGTTACATCACTATTTGTAAAGTGCATACCAGTTATATGTAATCAAAACAGCAATGGTTTTGTAGTAAATCTATAGTACTGTAACTCTGTTAAAAGTTGCACTGTTGGGTTTTTTCTGTAATGCCTTTACGATCAAGTCTAATGTCTTTATTTCCAAGTAAACCTATAGTACTGTAACTCTGTTAAAAGTTGCACTGTTGGGTTTTTTCTGTAACGCCTTTATGATCAAGTCTAATGTCTTTATTTCCAAGTAAGTCCGACATTATCGTACAACTTGAGTCAATTCGATCCACGCAATACCAGTGTCGTGCGCACATCTCTTTCTTCGAAATCGCCTTTCTAGCGAAGCCGTCATTCCAGAACTCCGAAGTACTCATGCGTAGAGTACCTCATGTTTCTTATCTGTTCAGAAGAAGCCTTAGCAAACCTCCCCGGAGTACCACTCGTATAGTACGTCAAGTTCAAACCGAGGACCCTTATGGTTGATCTATCGCTGAAGATTGTATACACGAGGGTGGTATATAATCAAGGTTCTACAGGTTTAGAATTGATGATTCCACTTTAACTTCTTTTCCTCGTTGGGATGTGAGCTTAAAGAAGAATCATTTATTCAACTACCTTTTCAATCTAAATTATATACGACTCGTATACGTGAGATAGTGATTGATGAACCATGTATGACGTCTAATATGAACTTCAGGACAAAGACTGCCCAAGACTACGAGTAATCGCATAGTCATGCGAACAAACTTAGAACCCAATACGACTCCTATAACCAGATCTCCCTACAGCCTAACTCCTACGGAGATACAATAATTGTCCGAACAACTTAACCTACCCCGAGAACTCAGAAACGTACGTTTTACCCTCCACGTGTCGAACTTGAAAAAGTATCCGTCCAACGAGACTCTTGTAATCCCACTCGACGAGATCGGGTCCAACGAGAGCCTCACCTTAATAAAAGAACCGTAGTGACCATGAACCGAGAGGGCATGCGAACGATTCTTAGCCGTTTACCATTAGCGAAGGTTTGCTAGAATGCCAATCGAGGACCTGAATTCACTTGGGAGCACGATTATCAATCGTTTAGGGAGTATCCCCACTTCTTGTCACGATTATTCATGCCTACTTGTTTACCTAAATGCTAATTTCGGGACGAAATTCCTTCTAACGGGGGGATGATGTGACAACCCGAAATTTCTATTCTATACAACCCTTCACTTCAATAGAAGTCGAAACAGTTTCTACTATTTTTCAAGCTTTTTGGAATAAGTTTGAGTATTTTAGGATTAGCACTTTGAGAGAAATCAGCAGAGAGGATGCCCTAGGGTTTATTGTGCATCAATAAAGTTCCAAAAACTCCAAGAGTTTGGAGTTTACGGCCCAAATGGTATTAGGGCCGTAAACCCTAATGACTATATAAGTGACACTTAGTTATTTTTAACTTTTTTCACACCTCCAAGTCTATAACCAGTTCTCTCTCAAATATCATCCAAAGTTCTTCAAAAATCTTCAAGAAAGTAGGTGTTTTCTTCCTTTTTAAGTTGATATCTATCTTAATCTAATGATCTTACTTGATTTCATCCATGAAATCATTCGAAATGTGTAGATCTTCAAGTTTCACCAAGAACACCAAGAACACACACTAGTGTTCTTGGACTTTAAGCACCTTTTCAAGCTTCTAAATAGTAAGTACTCTTACCTAGGCTTGTTACAAGACTTTTTACACTTTTAATCATCAAGAAGATACCAAGGAAACACTAGATCAAAGGTGTTTACGGTCCAAGACGTTCTTGGACCGTAAACCCTAAAAAGGGTGCCAAAGTGTGCTCTAGTCCCTCCTAAGCCTTGGAAACTTGCTTAGATACCTTCCTTGATGAGTTAGGGGATTGAAACATCAAAAGTCCATAAACCATATGGGTTTACGGTCGTAAACCCAAAGGAAAATGGTCTAAGGACCGTAAACTCCATTTAGGAGTGAAATGGTGCCCTAATACCTTCCATAGGCTTATACTTCAAGTAGAAATGTTTCTAAGGACTTATGAGGCTTCAAATCACAAAGTGGTCAAAGGAGCATGAGTTTACGGCCGTAAACTCAATGAGTTATAGTCACAAAACCGTAAACTCCCATATAGGGTCCTCTTGAACCCTAAACTCAATAGCCAAGTCCTACTAACCTTAGATGCAATCCTTAGGACTTATAGCACTTAAATCGAGTGTTTTACATGCCTTAGGATGTCTTACCTTGGTTAATTAGTTGTTTAATGACTAATTGAATACATATATGTGTTATTATATTTTAATTAGGATCCTTGTGTGTGCTAAAGTCTTCAGTTGACACTTAGCATCCTATTTAGGTCGTTCATCCAAACCACTCACTACAGGTGAGTTCATACCCCTTAATTAACCTTTTAGATGTTTCATAAATATTTATAAATGCTTTATGAGGGGAATACAAGTTGAATCATGTTTAGTTATTATATCAATCACATGTTATTAATAACTAGCATGCATATGGATTTACTATACGTTAACTATTTTACCAGACAGATTTCTTCAAATGACTCTCTTAAACGTTTTTATATGTTTAAAACTCTTTATTAAACTGTCTTACGTACACTATGTTTCCTTTTAAACTCTTTTAGAACTGAGTTTCAAACAAAGGTTTCCTTATACTTAAACTGTCTTATCAAACAAAATACTTTCAAATCGTTTTATAAACAGACATCAAGTCATCGTTTCTTAGTATTAAACTTTTCAAAGGTTTTACAAAACTTCTTTTATGCTTTTATATTATCAAATGGATGCCCATATATGTATAGCTATATAAGTAATGTTTAAAGGACTTAGGAAGGCTAGTTCACTTTATTTCCTTTTCCTCGTTTGGATGTGGCTTTAGGGTATCGGTTAGTCGTCCGAATGTCGTCTATATATTAGTTATATATCATGTATACATATATAGACATAAAAGTATCCTCAGTCAGTTCAGTACCTTTGGGTAGCAAAGGCATACTATCAGTTATACACATACATTATAAGTAACTATTATAGGTATAGTTAGGAGATACTACTTACCATTCCAAGTATAAGGAATCGTACAAGAGTCAGTTCATTCATGATTCTATACTAGTACATTACATGTTACATGAATACGGTTACATAGATACGCTGACATGAATATGTTTACATAGATACGCTTACATAAATACGATTACAGTACACGATAACAAAACAGACATAACAAGGTGCTATAGAATGGAAAAATTTCAGGATCTAACTATACCAATGAATCACAATGCATTGTGATAGTTATATTAGGTATACGTGATCATAGTAATGTGGATGTTCACGGCTTGCAATCATTGCAGGGGTTGCGTTTGGTTCCCATAATCTCTTGACAGGGAGCGTCTAGCATGGGATCTAGCCATCACATCATGCCTTAACCCTCAATTAAGGCAAAATAGTACAAAACTAGCCACTTATTACAAATACTATAGTACTTATGACAATTACAAAAGGATATAAAACTCCAGTTAATATATTATTAATACCTTTACTATGTGGCATATTCACATGATCGATGAGGTAGATTAGAATAATAATAATAGTCGTACAGTCGGGTCTTGGTAGAAGGCTACTTTCAAAATAGTCCGGTCATGGTATAAGGCTACTTTCAAAACAGTCGAGTATTGGTAGAAGGCTACTTTCAAAACAGTCGGGTCTTGGTAGAAGGCTACTTTCAAAACAGTCGGGTCTTGGTAGAAGGCTACTTTCAAAACAGTCGGGTCTTGGTAGAAGGCTACTTTCAAAATAGTCGGGTCTTGGTAGAAGGCTACTTTCAAAACAGTTAGGTCCTGGTAGAAGATTACTTTTTATACTAGTAGGAAATATGGGATTTTCTAGGGTTTTCAAACGTTTACAATTACTTACAAACATTTCATACTTATACAAACTTTTCTTCTAACATTTACAAGTCTTTCCTATACAATTTTTACAAGTCAAAAACACATAAATACTTATGAATTCGCCAGCTTTTCGGCTGATACTCGCTTTCAAAATAACTTGTTTTCTCAGGTCACAAATAGACAGGTACGACGACCAGTTTTTGTGAAGACGGAGCAGCTGAGACTCGTCTTTTATTTTGAACATTCATTAGGTTGTTTATTATATGAAAGAACACACTTGTAATCTAAATTATACTATTAATGCAATGGATGATGTTGTTTCTTGTTTACTACTTTACATTGTTGTGATAGTTGACATGACGTCCTCCACCCCAGAACGTTTCCGCCGTTCTTGGTTTTGGGGTGTTACATAGACCAATCCTTTAGCTACAATATTTCTATATGCCAAGTTCTCATAATTTCAGATTATGAAAAAGGATGTCGTAATCATAATCGAATTATAGAACGCAAATAATGGACCCATATATAGAATTTACTTATGCTGAACCATTCCAACATAACATTCATATATATACTTGACTAATATTGATTAAAATCTCACTATCAAAGCTGTTAGATTTGAAATGAAGTATAATTTCCTCTCCCTTAATTATAGCAAAACAACTTTTCAACCCTTGCGACTTCACAAATTGAAACTTTTGTTTTCTATAATTAACATTGCTAACTTGCAACCTTTATCATAGTTATCATGCTCCCACTAAGATGATGATTATTAGCATAACACTTAGGCTCCCACTAGCTTTGACATCGACTCAGAAATCAGCTGAACTTCTAACAAAACAATACTTTATTGACTTTCTTACCAAAGTTCAGATTTCTGATACACAATGCTTCGATAAGACTTTATCAAAATCATACACCTTCCCTTAGATAGCATACTTGTGTGTCTAAACAATTATGAAGAGGGATGTCGTAATCATATTTTTTAGACATTTTTGCCACTTCTTACAAGTCCATGTTAGTGTGCCGGTTAACCACACATGCTCCACTAACGACTTTGTGAATGCAAATATCACAATTGCTATCTACTTAACATCTACTTAGTGAAAGTGTTTCCTTACCATCATTTTCATGAATTGAAGAGAAACCTTATGACACTTAGATTTTTCTAGTGTATGAGTTCCTACCCATATGAATTTGTCAAAAACCATAATCAACTGGCAAGTTTAGTGACAAATCCAAATTCATATGGATCGAACTTGTGCAATATTAAATTCTTGCCACCTGGCAGCTCAAGGGCCTGCCATTGCTTCCAAGTTTTTATGCAACCAATTGAGAACTCTAAGAACACATATGAAAAACCAACTTTAATTGGAATGGGCACATAATATGTCAACACGATAGGTTATAAACCTCAAGTAGTATGCTAGTGAAGAACTTCAGGTTTTATTCTTGATTAGTTCTTGAGACTTTCAAGACCTTCAAGACTCCCACTGTCCTCTTGACATATAAGACTCCCTTGTGAAACATCCAAGAGATAGTGCAAATTCTTTATCAAGACAAGCACTTCACACAATTAGCCTAAGTTGGTCTCTGTTTTATCCAAAACATCACAACTTACTAATTTCAAATGTACAAGAGTAGGAAACCTTTTACTCTTACATTTGACTAGTGTTAATAAACCTTCTTTTAAGATATGTCACTCAAGTTACAATCTTGGAGTATCACTCTAAGAATTGTTTTGGAACGAGGTATGAATCATCTTCTTAATTTAACCATTTCAACAATTCATAAATCCTCTTCTTAACTATTAGAATGCGAATAGAGGATGAATTGAGATAAGGTCTCTTAATCATTAAGATGATCATAAAACCTGATACTAAAGTACTCTCCCATCTTTTTTAGATTTGAGAAACTTTTATTCTTCTGCCTAATTTGATTCTTCTCATTCGTTCTGCCATACATTAAAATCTTTTCAATGCTTAATAATTATACTTAGGCCTGTAAGTATAACCATATTTACTAGAATTTAGTAAATAATGACGATTAGTCTTATCGAACTTTTGTGGTGGACTTGACCAGCGCACAAGAATGTGTACTCTATCCCTTAGTCCTTCACTTGACTCACATATACATGTGCACAAAGAACTAGTCTTAATTTTCCAAAGTTGAAAGTTCTCATTCATCATACGGTACAACTTGTATGATTCCATGTTTCTATCCAACTGAAAACTTGGGTGATGAGAAGCATTCCTTTTTTGGTAAATTAAGACACTACCACAAATGAAAGAATCAAATTCATATTTCCACTCTTGCTATTAATGGAATCTTATAAGTAACAAAAAATTTTCACAAATGCCATTGTAAGGATCTTTTAAAATAAAAAAAATCAAAATTTTTCCTTTTATTTTAAAATCTTTGTGGAAAAACTATCCTTACAGTGCAAAAGCACATGAAAACTTTGTTGTTATCTATTCCTAAGCAATATATCATAACTCCTAAGCAATAGCTCAAAATTCTGATCACAGAACCATGCGATCGAGATCCATCTTCACGATCAGAATCAACATATACTTCGTTTAAGTTTCTTCACTTTTCTTTGATTCTTAAAACATCGACATGTTACCCAGTCACATCATGTATCAAGAATCTCATAATAGAAACTTAGCAGAGTTAGATAGTGGACTTTACCTGAAGTAGGGTCAAACGTATTCACTTTAACATCCTTAGGTAAAATTGGCAGCTTCGCAACTAATGCCCCTTCCTTTTGCAATATAAACATATGGACCCTTTGGTAATGGTACACGAGACTATCACAGACTTTTCTTTTTCTCTTTACCATTTGGTCAACCGAGTTGACTATGGCCGATCCCTTTCCATTGGGAAGAGAATGCTTTTTCTGGATCTCCAATGTCATCATTGTCAATGTCCATAAAGTTTTAGGAAGTTTTTCTTAGCATATAGATAAGATCATTAAGCGTCCTGTCATAGTCTGTTTCATAAGAGTCCCAAAGGAACTCACTATGTGACTTAGAAAGTGATTAAACCATCAACTTTCTCAAGACTCTGACACCCAACTCTCCTGGCTTGTCAATATGTGACTTCATCTCCAAGATGCGATGACACCTAGACCTTACCTTGCCAATAGGGCTTGAGTGACCTTGAACTTGTGGGTTAGGTAGAATAATTGGAGGAGGTGAAAGAAGTATGATTTCCAAGGGACATCATCTTCATTTAGGAAAGCTTGTTTCAAGAGATTTGGGAAGATCATAAATGTCTAAACCATACATCTTTTGGGAGATATTCAAGATAGTTGATTTAAATTCTCTAATATAACACCTAATATGAAATATTAAGGCTAGGACGCAACACAATACTTTTATAACTTGGAAGACGGATGCCGTAATCCAAGCTATAAAATATTTGAAGGTAGGCGAATGACGATTCACCAATTTTCACCAAGATAAACGAAATGTATTCTTAGGTTTTAATTGGTTTTGAAACTCCTAGATTCTTTTGAGATTCACTGAACTTTTCAATGGCATGTTTCAATCTTGAGTGTGCCCTTCAGGTTTTGTGATTGGGATGCCGAGGATCACAAAACACGGTGTGAATAACCATGCAAATATACTTGGTACCCTTAATATTTACCCCTCAATCGATGTGGTGGTTAACCACATGCGCTCCACCGATACTATGATAAACATTAAGTTACCCTTTGCCTACCTTGTTAAATACGAGTTAGTGTGCCGGTTTACCACACACGCTCCACTAACCGACATAAACAAAGTGCAAAGTGTAATTTCATGGGTTAGCACCTTATTCACATTTTCCTAAGTAACTAAGATTGGGAATTTATAAGAGTTTAGTTGCTTAGTATTTATCATTAATACTTTTAATGAAGGGAGAGTTATAGTCCTTGTCCTACCTGTTTCGCTAACGACCCTCCACCAGTCAAGGAAGCGGTGGGTGAGAGTAGACACCCATTAAACTGTCATTTTATAGGCAGTAACCTTATACCCCCTTATAGACCGGCTTCGTGAATGAGGCCTACTAATGGTAAGACTGACTTGCTCTTATATATATATATATATATATATATATATATATATATATATATATATATTATTAACTTATAATATTATAAAGTATAAGGGCTGATTTTAACCTGTATAATTCTAAGGGCTTAACTTGGAATTAAAGTATTCATAAGAGAAAACTTTTCAAATTCCAAAACTTCAGAGCATGTTTTGAAACTATTGAAAACTAATTAATTCCTTAACTTATGTGTTTAAAGTAGTTATAATTAAAAGACTCTTCAAGTTCCATTACGTGAGGACAAGTTATGGAAGACTTTAAACTAATAAAAGAATGTAACTTTTCTTTATTTTGTAACTTATGGAATTAATTAAGGTTACACATTTTATTACTTAATGAAGTGACTCTTGAACCTCCATAACTTCAGGGCAAGTTATGGAATCATAAAACCATTTAATGAGAACAAGACTCTTCATTTTGTAACCTTTGCCATCTTTTATGAGTTTTAAGAAACTTGAATGTGACCTTTCATGTAACTTGAGGACAAGCTACACAAACACATTTTAGAATCATCTCTTAGATTAAAATGGATTGAAAACACATAATCAATTAACTTATCTATTAATCTATGCAACTCATATGAACAAAGATAATTCACACCAATCTTTTTCATGTAATTAGCATAACTTTTAAACTAACACAAAACATGAATCTATTGACAATTATCTTTGAAATTGGACTAGCATGAACATTACCACATCAAAAACAAGTTTATAAGTCCAAAAACAGCTTAGGGTAATGTTTCTAGTCCATTTCTAGCCAAGAAAAAAATAAACTCGAAAATATGTTGTCTAGGGCTCCTACTCGTTGAGTTTATCAACCTACTTGACGAGTAGGATGATTTTCTTCATCGACTCGCCGAGTCCAGTGCCCAGAAAGATAGAAAATCGATTTTTTCAGCAATTTGCATCAAGTATAATTGAAAACAAGCCTAGGCTCTTATACCACTGTTAGGTTTTGAGCATTGTAAAACTCCTAAGTGTACATGCAACCCTAAATACCTTGGATATATGTTTTCTCTATTATACATGCAAATATGAACTTTCCAAGGTATTCATCCTAACTAGCATACTTGTCACACCCCGAAAACCAAAGGCGGAAACGGTCCCGGGGTTGACTCCACGTTGAGTATCAAATCCAATGTACATAGTAATCACAGTAAACAACCATTACATTACATATATATGAAAGTTTACATTTAGTTCAAAAGTAAATTGTACAAAAGTTATACATATATCATATGAACAAAAGAGACGAGTCTTCGGAGCACTCCGTCTTCACCAAAAGATATCGTCGGGTACATGTCTAACTTGGACTTGAGAATACAAGCAATTTCAAAATCAGCATAAAGCTGGTGAGTTCATAAGCGGTTTTTGTTTTGTGAAAATGTATCGGTTTCCTTTAGTTTTCTGAAAAGATTTGATATCCAAGAAAATCCCATATTTTCTTTTATAAAGTAGTTTAGTTATCTTTCGTTATAGTTCTGTTACAAGTTATAAGTTAACCCTAGGAAAATCCCATATTTTCCTAAATGCAAGATTGATTGAATAACACATAGTATAGTTTAATATACAAAACTATAATTTTGATGAACTGTAGATAGAAAGTATTTTGAAAACCTTGGGACTAACATCCCGAACCAGTTATAAGATAATTCGATAAAGACCATGGGATCACTATCCCGAAAATAGATATAAGATAGCTTGATAAACCATGGGATCACTATCCCGAAACTAGATATATGATAGATTGATAAAATCATGGGATTATCATCCCGTATAAGATTTAGTTTCAAAACCATGGGATTACCATCCCGAACGAGATATAGACACAAGATCATGGGATTATCATCCCGAACGAGATATAGACATAAAACCATGGGATTACCATCCCGAACGAGATATAGATATAAAACCATGGGATTACCATCCCGAACGAAATATAGATACAAGACCATGGGATTATCATCCCGAACAAGATTTAGATTCTAAACAAATCTTAGCTGTGAATAAGTTTATATTAATACGTATTGTGAGTTGGGTAACCATGCTGATATGACAACGAGACCTCCTTGACGTTAGTCAGACGTCGAATGATATACAGAATTTGTCACCCCAGGCGTGCCCGTCTAACTGTAGCTAGCAGTTAAGGTGTGGGATTGTCAGTCCCGAATAGATCTATTCACAAATTCCTCGCTCTCCCTCCAGGAGACTCTGGTTACACTTCCGGAGAGGATTTACTTGATCATCCATAAAGGGTAGTGACTATCTCACAAGCTAGTATTAAACTATTCACAGGATTCTCATACGATAATAGACATACAAAGATTTTAAGACATGATACAGTGAAAATAGATATATATATATATATATATATATATATATATATATATATATATATATATATAATGAAACTATCTGGCAAAACATTCGAATGATACGGAGATAAACTGAATCAGACATAATTTATCTAATAACTTAATACAGATATCAGTACATGATATAAAGAGAAATATAGAACCCCAAATTATTCCCATAATAATTTGATTAGTTTGATTATTTTCTCAACTAAAATCCATTTAGTTGTAATCGATAAATCATTCCTTATGCTCAACATAATACATAAGGAGTAAAAGAGTTTATAAGTTTGCCAGATATTATTTGAAACACATAAATGTTATGATTTGAAAACAGTTATGGTTTGCTTGTATTCCCCCCTGAAAACAGTTAAAAACAGTGAAAAAGGCGTAGGGGTACGAACTCACCGGACGAAAAATGTGACGATTTGGATGCTAAGAGTTGATCTGGGGCTTGTAAATACACGAGGTTCCTAATTATAATGTAAAGATACACGTTTGTATCTAATTAGGACTTAGTTTATTTATATGTTAGGGACACTTGCTTCAAGTCGCGAAAACACTCCGATACAAGTGTTTAGAGGGACCTGGGTGGCGTTTAAGGACGTGAAATGACACTAGGGACTTGGGACTTGAGTTTACTCCCCATGATTAAACTAATAGAAGAGTTTTTGGTCTAAAACACCCATTCCCCATGAGTTTACGGCCGTAAACTCATGGTGGGGGTGGTTTATGGTGCTAGATGACTTCAAACACTTAGGGGATAATTTCTAGACTTGGTTTAAGGACTTGGAATGATTTCAAAGCATCAAATAGACCCTTTTATGGGAGTTTACGGCCTAGCATGGCTTCCTGGCCGTAAACTCCTATTTTCTCATGAAAATGGTGTTAAATGGTTCCAAAACAAATCACATGTGATTAATAGAATTATTCCAAGGCCTAACATGAGTTTGTATGGGACATTTGAGGGGTTTATGGAGTTTACGGCCCATGAGACCCCCTCATGGCCGTAAACTCTTCTATAGAGTGCTACAAGGTGTTTCAAGGTCTAAAACTTGCATGGAAGGACTTCTAAAATTCATCTAAGGGCCTTAGGGGTGTTTAGTTTGCATTCTAACACCAAGAATCAAGGAGTTTACGGCCTATGAACAAGTCTTGGCCGTAAACTCATAGAAATCCCTCAATTAATGTGTTTAAAGCCCTCAAACTATTTTTGGTTGGTCCCTTGATTTATTCCAAGGCTTTTGGTGGTGTTGGATGGCTTTCTAACACCTTAGAATTGGATTTATGCCAAGTTTTGAGGAGTTTACGGCCCAAGCACATGCCTTGGACGTAAACTCACATAAGTCCCCCATAAATCATGTTTCAAGTGTCCAAATGCTAAAACCAAGGTTCTATAATTCATAACTAACCCATACTAGTGATTTGGAAGGGTTTAAGGGCATGAAAAACTCCATATACATGAGTTTACGGCCCAAGCTTATGCCTTGGCTGTAAACTCCTTCAAATGACTCAAAATCAAAGTTTTAAATGTTCTAAGTCCATATCTTGAAGTCCCTTAGCCATATCTAAAGTCCAAATGAGTTTAGGAAGGAGTTTAAGGGCTTAAAACCCTTCAAAATGGTGTTTACGGCCTAGGAAGCCTCCTGGGCCGTAAACTCACATATGTAGTCCCATTTCATGATTAAATGTCAAATTTGGAAGCCAAATATGCTATCGATTAAGGCTAGGAAGGTACCTTAAGGATTTAAGGCCTTAAAATTGAGTTTTGGACCCTTAATCTTTGGATTTAGGAGAGAGGTTAGAGAGAGAGTAGAGAGAGAAGGAAAAAGCTTCAAATGATAGGTTAAACACGTTTATATAGTTCCTAAAACTTGGACACGGAGGAATTCTACCCGATACCGGCCTTAAACGAAGCTATAGGTCACACCCGATTGAGTTTCCGTCACCCGACGAGGATATTTCTAAAACTTATTAAATAAATTTTTTGGGCTAAATTCATGAGTTCCTAAATGATTTGGAGCCTCATTGAATGATAATAAACATATAATTTTAGTTAACTAAGCCCAAAAACGATATCGGGACATTTCGATCTCCGACGAGTTATACGGGTAGAATGGGTTTTCGGCGATGAACAACTTCGGGTTGTTACAATACTAACATTGATTCATATGAATATATCAAGTTCGAATTACATACCTCTTTGATGTAGAATGTCTTCATGAAGCTTGAGTGCCTAGTGCCCCAAGTGTGACACCTCAAATGGTTCACACAACACCAAATACACTTGGAATAGATTAGAGAGGAATCCACACTTCATAAAAATCGACTAGCCCTTTCACATATTCTCTCTTGCCGATTTTGTCAACAATAAGATGCTTATATAGTTAGTGACAATTAGGGTGAACCCTAATTCTCATGGCTTTCCATTTCCTTGGATCCATGGGTTCAAATATACCATGGAGCATCTTATGGGTTTTAGCCCAACTTGACAATCCATGAAGCGTTAGCCCACTATACAAGTATGGATGATTTAAACAATCAACCCATATATTTAATTAGTCTTCTTTTGATCACATAATTAATCCTAGATTAATTCTTGAGCATTACTAATTAAATAATCTTAGTAATATATTAGAGCTTATAATATATTAACCAACCTTAAGTGTTATTTCTCTCATTTTAGTCTATCCAAATGCATGATGCCATGCAACCCAAATGGACCATGTCGGGTCTGGTCAAGTCTTACCAATTATAGTTATGGACTTAGACATTAATCCAACAGGAACGACTCACAATTTCTCTGCTCCATATACTCCACATCAGAATGGAATCATCGAAAGGCGAAACCGATCTCTGTGCGAAGCAGCTCGAACTATGCTAAGCTTCGCTTCCTTGCCTTTATATTTCTGGGCTGATGCTATTGCCGCTACATGTTACACTCAGAACAGATCATATATAAACAAGTGATTCTCTATCACTCCTTATGAGATCTTGAACAACCGCAAGCCTAATGTGAAGTTCTTTCACGTGTTCGGTTCAAGATGCTTCGTCTTCAATTCAAAGGAGAATCGAAACAAGTTTGATGCTAAGGGTGATGAAGGAATATTTTTGGGCTATTCTTTGCACTCAAAGGCATATAGAGTTCTGAATAAGCGCTCCAAGAAGATTGAAGAGACATACTATGTCACTTTTGATGATAGCTATGTCAAGAAGTTGAAGACAACTGAAGGTGCAATGCAGGAAATCTTTCCAAAGTCCAGTCAAGTTATAGTACCTATCTCAAACTTTTTCGAGCAATATATGCTTCTCTTCGATGAACCTGAAAAAACTATCGATTCTGAATCCATGGCGGAAGATAACAAAGTCGATAGTCTGAAGCAAATTATTGACGATGCTGCACAGAAGATGGTTGCTGATCAACCAAAGGCAAACGAAAGGCCTGACTCAAGCAAATCTTCTGGTGACCATCCTTCTGTCCAGGGGGAGGGTTCGTCTCTACCAAATAATCAAGGTTCTTCATTTCAATGTAGAACTAGATCCCTCTTGTGATCCAAATTACCCACCTCTCATCAAATGGACCAAATACCATCCTCAAAGTCAAATCATTGGGGAATCTTCAGAACATGTATTTACTTGATCACAGATCAAAGCGAAACAAGCTGCACTATTCTCTTAAGTAGAAATTTGCATGTTCAACTCCTTTCTCTCTAAAGTTGAACCGAAGACTGTTAATTCGACTCTTTACCATTCTGATTAGGTTCAAGCCATGCAAGACGAGCTGAACGAGTTCGAAAGAAACAAAGTATGGCATCTAATTCCAACTCCAAAGGATGCTTCGGTTGTCGGTCTCAAATGGGTATTCAGAAATAAGATGGATAAGGAGGGGAATGTAATTCGTAACAAGACCCGGTTGGTTGTAAAAGGATACTGCCAAGAGGAAGGTATAGATTATGAAGAGACCTTCGCTCCAGTTGCAAGATGAGATTCGGTTCGAATCTTTCTTGCTTATGTTGCACACAAAAACTTTGAAGTCTATAAAATGGACGTAAAGTGTGCCTTTCTTAACGGAGAACTTGAAGAAACTGTGTACATTGAGCAACCGCCAGGCTTCGTGAATGAGAAGCATCCAGATCACTACTACATCCCAGACAAAGCAGTATATGGACTGAAGCAGGCTCCCAGAGCATGGTATGAAACTCTCACTCGATTCATAAAAATGTCAAAATAAAAACAAGGTTCAGTTGACCCAACCTTCTTTTGTAAGAGAGAGGGTAACCACCTTATTATAGTCCAAATTTACGTTGATGAAATCATCTTCGGCTCCACGAATCCCAGATTAACAGTTGAATTCAGGAAGTTGATGGAAACTAAATTTGAGATGAGCTGAATGGGTCCAATTAACTTTTTCCTTGGCTTAAATATTAGACAGGGACTCGAAGGCATTTTTATCAATTAGGAGGCATATACAAAGACATTGCTTGCCAAGTTTGGCATGATGGGAGACTCCAACGTGAAAGTTCCTATGGATTTTGGCACTAAGCTTACACCATCTTTGGAGAAGCTAGCTGCTGACATGACGATTTATCGTCAAATGATTGGGTCACAGTTGTATCTCACAGCCAGCAGACCCGACACCATGTTCTTAGTTTGCTATTGTGCCCGATTCCAAGCTAACCCACGCGAACGTCACATGCTAGCCATGAAAAACATCTTTCGCTATCTGAAGTGAACATCCTCTCTCAGTCTATGGTATCCAGCAAACTCAGGTTTCTTTTTCCAAGCGTTGTCAGATGCTGACTTAGGTGCTTGTGTATTGGATCGTAAAAGCACTACTGGAGGTTGCCAATTTCTTGATGGTAAATTGGTTAGCTGGCAATCAATGAAACAAATGTATGTTTCTCTCTCTATGGCTGAAGCTGAATACATAGCAGCCGCCTCATGCACATCTTAGGTTGTTTGGATACAGAGTCAGCTTAGAGACTATGGGCTGAACATGAAGAAAATCCCACTATATTGCGACTCTGAAAGTGCAATTAGGATTTGTCATAACCTAGTGCAACACTCGAAGACAAAGCACATAGCACTGCAGTATCACTTCATCAAAGATCATGTGGAAGATGGCAACGTGGAGATTCACTTTGTTAAGACCACTGATCAACTGGCAGATATATTCACTAAGACTTTACCTGAAGCAAGTTGCAACAAGATCTTACAAGGCCTAGGAATGATGGAAGCAGAATGAGTACCAAAATCGCCTTCGATTCATTAAAGGTAAGAAGCGAAATAGAGCAAACCGTAATAAACCAAACGCTCGGTCTATTTCGGGCTCGGTTCAACCGAGAACCGAAATGAACCGAACGCTCGGTGTATTTCGGGTTCGATCCTTCTGAACTCATTCGTTTATTTTTTCATAAAAAGGGATTTTGATTGTATTCTTTTGTACACTCTTTTACATACTCATTTTTATGATTTTCTTTTTATTTTTTATTATTTTCATAAAAACCAAAAATATTTTTCCTTTTTGTTTTATCAAAAATTTTCCACAAAATACAAAAACATGTTTCCTTTTATTTTTCCAATGCTTTTCTTTGTATAAATGCTACTCTCCATGGTCAACCTCAAGCATGTATAAATTGTTTTCTTTGAATTAGTCAAGTGTCCCTAGATGCATGCTGCTGCATGTTGACCAAAGCCTCTATGGATTTTGAGTGAAGCCTTAATAACATCATATATACAAATCATGTTTTCCCAAACTAGGCTGTTACATTCACTCTAATCGTGTGCTACCTTACTCTTCTCATATTGAGTTTTAGAGTTTTCTGCTTGGTCCTTCTTTTATAGCAGAGGTGCATTCGCTTCTTACACCACCTATATTATTTTTCTTCATTACACTTCTTCTCACTAATATAACCCTTGAGACTCTCAACACTTACCACTGTGGTTTATGGTTATATAAAAATCTGTGTTAATGATCTTAGTCTCGTGTCACTACATACTAAGTGAAACCCACAGTTCAAAACCTTTAATGAATTGACGGTGCACCATTACCATGGTCTAGCTCTCATGAATGAAATCTCTTTTTATTTTGAGTGATCCTTCTGAAAATGTCTATCACCAAGACTTTTCTTCCCCAAGGATCCAGTTATACTTTTTTTGGGGGATTTCTCAATTGTCAACAAGTCACTGCATATGTTTCCCACCTACTTGTTTAACAGGCCACATTGGTCTCACTAGTACTTCTTTCAGTTTCGGTCTTATATCGAGAACCGAAATCATGAATTGAAGCAAAATCCACCCTTTATAGCTTTAATTAAAAAGATGCCTTTCAATGCTTCTTAACAAGTACTTGATTGTTATTTTACGGGAAGCCACACAAGCACTTTGAAGGACGAGATTCGTGCCTGGAATCAGTCGCTTTATGTCTTAACAAGTCATCACAAATTCCCATAAAAATATTGATTTATTTCTTTATCATTCACACTTTATGCACGAAAATCTTTGGTTTTCCAAAAATCTAGTTCTATTAACGTTGACCTAGTTTTTCCAGCTTCGTTTCTAAACGCATTACGGTGATCGATAAAGATAAAGGTGATGACGGTTCATGTAAATTATGTGGGTGACGTTTTGGATAAAGTTATTGTATGAGTCAGCAATTATCCAATCGTTTTGACGATTTGAAAAAGGTACTTTCTATGGAAAGGCGCGTAAAAGTGAAACGTCCTTTCTCTCTCCTGCGTCATCATCGGGGTTGCCAACTGTCCACTCAATCGCATCAGGCACGGTTTCACATAAAGCCAAGATTTCAGCCGGATATTTCTCTCTCCTACTCATACGTATAAAAGAATTTCTCACGCTCCACTTTACTCTTTTATCACTCACAGATCCTCAAAAAGAAAAGGGCTCTCTCTCTCTCTCTCTCACTGTTAATCGTCTTCTTCTCAAGCTTCATCAATGGCGGAATCATCTTCTGTTCAAGATACATCTGCTCACTCCAACCTTCTCACCATCAAGCCTCAACAAAACCTCATCATTGATCTTACACCCTTCATCAATGAACCCTACATGTTGTACATCGTCGAATGCCTCAAGTACTCTCCTCTTGTTGATGCATTTACAAAGGTGGAAGTAGTTCCCATGACCTGCCTCTCTCACATCTATTCAACCGCTTACTATGACAAGGTTGCTGAGAGGATTCACTTTGATATTGACAACGAGAAGACTTCTATTTCCAAGAATCGCTTCTATGCCCTAATTGGTCTTGCTCATGAACCCACTCTGGTAAACCCCGACTCGATTACTACTGGTCAACTGTTCTCCATGTTCTACCAAATGGGGTACACAGAAAACCTAACCACCGTTACCAAATTTGAGAAGTCTTGCCTTCCTGCAAAATGGAACAACCTCTTTACTCTTCTTTTCAAGGGTCTCTCAGAGCGCAGCACCGGCTTCGATGGAGCAAGCAAGTCATTTATGACTATTCTTTATGGGTTGTATAATGGGGTTACTCTAGACTATGGGGCAGTCATATGGAAACAACTGTCTATTATCACAAAGTGGGCGGTGGATCATCTTCACGTTCCTATCATGGTGGACTCCCTTCTTTCATCTATCGCAACCTTTCACACCACGAAGATCATCGTCGTAGATCCTTCCAAGTATTTGTTCATTAGATCGATCCCAGCAGCTATGTATGCCTATGTGACTAAGGCAAGCAAAGTCATTCAAGAATACAAGAAACTTCCTTCTTCGGGCCCAAAGGAACTCACTCTTGCCATGATTCGCTCTATCGAGAAAGCAGACAAGCCTGCGAAGAGGGAAAGAAACCAGAAACACAAAAGGAGGTGAGAGTCACTAAACCAACTAAGGGACAAACTCGCTATGGAAAACTCCCTGATGGATGAACTTGCTCGCAAGACAACTCAACTCAAGACCAAAAGTCTTCATCTTTCTCAGGCAACAATGAGGTCACTCAACTTCTCTCTGAAAGAGCTGTTGTCAAGAGTTGTGTCTCCAATATTCACGCCATTCTCTTGGGCATTTTGGAGGCTCATAACCCTATTCTGACTATTACTATTCGACGCCATCTTGCTGACAAATTCCATCCTGCCCTTGGGATGTTGAGTCGCATTCAAGGTATTTCCGAGGTGGTGGTACCTCCAAAAAAGGGGGAGAAGGACTGACATCATCATCTCAACCTCCTCCTAAGTCTCAACCTCCTCTCACTTCCCAGCGAGAACTACAGAAGCCTGAGCATCCTTTAGGTTCGAGTCCTAAGGGTAAAGGCAAGGGTCCAATAGTGGATGAAAACGACGAGGAAGAGGAAACAATTGCTGATACCTTGAAGCGAAAGGCAAGGGAAAGGGAAATCGATCTCAACGCCAAAATAGTGAAAGAAGCTGAAGAAAGAGAGAGGAGATTAAAGGAGGCTCAAGATGTCCTAGAAAGCAAGAAAACTCTTTTTCCCTTCTGGACGTTGGAGAAGCTGATCAAAGAAGCCATTGACTCTCCTAGCACTCATTGGCTTGAGCTGGTAATGTCTTTGGACTGTGAAAACACAAAGGATTCACAATTTGACATGCCTATCACCCGAAAGGCGTTTGTGTGTTCACTGCCTTATTCCCGTTGCAGAAGTCCCACATCCAGACCCGAAGGTTGATCGTGAGCTCATCGATTACTACTTAGAGTTCGCTCATCCACAATATGTCACTTGGAGCGCTCAGAAAAACATCACCGTTCAGGTCCTTAAGCCTCAAGCAGCAGGAAAATTTATCAACGTCAAGTTCAAGGTGACAAGAGGTTCGTCTTTGTCTGAGCATACTTTCTCTCTTGTTGATCTGCCAATCTTAATCCTCATGATTGGATTGTCCTGCACAAAATTCTACTCTCCAACCCTGTTGAGTATGAACCAATCATTGATCATCTTAAAAGATTGTTAGTTTGCTACGTTCTGGAGGTAGCTAAGATGGATCAAGAGGTCGCTTCAGTTCTCAGAAAGAAACCCACTATTCTACCAGTTGGTTCTGCAAGTGACGTCAACAAGATGAAGATGGGAAAGATTGATCCAGTCTTAAATTTTGTGATGTTCACCAAACAGGATGGCAAGACATGTCTGTTTGCCTTAATGGATAAACATCTCTTCACTACTTCGTGCTTGGAGTATGTTCTAGGTATTATTCACAAATGCAAGCAGAACAGTGAAAGCGACAAGAAGTACTTCACTGATATGATAAGATGGTATATCCACTTTCGCCATATTCTTCTTGCTATAATTCCTTGCTTATTCAAAGTGGTGGAGCGAACTTCAACTAATCAATCGAAGTGAAGGTCTCGCCCCAATTGACGCAAAGGGGGAGATTATTGGGCTTATAGTGTTGCGTCATGTCCTCGGTTCCTAGCCCAGTTTTGGTATCCGGTTTGGGCTTGTCCAACTGTGATTGTTTTTATTCTAGGGTTTTACTATTTAATGTGCATGCATGCATCCTTAGTAAGTAACGCTTTTATTATCTTTCCTATCAAAGTATTGTAAATCCTAGCTTGCCTCTACAGTGGAAGTTCTTTATCGAGCTCTACTGAGGTGTGACTATATTTGAATAATAAGCTTAATATTGATTCCATACTGTGTTCTTAATCGTATTGTGTTTGAATTGTTTTTTCTTTATCAATATACTTGTGAAAGATCTAAACGATCTAGAGATTAATTCTCATCAAGATGATCACCACATCAAAAACAGGTTTATAAGTTCAAAAACAGCTTAGGGTAATGATTCTAGTCCAATTCCATCCTTAAAAAATGAAAATATGTTGTCTGGGGGTCCAAATCGTCGAGTGCATGAACCAAATCGACGAGTTGGATGATTTTGGGCACTTTTTAGGCATGGACTCGTCGAGTCACTCCCAAGACTCGTCGAGTCAGCTGTCCAGACAACAAAAAACTACGATTTTCAGCCTTAAAAAGTAAGTATAACATGAAAACAACCCATGGCTCTGATACCACAATTAGATTTTAGTATAATACAACATCCTATGGTGCACATACAACCATAAATACCTTGGATATATGTTTTCACTAATTATACATGCAAAGGTGTTTCAGGTATTAAGCCTATAACTAGCATACAAAGATGTAAACTACACAAGCTACTAGTTAGTGTAAAATACCTTTTAATATGGCTGGAAATCTTGATGCATTTGGGCTTAAGAGCTTAGCCCTAATAGTGTGGAAGCCTCAAATGAAGTCACGACACGTCAAGGACAAAGGTAGGACTTGAGAGAGAATCCCCATGAACTCTAAAACCTTCATGAACTCCAAGAACATGCATACACACTAGGGTTGGTGGTTTTAGGTCATCATATATGTATTTATATGTGTTGAATTGTAAGAGTCATGGGTATAACCCAAACTCGTACCTGTGGGTTTTATGATCAACGGTTCATATGGCCCAACTCTTTATGTATCCATACATAAACTTGTTCCAACATGGATTATAAGCCCAACACATATAAATATAACTAATTACCATAATTAGTCCCCATAGATTTAATTAGTATCTTTTGGTCACTAAATTAATTCCAAATTAATTCTTGATCAACACTAATTAAAACATATGATTTCATATTAATATATTAGAGCATATAATATATTAATAAATCATATATAACCTCTGCTCTCAAAAGTCCATCCTAACAAATTGTCCTGATGATATTCAACCCAAATGGACCATGCTACTCTCGGGTAGAATACATACCAATAGTAGTTATGGGCTTAGACATCTAATCCAACAATGTGCTAGTGTCTAATAAGTTTACTCTTGATTAGTTCTTGAACCTTTTCGAGATCATTTAAACTCCCACTGACCTCTTGACATATAAGATTCTCTTGTCAAGAAACATTTATCGACAAACAAATATTCAAGAGTTAGTGCGGATTCGTATCAAGACAAACACTACACAGATTGGTCTTATTTGGTCTTTGTCTTATACAAGACATCACAACTTACGAATTTCATACGTGCAAGAGTAAGGAAACCATTTTTTTTACTCCACATCTGATGAGTGTGTTAAAATCTTCTTAAGATGTGTCACTCAAGTCACAATCTTGGAGTATGACTCTAAGACTTGTTTTTGAACGAAGTATGATTCACCTTTTGATTTAACCACTTCAAAAATTCCTAATTTCTCTTCTTAGCCATACTAGTGCACAAAGATTTACATAGAGGATCAATTGTGATATGGTATCGTAATTAATGAGACGATCATAAAACATGATACTAAAGTACTCTCCCTTCTTTTTAGATTGGAGAAACTTTTATCTTTCTGCTTAATTGATTCTTTTTATTCGTTCTGCCAAACATTGAAACCTTTCCAATGTTTCAGAATTACACTTAATCTTATAAGCATAACCATATTTACTAAACCTTTAGTAAATCATGACGAATAATCTCATTGTTATTTGAGGTGGACTTGACCAGTGCACACAATAATCTCATTGTTATGTGAACAAGGAATTAGTATTAATTTCCTAAGTACCAAGATTTCCATACATCACACAACACAAGTTGTATGTTTCCAAGTTTTTGTCCAATTGAAACTTGGGCAATGGGAATCTTTCCTTACTTAGAAAGTTTTGACACTTCCATAAATAACATAAATAAGAATCAGATCCCCTTAATATTGCTTATAATAGAAACACACGAGCATCAAATTTTAGAAAAGACATTATAAGGGTATATATGTGACATCCCCTAATTTCTCGGCCAGAAAAGACCGATTTAATTTATGCTTTTTAAAATCAAATTAGAGAAATCTTTATAAAAGATGTTGCGGAATTGGTCCCCAAAACAAAATATGATAAAATTTTGTCAAAACATTTCTTTAAGAAATATATCATTTCCTTTTATATCAAAACCTCGGGATGTCATGTTCCGATACAAATCAAAAGCATAAACAAGACATTATAAGCCTTACGACAGTTATTTGTAGCTACTGGCCGATAATTCAAAATTCACTCATCATCATCATCCGACTATGCTCGGGGTCCTCTACCTGTAATATAAATAGCTGAGTGGGTCAGGCTTAGAAGCCTGGTGAGCATATAGGGTTTTCAACCCACAATACATAAATTTATTATGTTTAAACACCAATCAATCAACCGAATTACCCCAAACCCCATTATTTTATTTATTTCTTAAGGGTTTACCCTAAGAATCAACTATCACTCCTTCTTAAGGATTCATCCTAAGGAATAGACACAAAGTCATCTCATGACCGGGGTTTATACAACGGGCACTAATTCCATAGCTACCAAAGTTTATTCAACATGTACTAAGTCCATAGCTCTCGTTTATCAACAATATTATTTACAGGTATTCTCTGTTGCAATACATGTCAATGGGTTTTAGAGTACAACAAATGAACATATAGTTCATTACACCTACAGGTTGCGGGCCTGCTAGTTTTCCATAGACTGTCTAGAATAGTCCATGGTTGTCATCCATACTCTGCTGAATGACTACAACAACAACAACAACAACAACAACATGGAGGCCTCTCACCTTTTTAGAACACATCAACTATTTCATCTACCCATGTTCTACCCAACATTTTTCATAGATAAAAATACATATATAGTTTAAATTATTAAAAAACATGTATAACTCATTCCTTCAGCACCCATCTCAAATAAACAAACAATATATTCACACAACACGTATTTTATGTAAAATAATTCATATCTATGTGTAAGGTGAAAGTAACTACACACTCACCTGATTTAATGAAAACCGGGCAGCAATTCGTTTCCTAAAACAATCGTTTCTAATAAAACCGGGAGTTTTATTCAGAAACCGGGCTTTGTAAAAGTCGGGCTTCGAAATCGAAAAGATAAATTTTCCGGACTTCTCGGGCACTTCGTGGAGTATTCCGGGCTTTACAATCGATACCGGGGCTTCGCGGAAGGTTACGGTGAAGAAAATATGAAGAAAGGGGCTAACTATGGCAATTTCTTAAAAATATCCGAGAAGGCTCGCAGCCTTCGATTTATAGGGTGAAGGTTCTGATCGGACGGCTGAGAAGGAACCACGCGTCGCAGATCCGAGGGATCGCAGGGGAAGGCTCGCACGAGGGCTACACGTGCGAAGGCTTGCTGGCTTCCTGTGATTGGACCGAAGTCTACTGGTCCGAAGTCGGCTTGGTGGTGGGGTCCGCAGGCGAGGGTGCGCAGGTGCGAGGGACGCGGTGGCAGCCTCTGATTGGACCGCGGACTCATGACCCATGTGCGAGGCTCGGACAGGAGGATAGTACACACGTCGGACTGCTAGTGGACCGCGGTTACTGTTCATGCGAGGGTGACTCAGCAGATTTCGCCACGTGGCATATGCGAGGCGAGGACACGTGGCAAAAGCGTGACTATGCGTCCATAACTTTCGCATACGAGCTCCGTTTTTGACGTTCTTTATATGCACACGTAGCTAAAATTACGCTCTACAACTTCCGTTTAGACTTCATTAACTAATTTTGACTTTAATTTTTATATTATTAATTTTAACAGACCAGGACAGGAAATCCGTTAAAAATTCATAACTTCTTCATTCGACGTCCGTTTTCGTCAGACTTTTTACCATTGTGCTACTAATGACGAGACCTTCAATTCTCGTTTAGGTTGTGTCGGCTAAAAATCGCTCAATCTAAAATTCGAGTTTTTAGCTGTCTACTACTAAGCTTAAACTTCGAAAAATCATAACTTCCTCATACGAAGTCAGATTTGGGCGTTCTTTTTATCGAACTTCTCGGTTTAACGAACACTACGACTTTCGTTTAGACTACTAAGGCTAAAAAGTAGTTTATCAAAAACTCACTTTTTACGACATTTGGCACCATGTCGGTTTTGTCGCGAAACTTCGACAGGTCATAACTTCTTCGTTATAACTCGGATTTCGGCATTCTTTATATCCCCAAAATCCTTGTTTCGACCACTACAACTTTATGTAAAGATATCGGGCTTATATCACACTTTATTTTTGACGCTTATTATTATTTTTAATTAATTAAACCCTAATAATTAAGCATAAAACACTTAATTTACATAAAATTCACATAACTCCTTTTCATTTCTTCTAAATGAGTTACAAAGTTTAACCTAGACCATTATGTCAATATTAATGCCTAGCCTAGAAACACGGGCGTTACAACTGTCTCCCCCTTAGGATGATTCCGTCCCCAAAAGCACACAACGACAAACAACTACGGGTAGCAACTCACTATGTCACTCTCCGTTTCCCAGGTGGGATTTGGCCAATTTATATGTTTCCAACGTACAGGCACTAAATCGACTATATTTCGTTACAACTTCTTAGTCTTATGGTTAACGATTGCCTCAAGTTCTCCAATTAACCTCATGTTCTCGTCCAACCTTATTTCAGAAATGGGAATTATGTCGGGCACACCTCCCGTAGACTTTTTCAAATAATACACATGAAAGGTGTTATGAATACTCTCTAGTTCTTCCGGTAATTCTAGCTTGTAAGCTTGATTCCGGATTCTCTAAAGAACTTTAAATGGTCCAATAAACCTTGGACTCAACTTTCCCCTTCTACCAAATCTTATAAGTCCCTTCCACGATGAGACTTTAAATGAAACCGAATCTCCAACTTCGAATGATATCGGTTGTCTTTTCTTGTCAGCATAGCTCTTTTGAGCAGCTAACATCTTTTTCCCTAATCACTTACAACTTTTCAGCAATCTAATGGACTATTCAAGTCCCATAAACTGCTTTTCCTCAGCTTCCAGCCAACATGATGGCATCCGACACTTTTTCCCATGCAAAGCGTGATAAGGTACCATCTTGACACTGTTGGATTAATGTCTAAGTCCATAACTATAATTGGTAAGACTTGACCCGACCCGGCATGGTCCATTTGGGTTGCATACCATCATGCACTTGGATAGACTATAATGAGAGAAATAAGACACTTATGGTTATTAATATATTATAAGTTCTAGTATATTAATAATAAGAATAATAAGATTATTTAATTAGTACTAATCAAGAATTAATCTAGGATTAATTAAGTGATCAAAAGAAGACTAATTAAATATATGGGTTGATTGTGTAAATCATTCATACTTGTATAGTGGGCTAATGCTCCATGGATAATCAAGTTGGGCTAAAACCCATAGGATGGTCCATGGATGCTCCATGGTGTATTTGTACCCATGGATCATGGAAATGAAAGGCCATGTCAATTAGGGTTTACATGGTGTAACCCTAACTATATAAGCATCTTATTCTTGACCAAAATCGGCCACTAGTGTGTGAAGTGAAAGGGCTAGCCGATTTTGATGAAGTGTAGAATTCTCTCAAGCTATTCTAAGTGTTTTGATGATTGTGATTCCATTTGAGGTGTCACACTTGGGGCACTAGGCACTCAAGCTTCATGAAGACTTTCTACATCAAAGAGGTATGTATTCTATCTTGCTATAGTTATTGTTTTGTATGCTAGATTAGGATAATACCTTGGATGTTCTTATTTGCATGTATAATAGAGAAAACATAGATCCAAGGTATTTAGGGTTGCATGTACACTTAGGAGTGTTAGAATGCTCAAAACCCAACAGTGGTATCAGAGCCTAGGCTTGCTTTCTCTTATACTTGATGCAAATTGCTGAAAATGCTGAAAAACTCGATTTTCTGGCTTTCTGGGCACTGTACTCGCCGAGTCCACTGATGAACTCGCCGAGTACATGAGTAAAATCATCCTACTCGCCGAGTAGGTTGATGCCACTCGCCGATTAGGAGCCCCAGACAACATATATTCGAGGTTTTTGGCTAGAAATGGACTAGGAACATTACCCTAAGTTGTTTTTGAACTTATAAACTTGTTTTTGGTGTGGTAATGTTCATGCTAATCCATTTTCAAAGATAATTGTCAATAGATTCATGTTTTGTATTAGTTTAAGGTTTAGACTAATTACATGAAAAAGTTTGATTTGATTATCTTGTTCTTATGAGTTGCTTAGATTAATAGAAATGTTGAGTGAAATAGTTGTTTTCAATCCATTTTAATCTAAGAGTTGAGTATAAAATGTGTTTGTGTAACTTGTCCTCAAGTTACATGAAGAGTCACATTAAAGACTCATAAAATTCATAAAAGTTGGCAATGGTTACAAAATGAAGAGTCTTGTGTCATTGAATAATTTTTTATGACTCCGTAACTTGTCCTCAAGTTATGGAAGTTCAAGAGTCACTTCATTAAAAGAAAAATATGTAACCATAATTAAATCCATAAGTTATAAATAACGAAAAAGTTAGTTCTTTTATTAGTTTAAAGTCTTCCATAACTTGTCCTTAAGTTATGGAACTTGAAGAGTTTTTGGATTAAAACTACTTTAAACACATAAGTTATGGAATTAATTAGTTTTGAATAGTTTCAAAACTTGCCCTCAAGTTTTGGAATTTGAAAAAGTTTTCAAGTATGAATACTTTAATTCCAAGTTAGCCCTTAGAATTTTAAAAGTTAAAATTCAACCCTTATACTTTATAATATTATAAGTTAATAATATATATATATATATATATATATATATATATATATATATATATATATATATATATATATATATATATATATATGTATAAGAGTAAAGTCAGTCTTACCGCTAGTACGCCTCATTCACGAAGCCGGTCTATAAGGTGGGTATAAGGTTGTTGCCTATAAAATGGCAACTTAATGGGTGTCCACTCTCACCCACCGCTTGCTTGACCTGTGGAGGGTCGTTAGCCGAACGGGTTTGACAGGACTAGAATTCTCCCTTCATTAAAAGTATTAATGATAATACTAAGTAACTAAACTCTTAATAATTCCCAATCTTAGTTACTTAGGAAAAATGTGAATAAGGTGCTAATCCATGAAATTACACTTTGCACTTTGTTTAAGTCGGTTAGTGGAGCGTGTGTGGTTAACCGGCACACTAACTCGTATTTAACAAGGTAGGTAAAGGGTGACTTAATATTTATCATAGTATCGATGGAGCGTGTGTGGTTAACCGGCACATCGATTGAGGGGTAATTTATTAAGGGTACCAAGTAATATGCATGGTTACTTCACACCTCGTTTTGTGATCCTCGGCATCCCAGTCACAAAACTTGGAGGGCACACTCGAGATTGAAACATGCCTTTCAACAGTTCAATGAATCTCAAAGATCTAGGAGTTTCAAAACCAATTAAAACCTAATAATACATTTCGTTTATCTTGGTGGAAATTGGTGAATCGTCATTCACCTACCTTCAAATATTTTATAGCTTGGATTACGGCATACCTCTTCTAAGTTATAAAATAGTTTGTTGGGTCCTAGCCTTAATATTTCATATTGGGTGTCATATTAAGGACTTTAAATCAACTATCTTGAATATCTCCCAAAAGATGTCTGGTTTAGACACCTATGATCTTCCCAAATCTCTTGAAACAAGGTTTCCTAATGAAGATGATGTCCCAGGGATATCATACTTCTTTCTCCTCCTCCAATTATTCTCCCTAACCCATAAGTTCTTGAAAAGTTTAAGGTCACTCAAGCCCTATTGGCAAGGCAAGGTCTAGGTGTGAACACATCTTGGAGATGTAGTCACATATTGACAAGCCGGGAGAGTTGGGTGTCAAAGTCTTGAGAAAGTTGGTGGTTCAATCACTTTCTAAGTCATATAGTGAGTTCCTTTGGGACACCTATGAAACAGACTATGACAAGACCCTTAATGATCTTATCTGTTTGCTAAGATCAACTTCCTAAAAACTTTATGGACATTGACAATAGTGACACAGGAAATCCAGAAAAGCATTCTCTTCCCAATGGAAAGGGATCGGCCATAGTCAACTCGGTTGACCAAATGGTAAAGAGAAAAGCTAAGTCTGTGATAGTCCTGTGTATCTTTATCAAAGGGTCCATATGTTTATATTGCCAAAGAAAGGGGCATTGGTTACGAAGCTGCCAAATATACCTAAGGATGTTAAAGTCAATGAGTTTGACTCTACTTCAGGTAAAGTGCACTATCTAACTCTGTTAAGTTTCTATTCTGAGATTCTTGATACATGATGTGACTGGGTCACATGGTAATGTTTTAAGAATCAAAGAAAAGTGAAGAAACTTAATGAAAGAATATGCTGAATCTGATCGCATAGATGGATTTCTATCGCATAGTTTGAAAAATCGGATTCTTGAGCTACTTCTTAGGAGTTATGAGATATTTCTTAAGGAATAGATAACAACAGGTTTTCATATGGATTGTAAGGATAAGTTTTTCCGCAAAGTTTTAAAATAAAAGAAAATTTTTGATTTTATTTATTTTAAAATATCCTTACAATGGCATTTGAGGAAAAATTGTTGCTTATATGATTCCATTAAGAGCAAGAGTGGAAATATGAAATTGATTCTTGCATTTGTGGTAATGTCTAGATTTACCAAATAAGGAAAGATTCTTATCACCCAAGTTTCAATTGGACCGGAACTTGGAATCATGCAAGTTGTAAAGCTTGATGGATGAGAACTTTCATGTTTTGAAAAATTAAGACTAATTTCTTGTTCACATGGATGTGTGAGTCAAGTAATGGACTAAGGGATTGAGTACACATTCTTGTGCACTGGTCAAGTCCACCACAAAAAGATTGATAAAACTATTCGTCATAGTTTACTAAAGCTCAGTAAATATGATTATACTTACAAGCTTAAGTGTAACTCTGAGACATTGGAAAAAGGTTCCAATGTATGGCAGAGCGAATAAGAAGAATCAAATAAGGCAAAAGGATAAAAGTTTCTCAAATCTGAAAAGATGGGAGAGTACTTTAGTATCAGTTTTGTGATCATCTTCATGATTAAGAAATCATAGCACAATTAGTTCTCTAAGGAAATCTTAGTGCATTCTTATGACTAAGAAGAGGAACTTGAATTGTTGAAATGGTTAAATCAAGAAGATGAGTCATGCTTCGGTCTAATACAAGTCTTAGAGTCATACTCCAAGATTGTAATTTGAGTGACATGCCTTAAAGAAGGTTTAAAACACTTGTCAAATGTAAGAGTAAAAGTTTTCTACTCTTGTACATTTGAAATTGGTAAGTTGTGATGTTTTGGATAAAACAAAGACCAACTTAGGCCAATTGTGTGAAGTGTTTGTCTTGATTAGAATCCACACTATCTCTTGGATAATTGACAAGTGAGTCTTATAGGTCAAGAGGACAGTGGGAGTCTTAAAGGTCTTGAAAGTCTCAGGAACTAATCAAGAATAAAACCTGAAGTTCTTCACTAGCACACGACTTGCGGTTTACAACCTATCGTGTTGACATATTCTGTGCCCATTCCAGTTAAAGTTGGCTTTGCATATGAGTGCTTAGAGTTCTCAATTAGTTGCACAAAAACTTGGAAGCAATGGTAGGCCCTTGAGCTGCCAGGTGGCAAGAAGTTAAGATTGAGTTCAATCCATATGGTTTTGGATTTGTCATTATCTTTGTCTTGTGATTATGATTTTGACAAATTCATATGGGTAGGAACTCATACACCATATAAATCTAAGTGTCATAAGGTTTCTCTCCGATTCATGAAAATGATGGTGAGGAAACACTTTCACTAAGTAGATTTTATCTAGATAGCAATTGTGACATTTGCATTCTCAAAGTCGTTAGTGGAGCGCATGTGGTTAACCGGCACACTAATATGGAGTTGTGAGAAGTGGCAAAAAGGTCTAACCATTATGATTACGGCATACCTCTTCATAACTGTTTAGACACACAAGTGTGCTATCTAAGGGAAGGTGTATGATTTTTGATAAAGTTTTATCAAAAACAATCTAGCATCAGAAATCTGAACTTTGGTAAGAAAGTCAATGAAGTATTGATTTCTAGAAGTCCAGGTGATTTCTGAGAACATGTCAAAGCTAGTGGGAGCATAAGTGTTATGCTAATGATCATCATGTTAGTGGGAGCATGATAATTATGATAAGTATTGCAAGTTAGCAATGTTAATTATAGAAAACAAAAGGTTTCAATTGGGAAAAGTTGTTTTGCTATAATTAAGGGAGAGGAGATTATGATTTCATCTCAAATCTATAAGCTTAGATCGTGAGGTTTTAATCATTTAGTCAAGGAAATATATATGAATTTCATGTTGGAATGGCTCAACATATGGAAATTTTGTATATGGGTCCATTATTTGCGTTCTAAAATTCGATTATGATTACGACATCCCTTTTCACAATCTGAATTATGAGAACTTGGCAAATAGAAATGGAAATGTTATAGCAAAAGACTGGTTTAGTCTTTATGTGAGACATCATGAATCGTGTCCCAAATGCTTCGGATATAGGATCGATTACATGTGCTATAATCATCCGTTCTAAAATTTTCCAAATGCCTGGGGCATTAAGAAGGGAAAAGGTTTAGAACTGGATATGACTAAAAGGATTAAACAATTGTCGAGGACAATCTAAGGTTTACCAAAGATTGGTTACTCAAGGACAATTGGAAGTATAGTGATAATTCTGGAAGGACCATATTGACATAATCTGTAAGGAGGCAACTCTTGTTCAGAAGCGATAGTCAAAATGGAATCTGGAAATGTATCAACGTTAGAATTTTCAATCTGTGTAAGATTAAGGAAACTTAATGCAAGAAGGATGTTTCCAAGGAGATGATCTCCTTTGGAATACTCTGTAATGATTGTTGCCAAGTCTTTATGACTTTGTGCATAATCGTTACAAGAGGATTAATGCATATAAGTTTAGAATCTAACAGATTTTTGGCATGAATTTGGAATTCTTGCATTTGCAGTAAGGATTTGGGAGTGTGAAAAGAGAATCATTGAAGTTATGTTCAATTGATCTAGTTCACAAAGTAAAGATCATAGACAAACATAGTATGCATACTTGGTGTATGGCATGACTAGTGTTTAGAAAACATAGTGTACATGCTTGGAGCATGGGACAACTATTCTGTTAAATTCAAGAATAAAGTTGATAGCTGAAACAATATACAATGAATAATGAGTAATCATATGGTGATAAATAAAAGGTGTTTTATTTATATTCATAAGTTCTGAGACCATATTGGATTCGATTATTATTGTGTTTCACTTTGCATGTTTTGACTTCCCGAATAAACTGGGTTATTCTTCTGGAATGACTAAGTTATTCAAACCATCCACAGTCGGTCATATGTTGGAAGTAGATATGAATTAAGACTGTCATGATGGGTTGTAGAGGTCTAAGGTGTTGGACAAGGCTACAACAATCATGAGTGCTCATAAGTTCTGAGTATTGGATTCAACCCGCGCTCATTGGAATCACTTCATGGATTTTATCACGAGTGATCATGAGACGATAATATCTTATATTCTTCAAACCTAGAGATATGAGTTGTTACTATGAGTTGGTTGTACATTGATTGCACGAAAACGCATACGGTAACTCGGTGTTAAAAACGTGCCTTTGTGTATGATTCAACAAGTAGTAGAACAAGCCATATGAGTCGAAGTTTATCCGTTCCTTTTACCTTCGGGATTAAAGCGATATCTGTGGGCCCCTCGATGATTTGATGATGACAAATGGAAGTGCTCGGCCGGGCCAGGACTGATTTGATTTGTTCAATTAGTCAGTCGTCATAAATCGGAAATCGGGAAACAACAAATGGACAGAGAGAATGATTATAATCCATGTCTCAGTCCATATGATATCTATAATGGAGGAATATATGATCCCTTATCTAATGGACAAGTCATTGACAAAGGTCAAAGTTCATCTACAAGGTCAGAGTTCGACAGAAGCTTTTGAGAGCTACGATTGCCAGTTGGTTCATGAAGTCATACGCAATAATAGTTTTAGACTTATCCAAGTGGGAGACTGTTGGATTAATGTCTAAGTCCATAACTATAATTGGTAAGACTTGACCCGACCCGACATGGTCCATTTGGGTTGCATACCATCATGCACTTGGATAGACTATAATGAGAGAAATAAGACACTTATGGTTATTAATATATTATAAGTTCTAGTATATTAATAATAAGAATAATAAGATTATTTAATTAGTACTGATCAAGAATTAATCTAGGATTAATTAAGTGATCAAAAGAAGACTAATTAAATATATGGGTTGATTGTGTAAATCATTCATACTTGTATAGTGGGCTAATGCTCCATGGATAATCAAGTTGGGCTAAAACCCATAGGATGGTCCATGGATGCTCCATGGTGTATTTGTACCCATGGATCATGGAAATGAAAGGCCATGTCAATTAGGGTTTACATGGTGTAACCCTAACTATATAAGCATCTTATTCTTGACCAAAATCGGCCACTAGTGTGTGAAGTGAAAGGGCTAGCCGATTTTGATGAAGTGTAGAATTCTCTCAAGCTATTCTAAGTGTTTTGATGATTGTGATTCCATTTGAGGTGTCACACTTGGGGCACTAGGCACTCAAGCTTCATGAAGACTTTCTACATCAAAGAGGTATGTATTCTATCTTGCTATAGTTATTGTTTTGTATGCTAGATTAGGATAATACCTTGGATGTTCTTATTTGCATGTATAATAGAGAAAACATAGATCCAAGGTATTTAGGGTTGCATGTACACTTAGGAGTGTTAGAATGCTCAAAACCCAACAGACACTTGAGTGGAAACTATTATTATAGGTGAATTCTACTAAAGGTAAGTGTTCACCGCAGTTACCTTGAAATTCTAGGGTACATGCTCTCAGCATATCCTCCAACGTTTGAATCGTCCATTCGCTCTGACCGTCGGTTTGCATATGGTAAGCTGTATTCAAACACAACTTGGTACCCAATTCCTCTTATAGACTCCTCCAAAACCTTGAGGTAAAACAGCTGTCACGATCGGATACAATAGTTAACGAAACACCGTGAAGCCTCACACTTTCCTTCACATATGAATTCACAAGTTTATCCATAGACCATTTCTCATTGGCTACTATGAAATGCGCACTCTTAGTGAAGCGATCAACGATCACCCAAATCATGTCGTGATCATTCCTTGTTCTAGGCAGTTTAGTCACAGAATCCATAGTGATATCTTCCCGTTTACCCGTGGGTACAGGTAAAGGTTCTAAACTCCCATAAGTTTTCTGAAGTTGTGCCTTAACCCTGGCACAAGTTACACACTCAGCCACATACTTTAGCAACTTCGAGCTTCATTGTCGGCTACCAGTAATAGGGTTTTAGATCTCTATACATTTTCGTATAGCCGGGATGAATCGAGTACATGGTCTTGGAGCTTCTTCCATCAGAAGACCTCTTATTCCTGCCATCCTAGGTACCCAAATCCTATCCTTGAATACCTCCATTCCTTGACAGTTTGTACCAAACACCAACGTTTTACTCAAACGTTCCTCCTTTCGGTCATTTTTCTCTAAATCATCCTCTTGAGCTTTCTTTATACTTTTCACAATTGTCAAGACAACTTTAATTCTTAACGCTCTGGGACCTTTTCTTTTCAAGACTTACCTTCCGACTGAGAGTATCAACAACAACATTTGCTTTACCAGGGTGGTAAAGTATCTCACAGTCGTAGTCCTTGAGTAATACTAGCCAGCGTCGTTGCCTGATGTTCAATTCCTTCTGATCAAAGATATACTGGAGACTCTTATGATCACTGAAAAGTTTACACTTTGTGCCATAAAGATAATGCCTCCATATCTTTAGGGTGAATACTACCGCTACTAACTCTAAATCGTGTGTGGGGTAGTTCTTTTCATGCTCTTTCAATTTCCTCGATTCATACGCTATCACCTTATCCCTTTAGGTAAGAACACATCCTAACCCAACTCAAGAGGCATCACTATAAACTGTGAAGTCATCAACTCCTTTAGGTAACGAAAGAATCGGTGCTTCACACAACTTCTTCTTTAACTTCTCAAAGCTTCCTACGCTTCTCATTCCAAGTATAGACAGCTCCTTTGTGGGTCAAAGCTGTCAATGGAGTCGCAATCGAAGAAAAGCCTTGGATAATTCAGTAATAATATCCAGCTAATCCTAAAAAGCTTTAGATCTTCATAGGACCTTCAATCGTAACCTTCGAGTTACAAAATAAATCCTTATTGAGGACTCCTTCTTCTTCTTGGAATAAGTACTTTCCTTCATTTATTGTAATAAACCGATGGGTCATGTTCTAATGATCTCTCATTATATACTGCACTACTTAGACTCAGATCTCCTAGGGACAAATTTCAGAACAAATTATACCTTCCTTCATGTTCTAATGTGATACAATCACCATTCAACATGTATCATTTCTAACTACCAACTTCTTTAACAATGAGTGCTATACTTCTAATGATCGCTTTGATCATCTTTCATTTCAATCTCCTGGCTTAAGTCAAATGTTACATCGAACTTGGTTCTCTGAACCACATAATAAACTCATCGTAGTCGGACTCAATTTGATATGACCTCTAAGGTCGGAATAACAATCATCTTCTTAGTCATTACCGAAACGATGGTAACGACAGACTAGAACAAGACGGAATCAAATAATAGCTTCTTGATAACCTTGTGACTTTCCTTGATCTAAGTGAGAGTCCTGTGCTTCCAGTAGTATAGATCTCTACTACTATTCACACCTACTCATACTCGTCCCAAGTACTGTCTCGCAGTCCCCAAGTCCTAAAATCACAAAACAATTTAACACATATAAATGTGTCCAATTAATCATAAAATTTTCCTAGACTCTACTAGGACTTTTTCATGCGTATCTTCAATGATCAACTCTACTTCAACTTGGTTGGTGATGGAAATTCCAGATGATTGGGACAACTTCAAAAAAATTACACCAGCCATTCTATTCATCAGACGACAAAACCAAGGTTTATTTTATTTCCTTGAAATGATTACACAAAGGTTCAAGTTTACCCTATACTATGCCTCTCATAGGCTAAACTACTTGTTACTATTCACATTACTTCTTCGTAACTTGATCTTCGGCTATCAAGTCTTGACTTCTACTTCCTAGTGTTATTAATCGCTTCGTCAAGGATATCCTGAAATTCCTTTGGCATTGATAATGCACTTGGCCTTGTTAATTCATTGTTCTTCTGACAATTCTTAGAAATATGGCCTTCTTCTTTACATCCGTAGCACACCTCCTTGGGAATCGTACACTTATTGGCGTAATGCCCTATTTCTCCACACTTAAAGCACTTCACCTTCTCGTCACAATTCCAAAACTGTTTATTTTTGCATTTCCCGCACCATTTTCCTTTATCTCTTCTTTTGCCAAACTTTGAGGATATGTTGCTCTTATTCGGCCTTGAAGACCCCTCAAATTTCCTCTGCTTGCCAACTTCAACTTTGTTGGCGGTTGTGTCATTGATCATTTCTTCAATAGACTTAGCAACCCTAATAGTTGCCTCAAGAACAGATGCCTGACCTATTGGCACAATAAGTTCATCCTTACTTTGTTGAAGTAAACACTTTGTTTCTTCCATCTGTTCACCTAACATCGTACGTACCATTGCCTACACTCCAGTCATCGTGATTGGCTCAGGCTGTGGATTATGACTTCCGAACCCACTTTGGGTACTCGCCATTTTGATCTATACACCAATCGTAGGTGAACTTAGATCTTCATTTTGTTAGATGTTAAATCTTCGAAACGTTTATATGTTAGTTCCAATATCGTAGTCATACGTTTAGAATCCTACACACATAAGGTTTCTAGATCCGGTCGGCAACAGACCAAGGATCCGAACAAATAATAGCATCATTATAGCTATAACACAAAACATTTAGCACATAAAAGCATTTTAGGCATCCTTCCTAAAATAAACTAGTGCTCGTGTCTAAATTATGGTAGACACTCATCTCACAATCATCACTTAGCATTCTAAGTTTAAGTCTAGAAATCGTAGGATATTTCTTAGTTCGCTTAAACTAATGCTCTGATACCAACTGTGACATGCCCTAATTTCTTGGCCAGAAAAGACCGATTTAATTTATGCTTTTTAAAATCAAATCAGAGAAATCTTTATAAAAGATGTTGCGGAATTGGTCCCCAAAACCAAATATGATAAAAGTTTGTCAAAACCTTTCTTTAAGAAATATATCATTTCCTTTTATATCAAAACCTCGGGATGTCATGTTCCGATATAGATCAAAAGCATAAACAAGACATTATAAGCCTTACGACAGTTATTTGTAACTACTGGCCTATAATCCAAAATTCACTCATCATCATCATCCGACTATGCTCGGGGTCCTCTACTTGTAATATAAACAGCTGACTGGGTCAGGCTTGGAAGCCTGGTGAGCATATAGGGTTTTCAACCCACAATACATAAATTTATTATGTTTAAGCATCAATCAATCAACCGAATTACCCCAAACCCCATTATTTTATTTATTTCTTAAGGGTTTACCCTAAGAATCAACTATCACTCATTCCTAAGGATTCATCCTAAGGAATAGACACAAAGTCATCTCGTGACCGGGGTTTATACAACGGGCACTAATTCCATAGCTGCCAAAGTTTATTCAACATGTGCTAAGTCCATAGCTCTCGTTTATCGACAGTATTATTTACAGGTATTCTCTCTTGCAATACATGTCAATGGGTTTTAGAGTACAACAAATGAGCATATAGTTCATTACACCTACAAGTTGCGGGCCTACTAGTATTCCATAGACTGTCTAGAATAGTCCATGGTTGTCATCCATACTCTGCTGAATGACTACAACAACAACAACATGGAGGCCTCTCACCTTTTTAACACACATCAACTATTTCATCTACCCATGTTCTATCCAACATTTTCCATAGATAAAAATACATATATAGTTTAAATTATTAGAAAACATGTATAACTCATTCCTTCAGCATCCATCTCAAATAAACAAACAATATATTCACACAACACGTATTTTATGTAAAATACTTCATATCTATGTGTAAGGTGAAAGTAACTACACACTCACCTGATTTAATGAAAACCGGGCAACAATTCGTTTCCTAAAATGATCGTTTCTAATAATACCGGGAGTTTTATTGAGAAACCGGGCTTTGTAAAAGTCGGGCTTCGAAATCGAAAAGATAAATTTTCCGGGCTTCTCGGGCACTTTGTGGAGTATTCCAGGCTTTACAATCGATATCGGGGCTTCGCGGAAGGTTAAGGTGAAGAAAATATGAAGAAAGGGGCTAAATATGGCAATTTCTTAAAAATATCCGAGAAGGCTCGCAACCTTCTATTTAAAGGGTGAAGCTTCTGATCGGACGGCTGAGAAGGAAACACGCGTCGCAGATCCGAGGGCTCGCAGGGGAAGGCTCGCACGAGGGCTGCACGTGCGAAGGCTTGCTGGCTTCCTGTGATTGGACCGAAGTCTACTGGTCCGAAGTCGGCTTGGTGGTGGGGTCCGCAGGCGAGGGTGCGCAGGTGCGAGGGACTCGGTGGTAGCCTCTGATTGGACCGCGGACTCGTGACCCATGTGTGAGGCTCGGACACAAGGATAGTACACGCGTCAGACTGCTAGTGGACCGTGGTTACTGTTCATGCGAGGGTGACTCAGCAGATTTCGCCACGTGGCATATGCAAGGCGACGACACGTGCCAAAAGCGTGACTATGCGAATTTTCTTGATTTTTGTGCAAAAACTTCTAAAATCCATAACTTTCGCATACGAGCTCCGTTTTTGACGTTCTTTATATGCACACGTAACTAAAATTACGCTCTACAACTTCCGTTTAGACTTCATTGGCTAATTTTGACTTTAATTTTTATATTATTATTTTTAACAGACCAAGACAGGAAATCCTTTAAAAATTCATAACTTCTTCATTCGACGTCCGTTTTCATCAGACTTTTTACCGTTGTGCTACTAATGACGAGACCTTCAATTCTCGTTTAGGTTGTGTCGGCTAAAAATCGCTCAATCTAAAATTCGAGTTTTTAGCTGTCTACTGCTAAGCTTAAACTTCGAAAAATCATAACTTCCTCATACGAAGTTAGATTTGGGCGTTCTTTTTATCGAACTTCTCGGTTTAACGAACAATACGACTTTCGTTTAGATTACTAAGGCTAAAAAGTAGTTTATCAAAAACTCACTTTTTACGACATTCGGCACCATGTCGGTTTTGTCGCGAAACTTCGACATGTCATAACTTCTTCGTTATAACTCGGATTTTGGCATTCTTTATATCCCCGAAATCCTTGTTTCGACCACTACAACTTTATGTAAAGATATCGGGCTTATCTCACACTTTAATTTTGACGCTTATTTTTATTTTTAATTAATTAAACCCTAATAATTAAGCATAAAACACCTAATTTACATAAAATTCACATAATTCCTTTTCATTTCTTCTAAATGAGTTACAAAGGTTAACCTAGACCATTATGTCAATATTAACGCCTAGCCTAGAAACACGGGCGTTACAATGTAATACAAAACTCAAAATTTATTTTATTCATAAAAAGGTATGGAAAACTTGTCCTTAAAACAAAAATTCAAATGAAAACTATGCTATTACATATTCCTAAGAAATCTATCATAACTCTAAGTAGCTCAAAAATCCAATTTTTGAACCATCCAATCGAAATCCATTTCTTCGTGATTAGACTCAACTCACTCTTTCTTTAAGCCTCCTCTCTTTTCTTCGATCCTACAAAAACAGCGAAATGAAATCTTATGACATCATGTATTAACAATCAAAAAATAGGAACTTAATAGAGTTGGACAGGGGATTTTACCTGAACTATAGTCATATAGATTGACTCTCCCATCCTCGTGATCCTTCAGATAATTACGGCAACTTCACAACCAGTGCCCCTTCTCTTGGCAGTAGAAACATATGAACTCTTCCAGAATAGCACACGAGACTATCTCAGACTCAGCCTTTCACGTGCGCAAAGAAAACTTTTCTAGACTTCCAAAGTTGCCATCAATGTCCATAGAAATTTGGGAGGTTGACTTACCAGACACATAAGCAAATAAGTTAAATCAATGAGGTTCACGTCATGATCCATCATATAGTACTCTCTAATGAACTCACTATATGAATCAGGAAGTGATTGAAGAACCCAGTAAACAGCCAACTTCCCTGGCAATACAACACCCATCATTTTCAACTTGTCAATGTGTGACTTCATCTCTAAGACGTGTGCACACACAGACTTCCCATCTTCATGTCTTTTTGCCAATAAGGCTTCAGTGATCTTAAACTTTTCAAGCATTCGAACTTGTAGGTCATGGAGAACTATTGGAGGAGGTGGAGATAGTGAAGTATGATTTTCAATTCCATGATCCAATCGTGGAACATCATCTTCATGTGGAAAACTTTTTCCAACGGATTCAGGAAGACCATAGTTGTTAGACATTAACATCTATAAAGCGGGAGAAATTCAAATTAGTTTATTGAGTCCTTAATAAAACACCCAAATGAGATATTAAGGCTAGGACCCAACACAATATTCTACACCTTGGAAGAGGGATGTCGTAATCCAAATTGCAGAACATTTGAAGGTAGGTAATTGACAATTTACCAATTTCCACCATGAAAAACTAAAATTTGTGTTTTAGTTTTAAATGAATTGAAACTCCTAGATCTTTTAAGATTCATTGAACTTTTCAATGACATGTTTAATCTCGATTGTGCCCTTCATGTATGTGACTGGGATGCCGAGGATCAAAAACAAGGTGTGGATAACCGTGCAAATATACTTGGTACCCTCAATGTCACTATCACGTAATCAATTTGCCGGTTAACCACACACGCTCCATTGATCTATAACAAACATCGAGTCACCCCTCTGCCAACCTTGCCAATCCCAAATTAGTGTGCCGATTAACCGCACATGCTCCATTAACATGTCGGTAAGGTGCAAAGTGTAATTTCATGGGTTAGCACCAATTCCACATTTTTCCTAAAAACTAACTAAGATTTGGGAATTTATAAAAGGTTTAGTTACTTGCACTACATTATACCTATAACGGAAGGTTGTGTCCTATCCCACCTGTTCGACTAACGATCCTCCACTGGTCAACAGTGCGGAGGGTAAGAGTGGATACCCATCAATCGCCATTTTATAGGCAATTTCCTTAAACACCCCTTAGAGGCCAGCTTCGTGAATGAGGCCTACCAACGGTAAGACTGACTTTTTACTCATACATATATAATATGTAAACTTTTAAATGTTATATAGTATAAGATGTATTTTGTACTTTTAAAATTCCAAGTGGTTTAAACTATTAATAAATTAGACCTTTAATTTGATTAATCTTAAACCATATAATTGTGATTTATTAATTATCTCTTTGAATTAAACTCTTAATTAAATTAATAAACCATAAGTGAGTAAATTGAACTTTTCAAAAATTTAGGGTTTTAGAATTTAATATTTCAAAATTAAATCTTTAATCAACAATTTAAATTCCAAAACATGAGGATAAGTTTTGAAAGTTTTCAAAACCATATAGATCAAATTACAAATAATTTTAATTAATCAAATAATTAGTGATTATCTAAATTTGACCTAACTCCAATTTCATGCAAGATAATTGATCAAATAATTCAAATAAATAAGATTTATCATATAAGGCAATAGATATTTAATTACTTGACAAATATCTTATATTTTGACAAGGATAATCACTTAGAATCAATAAAAATTGGATCTTATAAATCCAAAACAATTTTGTTAATTATCCCAAGTTAAAATAGGTGAAAATCTCAAATTTCCCTCTATCTGACACTCTGACTCGCCGAGTCACTCAAAGGACTCACCGAGTACAACCGAATCGCCGAGTACCTTTGGGGAATCGTCGAGTCTGTCAGTCAGAGAGCAAAAAATATCGATTTCAAGCTTACAACAAACATACAATGCATCAAATACAATAGAAGAACACCCATGTCTCTGATACCACTGATGGGTTATGAGCATTACATAAATTGTATGGTGTACACGCAAACCATAATGCTTGGATCTAGTTCTTCTAGTTATACAAGCAATAATATTCGAAGACTTGACAAACCCTAGACCTAGCATACTATAATCAAATTAAACATATTATTAGGGTTTAGATCATACATTGATTGTTATGTAGCAATAAAAATCACAATCCTTCTTGATCTTTACTCTTGAAAGCTTAGTGCTTCAAGTGTTGCATCTCTAATGGAGTCACAAACACCACTAGCAACAACATGACATAGGAAAGGGAGGAGGAGCACCAAAAACGTCCAAGATCTTCTAGAGAAAGCTTAGCCACTATTTTTGAAGCCTTAGGGGTCTTTATATACTTATGTGGGATGCTAGGGTTTCAAGTGAAACCATAATTCTCTGCTTAGGCCTTCAGCAACCCATGGAGTCCCTATAGAAATCCCTTGGACGAAATTCATATGGGCTTCCCATAGATTTCGTCCAATGCCCTTTCTGTTAGGAACACATAGCCCAATTTGCAACCATCATATAATTGCAATATCAGTCCCCTTTATTTAATTAATCTCTTTTAGCCACAAAATTAATTGTTAATTAATTATTGACTAATATTAATTAAATAATAGGATTTCTCTTTTAATATATTATCCATATAACATATTAATAAATCATAATTAATCATCTTTCTCCTTAATTCATCCTATCAATTGTTATGGTGAAGGCAACCCAAAAGGACCATGCTCATAATCGGGTCAAGTACATACCAAAATAGTTATGGGCTTAGACACATAATCCAACAGGTCCTCGAGGGGATAATGAGAGAATCGCTTTTCCCATCCTGGGTAGCAAATCCATTATTATTAAAGAAAGAAGATGGGTAGTGGAGAATGTGTGTTGATTTCACGGACTTAAACAATGCATACCCAAAAGATTGTTACCTATTACCAGCCATAGATGAAAAGACATAATCTTTGCTAAGGAACAAATGAAAGAGTTTTTTTTATTGTTACAAGGGGTATCACCAAATACTCATCATCCTTCACAACCGTAGACTACTACTTCAAAAGAGAGATCGCAGAAAAACACACCTTCAAACTCCGATACCACTACCAAAGATAAGGATGGAGTCATTGTTTTCCCTAAGTGTCACAAGGAAAACCACTTTGCCAAAGACTGCAAAGCGAATGTGGTGAAAGACAAGGCATTCTAGTGGCCCAAGAAATGGAGGAAAGGGAAAAAGCAAGAACTTATGTTGCTTAAGTAAGAGGGGATCATCAAGTATGGTATTCGGGGGATGAAGTTGAAGAAATGGAAAACAACAAGAAGAAAGGGAAGTATTGCATGGTGGCAACTAGTGAAGAACATGGATCAACAAACCTAAAGAAGAACTACTGCTACATGGCTAAGGATGGAACTTTCAGCATCATTGAATAGGTAAATATTATGATTCAGTATAAAAATTACATCATGCATGATTGTGAACCAAACTTAGAAAGACTTAATGATACTTGTGTTGCCATCCTTTCAGACTATAACAAAGCCCTTGACGAAAAGACCATAGCGTCCCAAGAGATGTAGAATGTGAGAGGAAGACTAGAAGATAAAAGGCTTAAGGTCGCCATGTTAGAAAAGGACTTAGTGTTAGAAAATGATGTTGGGATGTTAAGTGAAACACAATTAGATATTGCTTTGAATCAAATGGATCTTGCCCGAAAAGAGATTGTATGTTTAAATCTTTGAAGTTAAAAACTCTTAATGAAAGTGAAGTATTGAGAATCTTGTTAACAATGCAACCGTAGACAACACCTATAATTCGGGATGATCCAATTGGTTCTACAACAGTGAGACCTCTTATCCCCGATTCAATGTTAAACGTCCTTATGTCCGACAATATAGACCTTTTCAATATCCAATCAATGATAAAACGTATCCCAAAGACATCCAATGCCACTTCGGTAGACTTCATGATCTTAGAAACACTTGTGTCATTGAGGAAATTTTTCCTTAATCCTCGGGTAACTCAGACAAGTCCATACCCATTATTGGCACAGTTTGTCCCAGTTCTTAGTCCAATTCAGAGGTGGATGAAGAAATTGTTTTGGAAGGACCTGAATTAGTCTTACACTTTCCATCTTCATCTTCTAGAACATGTCCCAATCAAAAGTCACCTTTGACTTATTCTGCAATAGTCCAATCTTCTCTACCGCAAACCCCAGTACTAATGAATAATTTTGAATATGGAAAACGTTACCATAGTCATGAAATTTCTAATTTTGATGACACATGTCCTCTATTTTTTCCTCAAACAAAGAATTTCAAAAAACCTCAATTGAATGTTACTGATGTGGTCTCACCAAAAGTTCAAGCAAAATTGGCTTTACAAAAGGAGATTAGATCCTGATGTGAAAAGCGGGAACCTGATTTAAAGAACAAAATTTTCAAAAACCAAGTCAAAGTTTCTAACAAAAGGAGTTTCAAAAAACCCATCTCTGCAAAAACTTTTCTAAAACATACAACATTCGATGGATCATGCAAAAAGGAACGATCTGTAACAAAATCTTTTCAAAACCTTTCTCCAAAGCATCAAAAAGAGGACAAGTCATTTTCACAAAATACCTTAACAGATCCAAATTTAAAGGGAATTTTTCCAACTCCAAATCTTTCGAAATCACATCAGTCAGTCAAAAAGTCAAAACCTAAGTCTAAGTCACATGACAAACATTTTTTAAGTCCAAAAAATACTCCAGAAAAAGACACCGAAGGAGCAATCAAAAGGAATAAGTTCCACCTTCCGAAATTTTGTTAAACTATGGTGGATAAATGAGAAAAATCTTACATTTGGCTTTTAACCACTGAAGGAGTCACATACAATCCCAACATGCAAGATTCCAAAAGAAACAAAACATCCTGGACTTGGATTAAAATTTGAAAAGAAATCAGTTCAAAAGTCGTACGTGCATGCATTTGTTAAGCCTTGCATTACCCAGGCATCCAAACTTGTTTGGGTGCCCAAACTAACACTTTGATTGTGTCAGCAATGTGTAAGGAGGAACAAGAGGAAGAATGGTTAATCGATAGTGTTTGCTCCTTGCACATGACTGGAAGGTTGGAATACCTTCAAGATTCCAGGCCAATCAGCAATGGTGGATACGTCACCTTTGGAAACAATGCAAACGGAATCATCTGACGTTATGGAGTATTGACTACGCAAGCTTCTCAAACAATGAGTTGCTTATGTAGAAGTTTTAGAACTTAATTTGATCAGTGTGGGTAAATTTTGCAAAGGTTGTCATCGGATTGAGTTTGATAATGAATATTGCTACATCATGACGAATGAAAAAAATATATGTTTGATCAAATCTAAACTTAAAGGGACAATGTATCCATAGGATGTCTCTTTGATCATTGGCAAACCGCAATTGTATTTTCTGTCCAAAGCAGTATCTAAAGTAAGTTGCTTATGTAACCGCAAACTAGCCCACCTCAACTTCATATACATCAACAACCCGGTCACCGAAGAGTTAGTCCGTGGACTACCAATTTTTAATTACAACAATGATACGTTATGCCCAGCCTATGAATGTGGAAAACAAGAGAAGGGCAGCCATCCTCTGATTGTTGACTCTTCGTATGTTGAACCATTAGAGCTGATGGGTTTTAAGCATCCTAACACTCCTATGGTGTACATGCAACCCTAGAAACCTTGGATCTATGTTTTCTATAATATACATGCAAATTTGATTTTTCCAAGGTTCTCGTCCTAACTAGCATGGCATGGGGTACTTGTAATATAAAAACTAGTAGATTGACATACCTTTCTTGTAGGTTGGATTCCTTAAGACCTTGTGAGCCTAGCACCCTAAACGTGATGCCTCAAATGTTTCACACAATACCATAACTCTTGGAATAACTTGATAGAAGAATACTTACACACAAAGTCGACTATCCCTCTTTGTTCTTGTCTTAGTGGCCTATTTTGCTCCATATGAGTTCCTTATGTAGTGTGTCACATGTAGGGTTACACCATGTAAACCATAATGTGCATGGCTTTTCATTTCCCCCATGATCCAAGGGTTTTAACCTCCATGGAGCATCCATGGAGCACCCAATGGGTCATAGCCCAATCTAGTGAATCATGGACCATAAGCCAACTATATAAGAATGAAGATTTACATAATCAATCCTCATATATTTAATTAGTCTCTTTTGATCACAAAATTAATTCCAAATTAATTCTTGATCAATAATAATTAAATAATATGATTTCATATTAATATATTATAACTTATAATATATTAACAAACCGTAAGTGTCCTTTTCTCATTTTGTCTATCCAATCGTTATGATGCCATGCAAACCAAATGGACCATGCCAAACCGGGTCAAGTACATTCAAAATAAAGTTATGGACTTAGACACCTTATCCAACAAGGGCTACTTCACATTGATCTCTGTGGTCCATCTACTGTAGTCAGTCTTCACCACAAGAAATATATTTTGGTTATAGTTGATGACTTTACTTGATTCACTTGGGTCTTCTTTTTGAGATATAAATCAGACACATCGCAGATCATGATCAACTACATCAAGGAAATAGAGCTCCAAATAAAGCTACTAGTTAGACGAATAAGGAGTGATATCTTGGGTTTTGAGCATTATAACACTCCTAAGTGTACATTCAACCCTAAATACCTTGGATCTATGTTTTCTCTATTATACATGCAAATATGAATTTCCAAGGTATTGTTCTAACTAATGGGTTTTGAGCATTCTAACACTTCCTAAGTGTACATGCAACCCTAATAACCTTGGATCTATGTTTGTCTAATTATCATGCAAAGTTGAATTCCAAGGTTATATTCCTATCTAGCATACATGGGGAACAATTTTAACTTGAATCATAGATAGAATAACTTACCTTGTTGTTGCTTGTGTTCCTTGAAACCTTGTGAGCCTAGCACCCCAAGTGTGATGCCTCAAATGCTTCACACAACACCAAATGCTCTTGGAAAGACTCTTGAGATAACACACACTTCTCAAAATCGGCCAAGCCCTCTAGTTTCTTAGTGTTCAACTTGTGTCGCCAATTTTGTGGAGAATGAGACTCTTATATAGTGTTGGCACATCTAGGGTTACACCATGTAAACCCTAATGTGTCATGACTCTTCATTTCCATGACCCATGGGTTTGTAACTCCCATGGAGCATCCATGGAGCATCCTATGGGTAGAACCCAACTTGATAATCCATGGAGCCTCTTAGCCCACTATACAAGATATGGATGATTTCCATAATCAACCCATATATTTAATTAGTTATCCTTTGATCACTTAATTAATTCCAAATTAATTCTTTGATCAACTAATTAAATAATATTATTAATATATTAGAACTTATAATATATTAATAATCTCCAAGTGTTATTTCTCTCATTTAGTCTATCCAATTGCATGGTGCCATGCAACCCAAATGGACCATGCCGGGTCGGGTCAAGTACAAGCCCGAAATAGTTATGGACTTAGACACCTTATCCAACAGTCTCCCACTTAGATAAGTCTAATAACTATATCTCTAGTACTTCAGGAACCGACCGGCAATCGTAGCTCTTTCAAGGTCTCTCGGAACTGAGAAGATGATGATACGCCATTTAAGATAAGTGATCATATGATCCTCTGTTCTAGATATCAGCCGGACAAATACATGGAACATGTCTTGCATATTGTCCAGCATTTGTTTCCCGATTTCCGATTTGTTTGACATAGAACTTAATTGAACACATCAACTTAGTTCTGACCGGGCCCGGTACATGGGTCAAAACAAAATCATCGAGGGGCCCAGATATCAGCTTCTAATCCAAGAAGGAACAGATAAACTTCGACTCATATGTTTGTTCTACCACTCATTGAATTACACACAAAAGTACATTTTATAACATCGAGTTACCAATGCGGTTTCGTATAGTCAATGCATAACCAACTTGTAAGTAACAAATCATATCTCTAGGTTTGAAGACTTATATGATATTACCGTCTCACGATCACTCGAGATAAAATTCCATGAAGTGATTCCAGTGAGCGTGGGTTGAGTCCAATGCTCAGAACTTATGAGCACTCATGATTGTTGTAGCCTTGTCCAAGACCTCTACAACCAAACATGACAGTCTTGATTCATATCTACTTCCAACATATGACCGACTGTGGAGGTTTGAATAATATGTTATACCAAACAAAATTATTCTGGAAGTCAAAACATGCAAAAGAAATATAGTAAACGATTGACAAGAGGTAGCAACACTTTACTCATAAATAAAACATTTTTTTATTCATCATCTAATGTCAATTACACTTTACAAATTTCGAGATTATCTAACTACTAAATCTAATATCATCCTTCAGCCCTATGCTCCGAGCATGCTGAAGATGCTTTACCCCAGTCAATCCCTTTGTGAGGGGATCTGCCGGATTCTCATCCTTCTTCGATCCGATGTCTAATGAAATGGTATTTTCTGTCGATGTGTCTGGATCTCCCATGATCCCTTGGTTCCTTGGCTAAGGCAACATCACTTTCACTATCACAGAAAATCTCCATTGGCTCTTTAATAGCAGGTACAACTCCAAGGTCTCCAATGAAGTTCTTCAGCCATATCGCCTCCTTTGCTGCTTCACTAGCTGCAATATACTCTGATTCACAAGTAGAATCTGCCACTGTCTCTTGCTTGGAACTCTTCCAAGAAATTGCTCCTCTGTTTAGGGTAAAGACCCAGCCCGACTAAGAGCGGAAATTATCCCTATCAGTCTGGAAGCTAGCATCACTATACCCTACAACTCTCAAGTCATCACTCCCACCGAGGGTAAGAACCCAGTCCTTAGTCCTCCGTAGGTACTTGAGGATATTCTTTACCGCAGTGTAGTGTGCCTTGCCAGGGTTCGCCTGATACCTGCTAACCATGCTCAAGGCAAAAGCTACATCGGGACGAGTACACGTCATAGCATACATGATCGATCCTACAGCCGAAGCGTAAGGTGTTCGACTCATTTCTGCTATCTCAGCCTCAGTGCTAGGGCTTTGTGTCTTACTCAATCTGGTGTTACTCTGGATGGGTAACTCTCCTTTCTTGGAATCCTGCATGCTGAATCTCTTCAGCACCTTATCCAAGTAGGTACTCTGACTAAGTCCAATTAGTCTTTTACTCCGATCTCTCAAGATTCTTATCCCTAGAATATAGGCAGCTTCACCAAGGTCCTTCATAGCGAAACACTTACCAAGCCAGGACTTTACTTCCTGCAGAGTTGGAATGTCGTTTCCTATGAGTAGTATGTCATCCACATACAATACCAAAAAGCTGACTATACTCCCACTAGCCTTGACATACACACAAGATTCATCTTCACTCCTAGAAAAGCCAAATTCCTTGACCTTTTCATCAAAGCAAAGATTCCATCTGCGAGGTGCTTGCTTCAATCCATAAATGGATTTCTCAAGCTTACACACTCTATTAGGGTACTCGTTGCTGACAAAACCCTCTGGCTGACTCATGTAAACATCTTCAGGTAACTTTCCATTAAGGAAAGCGGTTTTGACATCCATTTGCCATATTTCATAGTCATGAAATGCAGCTATGGCTAACAGAACCCGAATAGACTTAATCTTGGCTACTGGGGAAAAGGTCTCATCATAGTCCACTCCAGGAATTTGAGAGAAACCCTTTGCAACCAGTCTAGCCTTATATGTGTGTACATTACCATCCATGTCGGTCTTCTTCTTGAAGACCCATTTGCACCCTACTGTCTTACGACCTGGTACATTCTCAACCAAGTTCCAAACTTGATTGTCATACATGGATTGTATCTCGCTATCCATAGCCTCTTTCCATTTAGCAGACTCGGGGCCTGCCATGGCTTCCTCGTAGCTGTTAGGGTCATCTTGACTTACTAGTGTCTCATCACTAATAAGTGTCTCACCTTCTGCAGTAATATGGAATCCATAGTAATGCTCAGGTGCACTCCTAACTCTCGTGGAACGTCTCAGAGGTACAGATTTGTCAATTGGCTCAACAGGAGTTTCCTCCTCAAGTTGAGGGCTAGAGTTTGAAGTTCCTTCACCGCTTGATTCTTGAATTTCTTCAAGATCAATTTGCCTCCCACTGTCTCCTTGGCTTATAAATTCTCTCTCTCGAAAGACTCCTCTTCTTGCTACAAAGACCACATTGTCACTAGGTCTGTAGAAGAGGTAACCAAAGGATCACCGTGGGTAACCGATGAAAATACACCTCTCGCTTCGAGGTTCGAGCTTATCATGAGTCTCGCGTCTCACGAAAGCCTCGCAACCCCAAATCTTGATGTGGTCTAGTTTAGGTACTTTACCAGTCCACATCTCGTGAGGAGTTTTGGCAACTTTCTTTGTAGGGACTAGATTAAGAATATGGGCGGCAGTCTCCAAGGCATACCCCCAGAATGAGATTGGTAGTGTAGCTCGACTCATCATGGAACGAACCATATATAACAAGGTTCGATTATGCCTCTCAGCCACACCATTCAACTGTGGTGTCCTGGGAGGTGTCAATTGTGAGACTATCCCACATTCCCTTAGATAGTCGAGGGACTCTGAACTAAGATACTCACCACCACGATCGGATCGAAGCATCTTAATGTTCCTGCCCAATTGATTCTCGACTTCCTGTTTAAATTCCTTAAACCTCTCGAAAGTCTCTGACTTATGCTTGATCAAGTAGACATATCCATATCTACTATAATCATCAGTAAAAGTCAAATAATAACGATTAGCATCCCTTGTGGCATGTTTGAATGGTCCACACACATCCGTGTGTATAAGGTCCAACAAACCTTCACCCCTCTCACACGAACCTGTGAAGGGTGACTTTGTCATTTTTCCAAGTAAGCATGATTCGCAACTATCATCTGACTTTAGGTCAAACGACTCCAAGACTCCATCCTTTTGGAGTTGGCCTATGCGTTTCTTGCTTATATGTCCAAGACGACAATGCCATAAAGATGCTTTATCCAAGTTATTATTAGTAGAATCAATACACAAAACATTATTTCCTAAGTTATCAACAACAGATACAACTTCATACACACCATCACAAGGTAATGCTTTAAAATAAAGAACATTATTAAAGAAAGCATCAATAGAACCAACTTCATTATTAAATGAAAAGGTAAACCCTTGTTTGTACAAAGCATGAAAGGAAATAATATTTCTTGCCATTCCTGGCGAATAACAACACTTATTCAAATCTAAACTAAACCCACTACTTAGCGATAAAGTATAAACTCCAATCTTGGTAACAGGTATAGCTTTCCTATTCCCCATGATCAAGTTTATCCTTCCTTGCTCCACATCCTCACTTCTTCTTAGTCCCTGCAAGTCACAACAAATATGAATACCACAACCGGTATCAAGGAACCAAGAATTAGAATGGGGTGAGTTATTAGAAATGATAGTGTAAATACCTGCATGGTTGGGTTTAACTTTCCCATCCTTCACATCTTGCTGGTATTTTGGGCAGTTCCGCTTCCAATGAGCTTTTTCATGGCAATAGAAGCATTCAGCCTCTTTTGGGTCAGAAGAAGGAGTAATGAAACCTTTCTTGGTTCCACTTGAAGAAGAGCCATCAAGGGTCCGAGCCTTGGTACCCTTAGAAGAGCTCTTTCTCTTCCTCCCTCGACTTTTCCCAATTGCCAAAACCGGAGTAGAGTTTTGAGTAGGAGTGATAGCAACCGACTTCCCCTTAAGACCTGATTCTGCGGTCTTGAGAAGTCCCTGAAGTTTGCTGAGGGTGACTTCTTCCTTGTTCATGTGATATGTCATGCGGAATTGATCATAGCACGATGGTAAGGAATGCAAAATAATATCTATTGCAAGATCCTCCGGGAAGTTCACATTAAGCTTTAGCAAACGATCCACATACCTTTGCATTTTCTGCATGTGGCTCGTGACGGATTCCCCGTCCTTCATCATGGTTGTTATCATGGAGCAGATGATTTCATACCTCTCTTGTCTTGCACTTTGATGGTATCTTTCCATCAAATCTTGGTGCATGTCATAAGGGTAGAAATCCTCATAAGACTTTTGGAGTTCCGCTGTCATCGTGGCCATCATGATGCAAGCCACTTTCGTAGCATCCCTTTCATGTGCCCGAAATTCAGCGATCTCCTGAGGAGTTGCAGTGGACTCATCAATCTCCTTAAGCTCCTTGTCAAGGACATATTCTTTGTCCTCGTAGCGGGTAATCATCCAGATGTTTCTGATCCACTCATTGAAGTTGGATCCATCAAAGGTGACTTTCCCACACAAGTTCATAAGGGTAAAGGAGCCATTAGGATTAGAGCCAGAAGCATTGTTGAAAGACATCTGAAGGAAAGAGGACAAGATTAGTTTAGATATAAGAGAGTCCTTAATAAAACACCCAAATGTACTATTAAGGCTAGGATCCAATCACAATATAATATAACTTAGAAGAGGTATGCCGTAATCTAAGCTATATCATATTTGAAAGGTAGGTGAATGACGATTCACCAATTTCCACCACGAAAACCGCAATATTTTAGTATTAGGTTTTTGAATGGTTCTTAGAAATTCCTAGATTCTTTGAGATTCAATGAACTTTTCAAAGGCATGTTTCAATCTCGAGTGTGCCCTCCAAGTTTTGTGACTGGGATACGGAGGATCACAAAACGAGGTGTGAAGTAACCATGCAAATCACTTGGTACCCTTAAAGTTTATCACTCAATCGATGTGCCGGTTAACCACACACGCTCCATCGATACTATAATAAACCCTAAGTCACCCTTTACCTACCTTGTTAAGTCCAAGTTAGTGTGCCGGTTAACCACACACGCTCCACCAATGACTTAATTAAAGTGTAAAGTGTAATTTCATGGAATAGCACCTTATTCACATTTTTCCTAAAGTAACTAAGATTGGGAATTTAATAAAACATTTAGTTACTTTATAATATTCATCATACTTTGAATGAGAATTAATAAGTCTTTGTCTTACCCGTTCGGCTAACGACCCTCCACCGATCAAGCAAACGGTGGGTGAGAGTGGACACCCATTAAGTCACCATTTTATAGGCAACAACCTTATACCCACCTTATAGACCGGCTTCGTGAATGAGGCGTACTAGCGGTAAGACGACTTTGTTCTTATACATATATATATATATATATATATATATATATATATATATATATATATATATAATTATTAAATCATAATAATATAAGTATAAGGGTTGAATTTTAACTTTTAAAATTCTAGGGGTTGGAACTAAAGTTTTAACTTAACTTTACTTGTTCCAAAACTTGAGGGCAAGTTTTGTAAACTTTCAAAACTTTTCATTTCTTGTAACTTATGAGTTTAATAGAGTAATAAAATGAGGACTTTTCGTTTTTCCTAACTCTTGTGTTCTTTTAATGGTTTTTAATCCAAGAGACTTTTGGTTTTCCATAACTTGAGGACAAGTTATGGACTCCATTAAAACACATTATGATCATGAATTAATCTACCACATAGGTTACAAATAATTCCTATGATCATCTAAACATCATAAGAACAAGAATATGAATATGAACACTTTCAAGAATCAAAATCACATTTAATCTTTGTAATTTTGATAACTAGTTGTTGTAAATGAGTTAGAAAAGACATTACACCTTCTAAAACAAGTTTTCAAGTACCAAAACATTTTAGGGTAATGATTCTAATCCATTTCCAGCAACTCAAGTCGAAATTTTGCACTCTGTCGACCCTACTCGCCGAGTGCATAAACCTACTCGCCGAGTAGGTTGAAGATACACATGAACTCGACGAGTCCTCCCCATGGACTCGCCGAGTCCATCAGTCAGACAGCAGAATTTTCGACTTTCTTCAACTTTTAAGCACAAATAACAAACAAACAAGCCTAGACTCTGATACCACTGATGGGTTTTGAGCATTCTAACACTTCCTAAGTGTACATGCAACCCTAATAACCTTGGATGTATGTTTGTCTAATTATCATGCAAAGTTGAATTCCAAGGTTATATTCCTATCTAGCATACATGGGGAACAATTTTAACTTGAATCATAGATAGAATAACTTACCTTGTTGTTGCTTGTGTTCCTTGAAACCTTGTGAGCCTAGCACCCCAAGTGTGATGCCTCAAATGCTTCACACAACACCAAATGCTCTTGGAAAGACTCTTGAGATAACACACACTTCTCAAAATCGGCCAAGCCCTCTAGTTTCTTAGTGTTCAACTTGTGTCGCCAATTTTGTGGAGAATGGGACTCTTATATAGTGTTGGCACATCTAGGGTTACACCATGTAAACCCTAATGTGTCATGACTCTTCATTTCCATGACCCACGGGTTTGTAACTCCCATGGAGCATCCATGGAGCATCCTATGGGTAGAACCCAACTTGATAATCCATGGAGCCTCTTAGCCCACTATACAAGATATGGATGATTTCCATAATCAACCCATATATTTAATTAGTTATCCTTTGATCACTTAATTAATTCCAAATTAATTCTTTGATCAACTAATTAAATAATATTATTAATATATTAGAACTTATAATATATTAATAATCTCCAAGTGTTATTTCTCTCATTTAGTCTATCCAATTGCATGGTGCCATCCAACCCAAATGGACCATGCCGGGTCGGGTCAAGTACAAGCCCGAAATAGTTATGGACTTAGACACCTTATCCATCACTAACTAGCATAATATAAAGTACAAATAATATAAAATCTAGTAGAATTACATACCTCTTTGTTGGTGCTTGATTCCATGTAGCTTGAGAGCCTAGTGCCCCATGTGTGACACCTCAAATGGTTCACACAACACCATAAGCACTTGGAATAACTTAGAGAGAAATTAGATCACTTCTAAAATCGGCTTGCCCTTCTCACACACACTAGTGTCCGATTTTGACAAGAGTGAGGTGTTTATATAGTGTGTCATAATTAGGGTAAACGCTAATTGTCATGGCTTTCCATTTCCTTGGATCCATGGGTTCAAATACACCATGGAGCATCCATGGAGCATCTTATGGGTTTTAGCCCAACTTGATAATCCATGGAGCATTAGCCCAATATATAACTATGGATGATTTACACAATCAACCCATATATTTATCCAGTCTTCTTTTGATCACTTAATTAATTCTAAATTAATTCTTGATCAATAATAATTATATATTCTTATTAATATATTAGAACTTATAATATATTAATAAACCTTAAGTGTTATTTCTCTCATTTTAGTCTATCCAAGTGCATGATGCCATGCAACCCAAATGGACCATGCAGGTTCGGGGCATGTCTTATCAATTATAGTTATGGACTTAGACATTAATCCAACAGTCTCCCACTTGGATAAGTCTAAAACTATTATTGCAAGTATGACTTCATAACCTGACCAACAATTGTAGCTCTCAAAAGCTGCTACCGAACTCTGAACAAATCAATGACGCGTCCATTAGATAAGTGATCATATATTCCTCCATTCTAGATATCATATGGATTGAGACATGGATTAGAATTATTCTCTCTATCCATTTGTTGTTTCCCGATGTCTGATTTATGATAACCGACTAATTGAACAAATCAAATCAGTCCAGGCTTGGCCAAGCACTTAGGGGTGTCATCACTAAATCATCGAGGGGCCCACAGATAATGCTCTTATCCCTTTAAGGGTAAAAGGAATGGATAAACTTCGACTCATATGCTTGTTGTACTACTTGCTGAATCATACACAAAGGCACGTTTTATAACATCATGTTACCAATGCGTTTTCATGCAATCAATGTATACCCAACTCATAGTCAACAACTCATATCTCTAGGTTTGAAGAATATAAGATATTATCGTCTCATGATTCACTCGTGATAAAATCCATGAAGTGAATCCAAATGAGCATGGATTGAATCCAATACTCAGAACTTATGAGCACTCATGAATGTTGTAGCAACCATTGTTATGTCTAATACACCATAGACAAATCTAACAACCCAAATTCATGACAGTCTTGATTCATATCTACTTCCAACATATGACTGACTGTGGATGGTTTGAATAACTTAGTCATTCGGGAAGAACGACCTAGTTATTCTAGAAGTCAAAACATGCAAAGTGAAACACAAAAATAATACTAATCTTGTATGGCCTCAACACTTTAAGAGTAAATAAAACCCTTTTATCTAAGCACCATATGGATTACTCATTATTCATGTTTCGATTAATCAAATTAATACTTGAATTAAAACTTTAGTGACGCCATGCTCCAAGCATGCACACTATGTTTGTCTAAGAAATAGCTATGACATACTCTAAGTATGCACACCATGTTTACATATGGTCCTCTCTTTGTGAAACAGATCGATTGACAACCTTTTAATGATCCTCATTTCACAATTCCAATCCTTATTGTAAATGTAAGAATACCAAACTCTTGCCATTTACTATAATTTGTTAGATTCTAAACTTATATTCAATGATCCATTTGTAATGACTATGCCCAGAAGTCAGAAAGACTTGGCAACAGACATTACAAAGTATTCGAATGCAAAGCAATTCCATGAAGTCTCAAATTCAAAGTACATTCCTTTGAATATCCTTCTTTGAATTAAGTTCTTTAATCTTACACAGATTCAAAGAATAACTTCCACCTATGGAAACAATTCCATATTCCCATTTTGACCATCACTTTGAACAAGAGTTGCCTCTTTTCAAAATATGTCAATATGGTCTTTACTCTATACTTCCAATTGTCCATGAGCAACCAATCTTTGGTAAACCTCAGATTGTCCTCGACAATTTGCTTAATCATTTTAGTCATTTCCAGTTCTCTTCCTCTTTCCATCTTAATCCCCTAGGCATTTGGAAAATTTAGACCAGATTATAGCACATGTAATCGAACCTATACCCGAAGCATATAGGACACGATTCAGGCTATAAATTTTTATTTGCGATATTCTCACAATTCGAACTATGAAGAGGTATGTCGTAATCATAATTGAATTTTGAGAATGCAACATATATAGAATTTCCTTATGTTGAACTATTCCAACATAACATTCATATATATATCCTTGACTAAAGTTGATTAAAATCTCAATCTAAGCTTGTAGAATTGGAATGAAGTATAAAATCCTATCCCTTAATTATAGCAAAACAACTTTTCAGAGCGCGTTGAAACTCTTGTTTTCTATAATTAACATTGCTAACTTGCAACTTTTAACATAATAATCATGCTCCCACTTGCATAATGATTATTATCTTACTAGCATAACACTTTTGCTCCCACTAGCTTTGACATGTACCTAGAAATCAACTGGATTCTAGAAATCAATACTTTATTGACTTTCTTACCAAAGTTCATATTTCTGATACTAGATTGCTTTGATAAAACTTTATCAAAAACATACACCTTCCCTTAGATAACTCACATTTTTTCTAGACCTTTTGCAATTCTCAGTAGTTAGTGTGTCGGTTAACCACACAAGCTCCACTAACTATATGAGAATGCAAATATCACAACCGCTATCTGCTTAAAATCTTCTTAGTGAAAGCGTTTCCTCACCATCATTTTCATGAATTAGAGAGAAACCTTATGACACTTAGATTTTATGGTGTATAAGTTCCTATCCATGTGCAATTGTCAAAACCATAATCACAAGACAAGGTTAGTGGCAAACCCAAACACATATTGACTGAACTTGTTTAATCTTAATTTCTTGCCATCCAACAGCACAAGGGCTTACCATTGCTTCCAGGTTGTTATGCAAACAGTTGAGAACTCTCAAAACTCCAACCTTAACTGGGATGGGCATAGAGTATGTCAACACGATAGGTTACACACCTCAAATTGTGGGCTAGTGATTAACAAATCTCTTGATTAGTTCTTGAACCTATCTTAAGATCTTTGTAAGACTCCCACTGACCTCTTGACATACATGATTCTCTTTGTCAAGAACCATTCCTTGACAAAAAAAATATTCAAAAGTTAGTGCGGATTCTTATCAAGTTAAACGCTTCCCATAATTGGACTTAGTTGGTCTTTGTCTTATCCAAAATATCACAACTAACCAATCTCAAAAGTACAAGAGTAGTACACATCTCACTCTACATTTGACAAGTGTTATAAACTTTCTAAAGATTATGTCACTCAAGGCTCAATCTAGGAGTATGACTCTAAGATTTGATTTTGAAGTATGATTTATCTTTTGATTTAACTATTTCAACAATTCATGATTCCTCTCCTTAGCCAAACAAATGAACTAAGGTGTCCTTAGAGGATCAATTGTGATATGATTTCATAATCACTAAGAAAATCATAAAACAAGATACTCAAGTACTCTCCCATCTCTTCAGATTGGAGAAACTTTTATCTTTCTGCCTTATTTGATTCTTCTTACTCATTCTGTCTATTATTTAAACTTCTCCAACGATCCAGAATTACACTTAAACTTGTAAGTATACCCATATTTACTAAACTTTAGTAAGTCATAATAAATAATCATATCAACTTTTGTGGTGGACCAGCACACAACCAAGTGTACCCAATCCTTTAGTCTTTCACTTGACTCACATGTACATGTGAATAAGGAATTAGTCTTAATTTCCCAAAGATGAAAAATTCTCATTCATCATATAATAAAGTTGCATGATTCCAAGTTTCTATCCAACTGAAACTTGGGTGATGAGAATCTTTCCTTATTTGGTAAATTTAGACACTACCACAAATGAGAGAATCAAATCCATCTTCCATAATTGCTATCAATGGAATCATATAAGCAACAATTTTTCACAAATGTCATTGTAAGGATACGTAAAATAAATAAAATAAAAAAATTCCTTTTATTTTAAAACTTTGCGGAAAAACTTATCCTTACAATCCATATGAAAACCTTGTTGTTATCTATTCTTAAGCAATCTATCACAACTCTTTAAGTAACAGCTCAAAATTCTGATCACCAAACCATGCGATCGAAATCCATCTTTGCAATCAGAATCATCATCTACTTCCTTTAAGTTTCTTCACATTTCTTTGATTCTTAAAACATCAACATGTGACCCAGTTACATCATGCAATTAGAATCTTATACTAGAAACTTAAAAGAGTTAGACAATGCACTTTACCTGAAGTAGAGTCAAACTTATTGACTTTACCATCCTTAAGATCTTTCAGGTAAATTTAGCAACTTCGCAACCAATGCCCCTTCCATTGGCATTAGGAACATATGGACTCTTTGATAATGATACATGGGACTATCTCAGACTTAGCCTCTCTCATTACCATTTGGTCAACCAAGTTGACTATGGCCGATCCCTTTCTATTGGGAAGAGAAAGCCTTTTCTAGACTTCCAATGTCACCAATGTCAATGTCCAAATAGGTTTGGGAAGTAGATCTTCCAATCCAATTTGCTTTACCGATGCTCCAAATCATTGTTGATTCAGCATCATCAAGCAATAGGTGAGATCATTAAGGGTCATGTCGTGATTTGTCATTAGGGAGTGATGGAAGAACCAAGTCAACAGCCAGCTACCTCAAGACTTCGACACCTAACTCTCCCGGCTTGTCAATATGCGACTTAACCTCTAAGATATAAGCACATATAGACTTTGCTTGCCAACAGGGATTGAGTGACATAGAACATATCAAGTCTTGAAACTTGTGGGATAAGGAGATTTATTGGAGGAGGTTGAGGAAGTGAAGTATGATTTCTGGTCCCACTAATGCACAATAAAGGGATTGATCTTGTTGGATAAGGTGTCTAAGTCCATAACTATTTCAGGTAAATACTTGACCCGACCCGGCATGGTCCATTTGGGTTGCATGGCACCATGCAATTGGATAAACTAAATGAGAGAAATAGCACATATGGTTTATTAATATATTATAAGTTCTAATATATTAATAATATTATTTAATTAGGTTTGATCAAGAATTAATTTAGAATTAATTAAGTGATCAAAAGAATAACTAATTAAATATATGAGTAGATTATGTACATCTTCCATATCTTATATAGTGGGCTAAAATGCTCCATGGATTATCAAGTTGGGTTCCACCCATAGGATGCTCTATGGATGCTCCATGGAGTTAACCCATGGATTAAGAAATTAAGAGTCATGTTTCATTAGGGTTTTACCTAATGCAACACACTATATAAGGACCATGTCTCTCACCAAAATCGGCTACACTAGTGATACACTAAAGAAACAAGATGGCTTGGCCAATTTTGAGTGTGGTAGAGTACTCTCTCAAGTTTATACTTTGCATTTGGTGTTGTGTGACGCATGCATTTGAGGCATCACACTTGAGGTTCTAGGCTCACAAGATTTCAAGGAACACTTACAACAACAAGGTATGTATTTCTATCTATTATTCAATTTAGAATTGTTGCCCATGTATGCTAGATAGGATCATAGCCTTGGAAATCAACTTTGCATGATAATTAGACAACCATAGATCCAAGGTTATTAGGGTTGCATGTACACTTAGGAAGTGTTAGAATGCTCAAAACCCAAAAGTGGTATTAGAGCCTAGGCTTGTTTGTATGTTATTTGTGCTAAGTAGCTGAAAAAGGTCGATATTTTTGCAATCTGACTGATGAAATCGCCGAGTCCATGGGGGACTCGCCGAGTTCATGTGAATCTTCAACCTACTCACCGAGTAGGTTCGTGCACTCGGCGAGTAGGAGCCTCAAAATGCAGATTTTCGACTTTAGTTGTTGGAAATGGAATAGAAACATTAGCCTAAGCTATTTTGGTACTTGAAAACTTGTTTTAGATGGTGTAATGTCTTTGCTAATCCATTTACAACAACTAGTTATCAAAATTACAAAGTTTTAAGTGTAATTTTTGATTCATGAAAGTGTTCATATTCATGTTCTTGATCTTATGATGTTTAGATGATCATAGGAATTATTTGTAACCTATGTGGTAGATTAATTCTTGATCATTATGTGTTTTAATGGAGTCCATAACTTGTCCTCAAGTTATGGAAAACCAAAAGTCACTTTGTTTAAAAACCATTAAAAGAACACGTGGGTTATAAAAATGAAGAGTCTTCATTTTAATACCCTAATAAACTCATAAATTACAAGAAATGAAAAGTTTTGAAAGTTTACAAAACTTGACCTCAAGTTTTGGAACAAGTAAAGTCTTGATTAAAACTTTAGTTCCAACCCTTAGAATTTTAAAAGTTAAAATTCAACCCTTATACATATAATATTATAAGTTAATAATATATATATATATATATATATATATATATATATATATATATATATATATATATATATATACATATATGTATAAGATCAAAGTCGTCTTACCGCTAGTACGCCTCACTCACGAAGCCGGTCTATAAGGTGGGTATAAGGTTGTTGCCTATAAAATGGCAACTTAATGGGTTTCCACTCTCACCCACCGCTTGCTTGACTGGTGGAGGGTCGTTAGCCGAACGGGTAAGACAAGGACTTATAAATTCTCATTAAAAGTATGATGAATACTATAAAGTAACTAAATGTTTTATTAAATTCCTAATCTCAGTTACTTTAGGAAAAATGTGAATAAGGTCCTAATCCATGAAATTACACTTTACACTTTGTCTAAGTCGTTAGTGGAGCGTGTGTGGTTAACCGGCACATCGATTGAGGGGTAATTTATTAAGGGTACCAAGTAATTTGCATGGTTACTTCACACCTCGTTTTGTGATCCTCGGCATCCCAGTCACAAAACTTGGAGGGCACACTCGAGATTGAAACATGCCTTTAAAAAGTTCATTCAATCTCAAAAGAATCTAGGAATTTCTAAGAACCAAATTAAATATTTTAATATTTCGACTTTGGTGGAAATTGGTGAATCGTCACTCACCTACCTTTCAAATATGTTATTACTTAGATTACGACATATTTCTTCTAAGTATAATATATTGTGATTGGGTCCTAACCTTAATACTACATTTGGGTGTTTTATTAAGGACTATCTTTATTTCTAAACTAAACTTTTCTTCTCTTCAGATGTCTGCAAACACTGCTGCTTCTGGCTCTAATCCTAATGGCTCCTTTTCTCTTATGAACTTGTGTGGGAAAGTCACTTTTGATGGATCCAACTTTAATGAGTGGATCAGAAACATCCGAATGATTACCCGCTACAAGGACAAAGAATATGTCCTCGATAAGGAGCTTAAGGATATCGATGAGACAGTTGCAACTCCTCAAGAGATTACTGACTTTAGGGCACATGAAAGGGATGCCACCAAGGTGGCATGCATCATGATGGCCACTATGACAGCCGATCTCCAAAAGTCCTACGAGGACTACTAGCCTTTTGAAATGCACCAAGATTTGATGGAAAGATACCATCAAAGTGCACGACAAGAGAGGTATGAAATCATCTCCTCCATGATAACAACATGAATGAAGGATGGAGAACCCATCACGGGCCACATGCAGAAAATGAAAAGATTTGTGGACCGCTTGCTGAAGCTTAATGTGAACTTCCCCGAGGAGCTAGCAATAGATATTATTTTGCACTCCTTACCTTCATGTTAGGATCAATTCCGCATGACATACCACATGAACAAGGAAGAGGTCACTCTCAACAAACTTCAAGGACTCTTAAAGACCACGGAAAGTGGTCTTAAGGGTAAGGCGGTTGTTACTACTCCTACTCCTACAAACTCTGCCCCTGTCTTGGCAATCGGGAAAGGACGAGGGAAGAAGAGAAACAGTTCTTCGAACGGTACCAAGGTTAGGACCCTTTATGGCTCTTCTTCAAGTGGAACCAAGAAAGGTTTCATCACTCCTTCTTCTGACCCAAAAGAGGCTGAATGATTCTATTGCCATGAAAAGGCACATTGGAAGCGGAACTGCCCAAAGTACCAACAAGATATGAAGGATGGGAAAGTTAAACCCAACCATGCAGGTATTTACACTATATTACCTAAAGTCTGATGATAGTTGCGAATCATCCTTACTTGGAAAAATGACAAAGTCACCCTTCACAGGTTCTTATGAGAGGGGTGAAGGTTTGTTGGACCTTGTACACACGGATCTGTGTGGACCATTCAAACATGCCACAAGGGATGCTAATCGTTATTATTTGACTTTTACTGATGATTACAGTAGATATGGATATGTCTACTTAATCAAGCATAAGTCAGACACTTTCGAAAGGTTTAAGGAATTTAAACAGGAAGTCAAGAATCAATTGGGCAGGAACATTAAGATGCTTCGATCCGATCGAGGTGGTGAGTATCTTAGTTCAGAGTTCCTCGACTATCTTAGGGAATGTGGGATTGTCTCACAATTGACACCTCCCAGGACACCACAGTTGAATGGTGTGGCTGAGAGGCGTAATCGAACCTTGTTGGATATGGTTCGTTCCATGATGAGTCGAGCTTCGCTACCAATCTCATTCTGGGGGTATGCCTTAGAGACTGCCGCCCATATTCTTAATCTAGTCCCTACAAAGAAAGTTGCCAAAACGCCTCACAAGATGTGGACTGGGAAAGTACCTAAACTAGACCACATCAAGATTTGGGGTTGCGAGGCTTTTGTGAGGCGCGAGTCTCATGATAAGCTACAACCCCGAAGTGAGAGGTGTATTTTCACCGGCTACCCACAAAGATCCTTTGGTTACCTCTTCTACAGACCTGGTGATAATGTGGTCTTTTCAGCAAGAAGAGGAGTCATGAGAGAGAGAGAGAGAGAGAGAGAGAGAGAATTTAAAAGCCAAGGAGACAGTGGGAGGCAAATTGACCTTGAAGAACTTCAAGAGTCCAGTGGTGAAGGAACTTCAAACTCTAGCCCTCAACTTGAGGAGGAAACTCCTGTTGAGCCAATTGACGAGTCTGTACCTCTGAGGCGTTCCAGGAGAGTTAGGAATGCACATGAGCATTACTATGGTTTCCATATTACTGCGGAAGGTGAGACACTTATTAGTGATGAGACACTAGTAGGTCTGGATGAACCTAACAGCTACGCGGAAGCCATGGCAGGCCTGAGTCTGCGAAATGGAAAGAGGCTATGGATAGCGAGATACAATCCATGTATGACAATCAAGTTTGGAACTTGGTTGAGAATGTACCAGGTCGTAAGACTGTAGGGTGCAAATGGATTTTCAAGAAGAAGACCAACATAGATGGTAATGTACACACTTATAAGGCTCGACTGGTTGCAAAGGGCTTCTCTCAAATTCCTAGAGTGGACTATGATGAGACCTTTTCTCCAGTAGCCAAGATTAAGTCTATTAGGGTTATGTTAGCCATATCTGCATTTCATGACTATGAAATTTGGCAAATGGATGTCAAAACCGCTTTCCTTAATGGAAAGTTGACTGAAGATGTTTACATGAGTCAGCCAGAAGGTTTTGTCAGCAACGAGTACCCTAATAGAGTGTGTAAGCTTGAGAAATCCATTTATGGATTAAAGCAAGCACCTCGTAGATGGAGTCTTTTATTTGATGAAAAGGTCAAGGAATTTGGCTTTTCTAGAAGTGAAGATGAATCTTGTGTGTATGTAAAGGCTAGTGGGAGTATAGTTAGCTTTTTGGTATTGTATGTGGCTGACATACTACTCATAGGAAATGACATCCCAACTCTGCAGGAAGTTAAATCCTGGCTTGGGAAGTGTTTCTCTATGAAGGACCTATGAGAAGTTGCCTATATTCTAGGGATAAGGATTTTGAGAAACCGGAGTAAAAGACTAATTGGACTTAGTCAAAGTACATACTTGGACAAGGTGTTGAAAAGATTCAGCATACAGAACTCCAAGAAAGGAGAGTTACCCATCCAGAGTAACGCCAGATTGAGTAAGACATAAAGCCCAAGTACCGAGGCTAAGATAGCTTAAATGAGTCAAGTACCTTATTCTTCGGCGGTAGGCTTGATCATGTATGCTATGACGTGTACTCGACCTGATGTAGCCTTTGCCTTGAGCATGGTTAGCAGGTATCAGGGGAATCCTGGCAAGGCACACTGGACTGCGGTAAAGAATATCCTCAAGTACCTACGGAGGACTAAGGACTAGGTCCTTACCCTCGGCGGGAGTGATGACTTGAGAGTTGTAGGGTATAGCGATGCTAGCTTCCACACTGATAGGGATAATTTCTACTCTCAGTCGGGCTGGGTCTTTACCCTAAACGGAGGAGCAATCACTTGGAAGAGTTCCAAGTAGGAGACAGTGGCTGATTCCACTTGTGAATCACAGTATATAGCAGCGAGCTAGACAGCAAAGGAGGCAATATGGCTAAAGAACTTCATTGGAGACCTTGGAGTTGTACCAGCTATAAAGGAGCCCATGGAAATTTTCTGTGATAGTGAAAGTGCTGTTGCCTTAGCCAAGGAACCAAGGGATCACGGGAGATCCAAGCACATCGACAGAAAATATCATTTCATCAGACATCGCATAGAAGAAGGAATCCTCGTTGCAAAGAGGGTATCATCAGATGAGAACCCAGCAGATCCCCTCACGAAGGGACTGAGTAGGGTTAAGCATCTCTAGCATGCTCGGAGCATAGGGCTGAAGGATGATATAAGTTTTAGTAGTTAGATAAATTATGAAATTTGTAAAGTGTAATTGACTTTTGATAATGAATAAAACTTGTGTTTATTTATGAGTAAAGTGTTACTATCTTTTGTCAATCGTTTACTATAATTTCTTTTTCATGTTTTGACTTCCAGAATAATTATGGTTGGTATATCATATTATTCAAACCTACACCGTCGGTTATATGTCGGAAGTAGGTATGCATCAAGACTGTCATGATTGGTTGCAGAGGTCTAAGGTGTTGGACATGGCTACAACAATCATGAGTGCTCATAAGTTCTGAGCATTGGACACAACCCACGCTCACTAGAATCATTTCATGGAATTTTGTCTCGAGTGATCGTGAGACGGTAATATCATATAAGTCTTCAAACCTAGAGATATGGTTTGTTACTTACGAGTTGGTTATGCATTGATTGTACGAAAACGCATTTGTAACTCGATGTTATAAAACGTGCTTTTGTGTGTAATTCAATGAGTGGTAGAACAAACATATGAGTCGAAGATTATATGTTCCTTCTTGGATTAGAAGCTGACATTTGGGCCCCTCGATGATTTTGTTTTGACCTATGTACCGAGCCCGGTCAAAACTAAGTTGATGTGTTCAATTAAGTTATTTGTCAAACAAATCAGAAATCGGGAAACAAACTGTTGGACAATAAGTAAGACATTGTTCCATTTATTTGTCCGGCTGATATCTAGAGCAGAGGATTATATGATCACTTATCTTAAATGGCGTATCAACATCTTCTCAGTTCCGAGAGACCTTGAAAGAGCTATGATTGCCGATCGGTTCCTGAAGTATTGTCGTTATCGTTATTAGACTTATCCAAGTGGGAGACTGTTGGATAAGGTGTCTAAGTCCATAAGTATTTCTGGTAAATACTTGACCCGACCCGGCATGGTCCATTTGGGTTGCATGGCACCATGCAATTAGATAAACTAAATTAGACAAATAACAAATATGGTTTATTAATATATTATAAGTTCTAATATATTAATAATATTATTATTTAATTAGTTTTGATCAAGAATTAATTAAGTGATCAAAAGAATAACTAATTAAATATATGGGTAGATTATGTAAATCTTCCATATCTTATATAGTGGGCTAAAAGGCTCCATGGATTATCTAGTTAGGTTCCACCCATACGATGCTCCATGGATGCTCCATGGAGTTAACCCATGGATTAAGAAACGAAGAGTCATGTTACATTAGGGTTTTACCTAATGCAACACACTATATAAGGACCATGTCTCTCCCCAAAATCGGCTACACTAGTGATACACTAGAGAAACAAGAGGGCTTGGCCGATTTTGAGTGTGTTAGAGTATTCTATCAAGTTTATACTTTGCATTTGGTGTTGTGTGAAGCATTTGAGGCATCACACTTGAGGTGCTAGGCTCACAAGGTTTCAAGGAACACTTACAACAACAAGGTATGTATTTCTATCTACTATTCAATTTAGAATTGTTCCCCATGTATGCTAGATAGGATCATAGCCTTGGAAATCAACTTTGCATGATAATTAGACAACCATAGATCCAAGGTTATTAGGGTTGCATGTACACTTAGGAAGTGTTAGAATGCTCAAAACCTAACAGATCTTTCACCTTGATTGCCATTTAGGATATCATCTTCATTAGGAATCATGTTCCTAAAGATTTGGGAAGACCATAGTTGTCTGAGGGAGAAATTCAAGTTAGTTGATTTAAAGTCCTTAATATGACACCCAATATGAAATATTAAGGCTAGGATCCAACAACCTATTTATAACCGGAAGAGGGATGTCGTAATCCAAGTTGTAAAATAGTTGAAGCTAGGTAAATGACGATTTACCAATTTCCACCAAGAAAAATGAAATATAATTAAGTTTTAATTGGATTTGAAACTCCTAGATCTTTTGAGATACATTGAACTTTCAATGGCATGTTTGAATCTCGATTGTGCCCTCTCAACTTTGTGACTGGGATGACGAGGATCACAAACATAGTGTGAATAACCATGCAAATTGACTTGGTACCCTTAACTTTATCACCTAATTGATGTGCCGGTTAACCACACACGCTCCATCGATCTATAATAAAGTCAAGGCACCCTTTGCCACTCTTACTAGTCCTTGTTAGTGTGCCGATTAACCACACACGCTCCACTAACAACTTGGTAAGGTACAAAGTGTAATTTCATGGGTTCGTACCTATTTCAAATTTTCCTAAGTAACTAAGATTGGGAATTTATAAGTGTTTAGTTACTTAGTATTTATCATTATACTTTTAATGAAGGGAGAATTATAGTCCTTTCTTAACCGTTCGGCTAACGACCCTCCACCAGTCAAGGAAGCAGTGGATGAGAGTGGACACCCATTAAACTCTCATTTTATGGGCAGTAACCTTATACCCCCCTTATAGACCGGCTTCGTGAATGAGGCCTACTAACGGTAAGATTGACTTTATCTTATACATATCTATATAATGAAACTATACTCTTAATTTAATTAAACTTAAACCATGTCATTATGGAATTATTAACTCTTTAATTAAACACTTTAATAATTTAATAAAGTCCATAAAGTTTGAATTTGAACTATTAAAATTCTAGAGTTTGGAATTAAAGCATTAATGTGTGTGAGACTTTACAAATTCCAAAACCTGAGGGCAAGTTTTGAAACTATTCAAAACCTTTCATTTCACAACTTATGAGTTTAATGGTTCATTAAAAATGAAGACTCTTCATTTTAATGTAACCCCTTATTCTTTAATAACATTTTTAATGAAGTGACTTTCCAACATCCATAAGTTGAAGACAAATTATGGATTCATTAAGCAATTTAATGGAAAAACTCTTCATTTTTATGTAACCCACAACACTTTTATGAGTTTTAAGATTCATAAATATGACTTTTCACATAACTTGAAGACAAGTTACAAAAACATATTTTATGAACTTCTTTTAGATAAATATGGATTGAAATCAACAAAACATAATTTTTTTTCATCAATCTAAACTAAATCATAAATCAAGGAAACATAAAACTCTTGGAAATTCATAACTTGAGGACAAGTTATGCACTCCATACAATCTTCATCAAGATCATGAATTATACTAACAAACAATTTGCACATAATTCCTATGATCTAACAAAACTCATAAGCATGAACATTCATAATCAACAATTTTCAAGAATAACATAAACACATATAAACATGAAACTTTGATTATAGCATTGAAATTGGTTTAACACAATCATTACCACATTAAAAACAAGTTTTATAGGTCCAAAACAGTCATAGGTATTGATTCTAGACCAATTCCAACACCAAAACTCGAAGATATGTTGTTTGGGGGTCCAACTCGTCGAGTGCATGAACAAACTCGGCGAGTTGGATGAGTTTTTCCTTGGACTCATCGAGTCCCTCTATGGACTCGTCGATGTGACAACCCGATATTTCAACTCTTTGTAACGACCAAAATGGGTCAAGTATTGTAACCACTTCTGAATAATAAAAATTTACTTTCATAATAAAATGTACAAATAAGTTCTATTTAATTTCCTTATATGATTAAATGTCTTTGAACCATGATCGTACGTGAAAAGAACGCCCAAATCCGACTTCATATAGCGAAGTTATGATTTTTCCAAGTTCGGCTTAGCAATAGACAGCTAAAAACTCGAATCGGAGATCGAGCGACTTTTGGCCGGAATGACCTAAACGAGAATCGAGGGTCTCGACAACGGTATTCCAGCGGTAAAAAGTCTGGCAAAAACCGACATCAGATAAAGAAGTTATGAATTTTCAAAGAAATTCCTTAAACACGATGGATTTTTAATAAATAATAAAAAAAAAAAAATTCGGAATTCGCCGACGGAGCCTAAACGAAAGTTGTAGAGCGTAGTCTCACCTACGCGAGGATATAAAGACCATCGAAAACGGAGTTCGTATGAAGAAGATATGAATTTTTGAAGTTAAATTAAATAAATTAATTATTTATTTTATTCAAAGTTCGGATATTATCCGAAGGGGAGTCAGAGTCCTCATCCGATGTACGCACTGCGTACCCCTGTACGCCCCGCGTAACCGAGAGGATTGACCTCTGATCGTCCACGTCGCGCTATCCGAAGAAACCGACCCGTCCGACCCGTCCGAAGCCCCGACCCGCCGTCCCATCCGACCCGCGTACCCAGCAACCCGTCCCATCCAAACCGAGGCAGTCGAGGCTTCGGTCATGCATGACGTACGCGTACGCGCTGCGTACGAGCGTACGCCCCGCGTACCGAGGCAGACCAGCCTTACTATAAATAGGATGCGAGGGTTTCCAAAGAAAGGGCTCATTTCTCTTCTCTCTCTCAACTTTGCCTCGTTTTCCGTGTCCGTTCAAACCCGAAGCTCTGGTCTTTTTGGCTCAAGTCCCGAAGGTCGATTTTACTCCCGAGATTCCCGAGAATCCCGAGGAAAATCCGTTTCCCGAGACGAAACTCTGCCCGGTTTTCCATCTCGCTATCTCCAAATCTTTCAAGTGAGTTTCATACCCCCTTAATCAACCGTTTTAATTATTCCAAATACTTTTATATGCTTTCAAGGGGGGGATTACAAGTAAACCTTTAAGGAACTTTTATATATATATATATAACATATGTTACAATAGCATTCGATCTTTTAAGATATAAAGTTGTTGTAATGCCTGTATAAAACTAAACTGTTCTTAGATTATTCTTTTCTATCTTAGACTCTACACCAAAAATCTATGCTTTCATAAACAAGTGATTCTTTTTCTAGGTATTTCTAAACAAACAAGACACACTTTTCGAAAACTATAATAGGTATAGTCTACGAATAGATTTCTAACTCTTATGTACTAGAAACATATATTTCAAGAAGTTTACTTTCGTATACAAGAACAAACGTAACATTTTAACGAGTAGATCTGTTTTTATACCACGGTTTTGTGAGACACTAACTTCATGTACGTTCGAGTACACATTTCAAGTCCTGTATTATATACCAGAATCCCTTGGAGGGGGAGCATGGTGTTTGTGTATAGATCTATACGGGCTTGACAACCCGCGCCCTGACTGTTAGCTGCAGTCCACCGTTTGGGGTGACAAACGTCATAACATTCCAACGCCTGAAGAACGTTGTGTATAGGCATTCAGAGTCAATAGTATGGTTATAAAACTCACAAGGGGTATTAAAAATGCATTGATTTACAAGGTTTTCAAACTCAGTGTCTATTTTACATTTACATACATTTTGGAAACTAGCATTGGTCTTGAGTGAAGGCTACTTTTATACTAGTAGAAAATATAGGATTTTCTAAACACAAGCAAACAAAGATAAAACATTTCATTTCATTCAAACATTGTCACTTAAATACTTATGAAATTCACCAGCTTAAATGCTGATCTACTCTTTCAAAATTTCTTGTATGTCCCAGGAAATCGGTAATTTCAGGTATTCATTTCGCTTTTGATGAAGGGATGCTGCGGCGCCAGTTTAATCTCATATTTTGACATCATATTGTAATTGGGTTTTGAACATGTAACTTTTGACAAATGTAAACTTTCAATTATATATATGATGGTTGTATTGCTTTCTTTACTATGTATTCATTTGTTACGTTACCACATGAAGTCATCCGCCCCCGAACGTTTCCGCCGTTCAGGTTTGGGGGTGTGACAGATTGGTATCAGAGAAATGTTTATAGTGAACTAAGTATATCGAACCACATAAGATATACAAACTATAAATGCTTAAGTGACTAATACTCTCTGACAAAACAAATTTTCTTTTTACACTTAAACAGCATTTCGTTCAACTTAAATTGATAGTTCATTTAAGTGCAATTACATGCATACCACAAACTATTTTCATGATTATACAACTATACAAGTATTTAGACAAGTTGACACTACGATTGAGACTCGATATATGTAATCAGATTTTGGACAAATATAGCATGATCAACTATATTTTCCCAAGATTGGACCAACGTATATCGAGGAATGATCGTAGTAAGCAACAAGTCAAAACTTACCAAACCATTACAAGAATCAAACACAAGAAATTGAATACTATAGGAGTACTTGCTATCTAAACTAGTTTAACTTACATGTTTTGCATGTTCTGACTTTATTCAATTCTTATAAACCCTATTTCTCGTACAGTCAAATGGCTGGATTTCACCACCCTGGCGACCCCTACTTTCCCAACAAAGGCAACGGAGGATGGATCGAAGATGATCCCGAAGAGGACGAGGAACCCATAGAAGTGGGTGATGACTCCGGTACCGACTCAGAGCCGGAAGTTATCGATCCACCACCCATTCAACCTCTCGTCTTCGTAAGGAACTTTCAAGGACCGACTCCCGTCTGGGGAAGTCACCTCCACCATTGGAGCCAACAGCAAAACCTACGCCCTCCCTACGGCATGTGCCGGGACTTCTATGATGTCCGCGGCGGAGGTTCGGCTGATCGAGCACTCCCGGTAATGGTGGGTAAGTTAGCCAATCAGTCCTATCAGTCTGGGGTACAAGCTAGTCGACTCCGGGATATCAACGTGGAAGTGCAGGTTCACACTTCTGACATCCGTAGGCTGGACAAGATGCAAGACAACGCTCAATTCCAAACCGAAGCGTTTCAAGCGCAAATGATTGCAGCCCTCGCCGAACTTAGGGAACAACAAGCCGCTTTCGATAGGCGCCTAATGGAGTCAAAGCAATCAGATACGGAGTCAAGCTCCAAGCGCAACCTTCGACGCAAGTAGTGCCTGTCAAGGACTCAAATTTTGTTATAGCTTAGGACCTCGGCTAAAAGTCTTTAAATTTCTCGAACTTTGTAATCGGAGACCCTTATAGGGGTCAAATTTTCATGATCGTTGTAACAACTTTTATATTAATATAAGTGGCACTATTACTACTATGTTGAGTATTTCGTTCGAACCTTGAATGGTCTTTGTGAACCCAAATACTTGTTTCATACCTTCAGTCTTACAAATAACTTTCAATCTTCTATTTTAAGACTCATACTATCATCTGTTGTTGAACTATAGCGATTTAGTTCATGAGACACATACATTTTCCATTCTATGAAATTCTTATCCTTGTCTTTTCAATCTATAGTTGAAGGATGCCTCCGCGTAGGAATCCAAGGCGAAACAACGGTGAGGAAGCACCTATATCACCACCACCTCCACCACCCCAATTTGATGCTGTAATGTTTCAAGCAGCAGTCACCGCAGCGGTGGCAGCTGCCATGTCACAAATCAATAACTCAAGTGCTAATGGCTCGGGATCTGGCACACACCCATCCAACCATGGCGAGAGTCATGGACCACCTCGAGAATGCACTTATAAGGACTTCACTAATGCCAAGCCCCGGATGTTTTATGGTACTGGTGGTGTGATGGCCCTGAGGCATTGGATTGAAAGGACGGAGGCAGTCTTTGAAATATGCTCCTGTCCCGAGCACAGCAAAGTCAAATTTGCAACCTTCACCCTTCTCGATAAAGCTTTAACTTGGTGGAATGGCCACGTTAAAGTACTTACCCTAATCGTGGCAAACTCCATAAGCTGGGAGAGCCTGAAAGCCATGATGATGAGAGAATACTGCCCAAGGGGAGAGATTCAAAAGCTTGAACACGAACTTTGGAATCTCGGAATGGTTGGTACCGACATCGCTACTTATACCAACAGATTCTGCGAGCTGGCAATCCTTTGTCCAGATATGATTGCTCCTAAGAGCAAGAAGATAGAGAGATACATCTGGGGACTGACGCCCCAAATGCGATCAAGCGTGTTAGCTTCTAAACCTGACACCTTTGAAAGTGCTAAGGAACTGGCACAATCTCTGATCGACTACGGAGGTCATCAGAACTCAACCACTTCTGCACCAGCACCACAAAAAGGAAACAACAACTACAACAACTACAACAACAACAACAACAACAACAACTACAACAACAACAACAACAACAACAACAACAATGGCAGGAAGAGAGCGTGGATTAAATGGAAGGGTGGGTCTTCCCAAGAATCCGCAAAGAAACAACTGGTGTCAGTAAATGCTGCCATTGTACCTACTACAGCCCCTACAAATACCTACCCAACAAAGCCTTATATAGGCAACCTCCCAAAATGCACCAAATATAATTACCACCACCATGGACCTTGTCGAGATATGCAGTGCGCCAACTGCAGCAGGAAAGGACACACAGCCCGTTTCTGCAAGGAACCCGCAAAGCCGATCACTCAAGTTCCCGGTGCGGGTGTAGGGCAGACTTGCTACGGTTGTGGCGAGGTGGGCCACTACAAGAGAAATTGTCCTAAGGCAGCAGGCACCGGAGGTGTGGGACGAGTTTTGGCAATAGGCCACGACGAAGCTGTAGCTGACCCAACTATGGTTGCTGGTACGTTCCTTCTCGATAATTCATACGCATGCATATTATTCGATAGTGGAGCGGGGAGAAGCTTCGTGAGTCAAAACTTTATTCATTTACTTAAACCTAAACCTAGCAAGTTAGAAAAATCATTCACTGTAGAGATGGCCAATGGAAAAACCGAAAACACAAATTGCATATACATGGGCTGTACGTTAACATTAGACGGCCATTCTTTCCCAATCAATCTCATGCCGATTCAAATTAAAAGTTTCGACGTCATAGTCGGCATGGATTGGTTGAGTCTTCTTCGCGCTGACATCATGTGCTTTGAGAAAGCAGTACGTCTTAACCTCCCTAACAACGAAACATTAGTTATCTACGGCGACAAATCTAGTGCAAACCTTCGCATCATTTCGTGCATCCAAGCTCGAAAGTGCTTGCGGAAGGATTGTCGAGCATTCCTAGCGCACATCGTCGATACAAGTCAAGAACTGAAGGACATCAAGAGCATCTCGGTAGTACGCGACTTTCCCGATATCTTTCCAGAAGAACTACCAGGATTACCACCGCAACGCCAAGTCGAGTTCAGAATCGACTTAATTCCAGGAGCTACCCCAGTAGCAAAGTCGCCTTATCGTCTTGCACCAGCAGAGATGCAGGAACTTTGCAGTCAACTTAATGAACTCCTTCACAAAGGACTCATAAGACCAAGTTTCTCACCTTGGGGAGCACCGGTCTTGTTTGTAAAGAAGAAAGACGGATCGTTCCGTATGTGCATCGACTACAGAGAGCTGAACAAACTTACTATCAAGAACCGCTATCCTCTACCCCGTATTGACGACCTATTCGATCAACTTCAAGGGGCGAACTACTTCTCCAAAATAGACTTGCGATCCGGATATCACCAATTACGAGTTCTAGAGGAGGACATTCCAAAGACAGCTTTCCGAACTCGTTATGGACACTATGAATTCGTGGTGATGCCGTTCGGATTAACCAATGCACCAGCAGTATTTATGGACCTAATGAATAGGGTATGCCGCCCTTACTTGGATCAGTTCGTCATCGTCTTTATCGATGATATACTTATCTACTCTCGAAGTGAGGAAGAGCATAGTCAACACCTACGAAAAGTCCTAGAAACACTATGAACGGAGAAACTCTATGCGAAGTTCTCTAAATGCGAATTTTGGATTCGAAGAGTCGAATTTTTAGGTCACGTTGTTAGCGAGAAAGGTATACACGTGGACCCCTCCAAAATTAAGGCTATTGAGAACTGGTCGGCACCAAAGACACCTACAGAAATTCGTTAATTTCTAGGTCTAGTTGGCTACTATCGCAGATTCATAAAGAACTTTTCGAGCATTGCAAAACCTCTTACTGTTGGATTAATGTCTAAGTCCATAACTATAAATGGTAAGACTTGACCCGACCCGGCATGGTCCATTTGGGTTGCATGGCATCATGCACTTGGATAGACTAAAAGAGAGAAATAAGACACTTATGGTTATTAATATATTATAAGTTCTAGTATATTAATAATAAGAATAATGAGATTATTTAATTAGTATTGATCAAGAATTAATCTAGGATTAATTAAGTGATCAAAAGAAGACTAATTAAATATATGGGTTGATTGTGTAAATCATCCATACTTGTATAGTGGGCTAATGCTCCATGGATAATCAAGTTGGGCTAAAACCCATAGGATGGTCCATGGATGCTCCATGGTGTATTTGAACCAATGGATCCAAGGAAATGGAAAGTCATGACAATTAGGGTTTGCCCTAATTGTAACACTATATAAAGATATTATTATTGGCAAAATTGGTACTAGTATTATTCTAGAGAGGGCTAGCCGATTTCATGAAGTGTAGAATTCTCTCTAAGTTATTCCAAGTGTATTTGGTGTTGTGTGAACCATTTGAGGTGTCACACTTGGGGCACTTGGCACTCAAGCTTCATGAAGACATTCTACATCAAAGAGGTATGTATTCTATCTTGTTATATTTATTGTTTTGTATGCTAGATTAGGATAATACCTTGGATGTTCTTATTTGCATGTATAATAGAGAAAACATAGATCCAAGGTATTTAGGGTTGCATGTACACTTAGGAGTGTTAGAATGCTCAAAACCCAACAGTGGTATCAGAGCCTAGGCTTGTTTTCTTGTTATACCTGCAATAGAAGCTGAAAAAACGAATCTGGTGCTGTCTGATCATCAGACTCGGCGAGTCCATCAGAGGACTCGGCGAGTCCATGCCTTAAAAGTGATCGAATCGATCCAACTCGCCAAGTTGATTCATGCACTCGACGAGTTGGACCCCCAGACAGCATATTTTCGAGTTTTTTGGCTAGAAATGGACTAGGAACATTACCCTAAGTTGTTTTTGATCTTATAAACTTGTTTTTGATGTGGTAATGTTCATGCTAATCCATTTTCAAAGCTAATTGTCAATAGATTCATGTTTTGTATTAGTCCAAGGTTTAGACTAATTACATGAAAAAGTTTGATTTGAATTATCTTGTTCTTGTGAGTTGCTTAGATTAATAGAAATGTTGAGTGAAATAGTTGTTTTCAATCCATTTTAATCTAAGAGTTGAGTATAAAATGTGTTTGTGTAACTTGTCCTCAAGTTACATGAAGAGTCACATTAAAGACTCATAAAACTCATAATAGTTGGCAATGGTTACAAAATGAAGAGTCTTATGTCATTGAATAATTTTTATGACTCCATAACTTGTCCTCAAGTTATGGAAGTTCAAGAGTCACTTCATTAAAGAAAAATATGTAACCATAATTAAATCCATAAGTTATAAAATAAAGAAAAAGTTAGTTCTTTTATTAGTTTAAAGTCTTCCATAACTTGTCCTCAAGTTATGGAACTTGAAGAGTTTTTGGATTAAAACTACTTGAAACACATAAGTTATGGAATTAATTAGTTTTGAATAGTTTCAAAACTTGCCCTTAAGTTTTGGAATTTGAAAAAGTTTTCAAGTATGAATACTTTAATTCCAAGTTAGCCCTTATAATTTTAAAAGTTAAAATTCAACCCTTATACTTTATAATATTATAAGTTAATAATATATATATGTATAAGAGTAAAGTCAGTCTTACCGCTAGTACGCCTCATTCACGAAGCCGGTCTATAAGGTGGGTATAAGGTTGTTGCCTATAAAATGGCAACTTAATGGGTGTCCACTCTCACCCACCGCTTGCTTGACTGGTGGAGGGTCGTTAGCCGAACGGGTTTGACAGGACTAGAATTCTCCCTTCATTAAAAGTATTAATGAAAAATACTAAGTAACTAAACTCTTAATAATACCCAATCTTAGTTACTTAGGAAAAATGTGAATAAGGTGCTAATCCATGAAATTACACTTTACACTTTGTCTAAGTCGTTAGTGGAGCGTGTGTGGTTAACCGGCACACTAACTTGGACTTAACAAGGTAGGTAAAGGGTGACTTAATATTTATCATAGTATCGATGGAGCGTGTGTGGTTAACCGACACATCGATTGAGGGGTAATTTATTAAGGGTACCAAGTGATTTGCATGGTTACTTCACACCTTGTTTTGTGATTCTCGGCATCCCAGTCACAAAACCTGAAGGGCACACTCGAGATTGAAACATGCCTTTGAAAAGTTCAATGAATCTCAAAGATCTAGGAGTTTCAAAACCAATTAAAACCTAATTATACATTTCGTTTATCTTGGTGGAAATTGGTGAATCGTCATTCACCTACCTTCAAATATTTTATAGCTTGGATTACGGCATACCTCTTCTAAGTTATAAAATAGTTTGTTGGGTCCTAGCCTTAATATTTCATATTGGGTGTCATATTAAGGACTTTAAATCAACTATCTTGAATATCTCCCAAAAGTTGTCTGGTTTAGGCACCTATGATCCTCCCAAATCTTTTGAAACAAGGTTTCCTAATGAAGATGATGTCCTAGGGATATCATACTTCTTTCACCTCCTCCAATTATTCTCCCTAACCCACAAGTTCTTGAAAAGTTTAAAGTCACTCAAGCCCTATTGGCAAGGCAAGGTCTAGGTGTGATCACATCTTGGAGATGTAGTCACATATTGACAAGCCGGGGGAGTTGGGTGTCAAAGTCTTAAGAAAGTTGGTGGTTCAATCACTTTCTAAGTCACATAGTGAGTTCCTTTGGGACACCTATGAAACAGACTATGACAAGACCCTTAATGATCTTATCTATTTGTTAAGATCAACTTTCTTAAAACTTGATGGACATTGACAATAGTGACACAGGAAATCTCGGAAAGCATTCTCTTCCCAATGGAAAGGGATCGGCCATAGTCAACTCGGTTGACCAAATGGTAAAGAGAAAAGCTAAGTCTGTGATAGTCTTGTGTACCATTATCAAAGGGTCCATATGTTTGTATTGCCAAAGAAAGGGGCATTGGTTGCGAAGCTGCCAAAATTTACCTAAGGATGTTAAAGTCAATAAGTTTGACTCTACTTCATGTAAATTCCACTATCTAACTCTGTTAAGTTTCTATTCTGAGATTCTTGATACATGATGTGACTGGGTCACATGGTGATGTTTTAAGAATGAAAGAAAAGTGAAGAAACTTAAAGAAAGAATATGCTGAATCTGATGGCGTAGATGGATTTCTATCGCATAGTTTGAAGATCGGATTCTTGAGCTACTTCTTAGGAGTTATGAGATATTGCTTAGGAATAGATAACAACAAGTTTTCATATGGATTGTAAGGATAGTTTTTCCGCAAAGTTTTAAAATAAAAGAAAATTTTTGATTTTATTTATTTTAAAATATCCTTACAATGGCATTTGAGGAAAAAATTGTTGCTTATATGATTCCATTAAGAGCAAGAGTGGAAATATGAAATTGATTCTTTCATTTGTGGTAATGTCTAGATTTACCAAATAAGGAAAGATTCTCATCACCCAAGTTTCAATTGGACCGGAACTTGGAATCATGCAAGTTGTATAGCATGATGAATGAGAACTTTCAAGTTTTGGAAAATTAAGACTAATTACTTGTTCACATGGATGTGTGAGTCAAGTAAAGGACTAAGGGATCGAGTACACATTCTTGTGCACTGGTCAAGTCCACCACAAAAGATTGATAAAACTATTCGTCATAGTTTACTAAAGCACAGTAAATATGATTATACTTACAAGCTTAAGTGTAATTCTAAGACATTGGGAAAAGGTTCCAATGTATGGCAGAGCGAATAAGAAGAATCAATTTAGGCAGAAGGATAAAAGTCTCTCAAATCTGAAAAGATGGGAGAGTACTTTAGTATCAGCTTTTGTGATCATCTTAATGATTAAGAAACCATAGCACAATTAGTTCTCTAAGGAAATCTTAGTGCATTCTTATGACTAAGAAGAGGAACTTGAATTGTTGAAGTGGTTAAATCAAGAAGATGAGTCATACTTCGTTCCAATACAAGTCTTAGAGTCATACTCCAAGATTGTAACTTGAGTGACATGTCTTAAAGAAGGTTTAAAACACTTGTCAAATATAAGAGTAAAAGTTTTCTACTCTTGTACATTTGAAATTGGTAAGTTGTGATGTTTTGGATAAAACAAAGACCAACTTAGGCCAATTGTGTGAAGTGTTTGTCTTGATTAGAATCTACACTATCTCTTGGATATTTGACAAGGGAGTCTTATAGGTCAAGAGGACAGTGGGAGTCTTAAAGGTCTTGAAAGTCTCAAGAACTAATCAAGAATAAAACCTGAAGTTCTTCACTAGCACACGACTTGAGGTTTATAACCTATCGTGTTGACATATTCTGTGGCCATTCCAGTTAAAGTTGGCTTTGCATATGAGTTCTTAGAGTTCTCAATTGGTTGCACAACAACTTGGAAGCAATGGCAGGCCCTTGCGCTGCCAGGTGGCAAGAAATTAAGATTGAGTTCAATCCATATTAGTTTGGATTTGTTATTATCCTTGTCTTGTGACTATGGTTATGACAATTCACATGGATAAGAACACATACACCAGCAAATCTAAGTGTCATAAGGTTTCTCTCCGATTCATGAAAATGATGGTGAGGAAACACTTTCACTAAGTAGATTTTAGCTAGATAGCAATTGTGATATTTGCATTCTCAAAGTCGTTAGTGGAGCACGTGTGGTTAACCGGCACACTAATATGGACTTGTGAGAAGTGGCAAAAAGGTCTAACCATTAAGTGAGCAAATGAAGTAATAGATTAAGGAGGAACATTATGAAGCCATTTTAGGGCTGATCCTAAGAGAGTTGAACCGAAACCCTTGCATAGGAAAGCTTCCTTCCAGTACATGGAAATCAGAATGATCTCCATTCTTTCCATGTACTATGCCACATGTTCTTCAGGATCCGTAGTCCCATCTTAAGGCTTCATGCTGGGAGTTTGGAAGCGCTTTGAGATTCTATGGAATATCGGGGAGACTTCGGTGTTAGCAATCGCAGGAGTGAATCTTGAGATCCTACGGCTTATCGGGGAGACTTCCGGTATGGGCTCGACTACTCCGAGTACGCTTGAGATCATCAGTTGTAGCTATTGAAGTTATTTGGCCATGATCAGGATCATTCCTACAATCAACATCCATAGAGATCGTAGTAATAATTTTATTATTGAAGAAGTTGTTGGATTAATGTCTAAGTCCATAACTATATTTGGTAAGACTTGACCCGACCCGGCATGGTCCATTTGGGTTGCATACCATCATGCACTTGGATGAGAGAAATAAGACACTTATGGTTATTAATATATTATAAGTTCTAGTATATTAATAATAAGAATAATAAGATTATTTAATTAGTATTGATAAAGAATTAATCTAGGATTAGTTAAGTGATCAAAAGAAGACTAATTAAATATATGGGTTGATTGTGTAAATCATCCATACTTGTATAGTGGGCTAATGCTCCATGGATAATCAAGTTGGGCTAAAAACCCATAGGATGGTCCATGGATGCTCCATGGTGTATTTGAACCCATGGATCCAAGGAAATGGAAAGTCATGACAATTAGGGTTTGCCCTAATTGTAACACTATATAAAGATATTATTCTTGACAAAATCGGCACTAGTAGGGTTCTAGAGAGGGCTAGCCGATTTCATGAGTTGTAAGAATTCTCTCAAGTTATTCTAAGTGTTTTGATGATTGTGATTCCATTTGAGGTGTCACACTTGGGGCACTAGGCACTCAAGCTTCATGAAGACTTTCTACATTAAAGAGGTATGTATTCTATCTTGCTATAGTTATTGTTTTTGTATGCTAGATTAGGATAATACCTTGGAAGTTCTTATTTGCATGTATAATAGAGAAAACATAGATCCAAGGTATTTAAGGTTGCATGTACACTTAGGAGTGTTAGAATGCTCAAAACCCAACAGTGGTATCAGAGCCTAGGCTTGTTTTCTTGTTATACCTGCAATAGAAGCTGAAAAAACGAATCTGGTGCTGTCTGGCCATCAGACTCGGCGAGTCCATCAGGAGACTCGGCGAGTCCATGCCTTAAAAGTGATGAATTCGATCCAACTCGCCGAGTTGGTTCATGCACTCGACGAGTTGGACCCCCAGACAGCATATTTTCGAGTTTTTGGCTAGAAATGGACTAGGAACATTACCCTAAGTTGTTTTTGATCTTATAAACTTGTTTTTGATGTGGTAATGTTCATGCTAATCCATTTTCAAAGATAATTGTCAATAGATTCATGTCTTGTATTAGTTTAAGGTTTAGACTAATTACATGAAAAAGTTTGATTTGAATTATCTTGTTCTTATGAGTTGCTTAGATTAATAGAAATGTTGAGTGAAATAGTTGTTTTCAATCCATTTTAATCTAAGAGTTGAGTATAAAATGTGTTTGTGTAACTTGTCCTCAAGTTACATGAAGAGTCACATTAAAGACTCATAAAACTCATAATAGTTGGCAATGGTTACAAAATGAAGAGTCTTGTGTCATTGAATAACTTTTTATGACTCCATAACTTGTCCTCAAGTTATGGAAGTTCAAGAGTCACTTCATTAAAGAAAAATATGTAACCATAATTAAATCCATAAGTTATAAAATAAAGAAAAAGTTAGTTCTTTTATTAGTTTAAAGTCTTCCATAACTTGTCCTCAAGTTATGGAACTTGAAGAGTTTTTGGATTAAAACTACTTTAAACACATAAGTTATGGAATTAATTAGTTTTGAATAGTTTCAAAACATGCCCTCAAGTTTTGGAATTTGAAAAGTTTTCAAGTATGAATACTTTAATTCCAAGTTAGCCCTTAGAATTTTAAAAGTTAAAATTCAACCCTTATACTTTATAATATTATAAGTTAATAATATATATATGTATAAGAGTAAAGTCAGTCTTACCGCTAGTACGCCTCATTCACGAAGCCGGTCTATAAGGTGGGTATAAGGTTGTTGCCTATAAAATGGCAACTTAATGGGTGTCCACTCTCACCCACCGCTTGCTTGACTGGTGGAGGGTCGTTAGCCGAACGGGTTTGACAGGACTAGAATTCTCCCTTCATTAAAAGTATTAATGATAATACTAAGTAACTAAACTCATAATAATACCCAATCTTAGTTACTTAGGAAAATGTGAATAAGGTGCTAATCCATGAAATTACACTTTACACTTTGTCAAAGTCGTTAGTGGAGCGTGTGTGGTTAATCGGCACACTAACTTGGACTTAACAAGGTAGGTAAAGGGTGACTTAATATTTATCATAGTATCGATGGAGCGTGTGTGGTTAACCGGCACATCGATTGAGGGGTAATTTATTAAGGGTACCAAGTGATTTGCATGGTTACTTCACACCTTGTTTTGTGATCCTCGGCATCCCAGTCACAAAACCTGAAGGGCACACTCGAGATTGAAACATGCCATTGAACAGTTCAATGAATCTCAAAAGATCTAGGAGTTTCAAAACCAATTAAAACCTAATAATAAATTTCGTTTATCTTGGTGGAAATTGGTGAATCGTCATTCACCTACCTTCAAATATTTTATAGCTTGGATTACGGCATACCTCTTCTAAGTTATAAAATAGTTTGTTGGGTCCTAGCCTTAATATTTCATATTGGGTGTCATATTAAGGACTTAAGATCAATTATCTTGAATATCTCCCAAAAGATGTCTGGTTTAGACATTTATGATCTTCCCAATCTCTTGAAACAAGCTTTCCTAAATGAAGATGATGTCCTTTGGAAATCATACTTCTTTCACCTCCTCCAATTATTCTCCCCAACCCACAAGTTCTTGAAAAGTTTAAGGTCACTCAAGCCCTATTGGCAAGGCAAGGTCTAGGTGTGATCACATCTTGGAGATGTAGTAACATATTGACAAGTCGGGAGAGTTGGGTGTCAAAGTCTTGAGAAAGTTGGTGGTTCAATCACTTTCTAAGTCACATAGTGAGTTCTTTTGGAACACCTATGAAACCGACTATGACAAGACCCTTAATGATCTTATCTAAGATCAACTTTCTTAAAACTTGATGGACATTGACAATAGTGACACAGGAAATCTCGGAAAGCGTTCTCTTCCCAATGGAAAGGGATCGGCCATAGTCAACTCGGTTGACCCAATGGTAAAGAGAAAAGCTAAGTCTGTGATATTCTCGTGTACCATTATGAAAGGATCCATATGTTTATATTGCCAAAGGAAGGGGCATTGGTTGCGAAGCTGCCAAATTTACCTAAGGATGTTAAAGTCAATAAGTTTGACTTTACTTCAGGTAAAGTCCACTATCTAACTCTGTTAAGTTTCTATTCTGAGATTCTTGATACATGATGTGACTGGGTCACATGGTGATGTTTTAAGAATCAAAGAAAAGTGAAGAAACTTAAAGAAAGAATATGCTGAATCTGATGGCGTAGATGGATTTCTATCGCATAGTTTGAAGATCGGATTCTTGAGCTACTTCTTAGGAGTTATGAGATATTGCTTAGGAATAGGTAACAACAAGTTTTCATATGGATTGTAAGGATAAGTTTTCCGCAAACTTCAAAATAAAAGAAAATTTTTTTTGATTTTATTTATTTTAAAATATCCTTACAATGGCATTTGAGGAAAAATTGTTGCTTATATGATTCCATTAAGAGCAAGAGTGGAAATATGAAATTGATTCTTTCATTTGTGGTAATGTCTAAATTTACCAAATAAGGAAAGATTTTCATCACCCAAGTTTCAATTGGACCGGAACTTGGAATCATGCAAGTTGTATAGCATGATGAATGAGAACTTTCAAGTATTGGAAAATTAAGACTAATTACTTGTTCACATGGATGTGTGAGTCAAGTAAAGGACTAAAGGATCGAGTACACATTCTTGTGCACTGATTAAGTCCACCACAAAAGTTTGATAAGACTATTCGTCATAGTTTACTAAAGCTCAGTAAATTTGATTATACTTACAAGCTTAAGTGTAACTCTGAGACATTGGAAAAGGTTTCAATGTATGGCAGAGCGAATAAGAAGAATCAAATTAGGCAGAAGGATAAAAGTTTCTCAAATCTGAAAAGATGGGAGAGTACTTTAGTATCATTTTTGTGATCATCTTAATGATTAAGAAACCATATCACAATTAGCTCTCTAAGGAAGATTACTAAGAAGAGGAACTTGAATTGTTGAAGTGGTTAAATCAAGAAGATGAGTCATACTTCGTTCCAATACAAGTCTTAGAGTCATTCTTCAAGATTGTAACTTGAGTGACATGTCTTAAAGAAGGTTTAAAACACTTGTCAAATGTAAGAGTAAAAGTTTTCTACTCTTGTACATTTGAAATTGGTAAGTTGTGATGTTTTGGATAAAACAAAGACCAACTAAGGCCAATTGTGTGAAGTGTTTGTCTTGATTAGAATCCGCACTATCTCTTGGATGGTTGACAAGGAAGTCTTATATGTCAAGAGGATAGTGGGAGTCTTAAAGGTCTTGAAAGTCTCAAGAACTAATCAAGAATAGAACCTGAAGTTCTTCACTAGCACACGACTTGAGACTTATAACCTATCGTGTTGACATATTCTGTGCCCATTCCAGTTAAAGTTGGCTTTGCATATGAGTTCTTAGAGTTCTCAATTTGTTGCACAACAACTTGGAAGCAATGGTAGGCCCTTGAGCTGCCAGGTGGCAAGAAGTTAAGATTGAGTTAAATCCATATGGTTTTGGATTTGTCATTATCTTTGTCTTATGATTATGGTTTTGACAAATTCATATGGGTAGGAACTCATACACCATTAAATCTAAGTGTCATAAGGTTTCTCTCTGATTCATGAAAATGATGGTGAGGAAACACTTTCACTAAGTAGATTTTATCTAGATAGCAATTGTGATATTTGCATTCTCAAAGTCGTTAGTGGAGCGCGTGTGGTTAACCGGCACACTAATATGGACTTGTGAGAAGTGGCAAAAAGGTCTAACCATTATGATTACGGCATACCTCTTCATAACTGTTTAGACACACAAGTGTTCTATCTAAGGGAAAGTGTATGATTTTTGATAAAGTTTTATCAAAACAATCTAGTATCAGAAATCTGAACTTTGGTAAGAAAGTCAATGAAGTATTGATTTCTAGAAGTCCAACTGATTTCTGAGTACATGTCAAAGCTAGTGGGAGCATAAGTGTTATGCTAATAATCATCATGTTAGTGGGAGCATGATCATTATGATAAGTATTGCAAGTTAGCAATGTTAATTATAGAAAACAAAAAGTTTGAATTCGTGAGGTTGCAGGGGTTGGAAAAGTTGTTTTGCTATAATTAAGGGAGAGGAAATTATACTTCATCTCAAATCTATAAGCTTAGATCTTGAGGTTTTAATCATTTAGTCAAGGAAATATATGAATTTCATTTTGGAATGGCTCAACATAAGGAAATTCAGTATATGAGTCCATTATTTGCGTTCTAAAATTCGATTATGATTACGGCATCCCTTTTCATAATTTGAATTATGAGAACTTGGCAAATTGAAATGGAAATGTTATAGCAAAAGACTAGTTTAGTCTTTATGTGAGACATCATGAATCGTGTCCCATATGCTTCGGATATAGGATCGATTACATGTGCTATATTCATCCTTTCTAAAATTTTCCAAATGCCTAGGGCATTAAGAAGGGAAAAAGGTTTAGAATTGGATATGACTAAAAGGATTAAACAATTGTCGAGGACAATCTAAGGTTTACCAAAGATTGGTTACTCAAGGACAATTGGAAGTATAGTGATAATTCTGGAAGGACCATATTGACATAATCTGGAAGGAGGCAACTCTTGTTCAGAAGTGATAGTCAAAATGGAATCTGGAAATGTTTAAAAATTGGAATTTTCAATCTGAGTAAGATTAAGGAAACTTAATGCAAGAAGGATGTTTCCAAGGAGTTGATCTCCTTTGGAATGCTCTATAATGTTTGTTGTCAAGTCTTTCTGACTTTGTGCATAATCATTACAAGAGGATCAATGCATATAAGTTTAGAATCTAACAGATTTCAGTAAATGGCATGAATTTGGAATTCTTGCATTTGCAGTAAGGATTTGGGAGTGTGAAAAGAGAATCATTGAAGTTATGTTCAATTGATCTAGTTCACAAAGTAAAGATCATAGACAAACATAGTATGCATACTTGGTGTATGGCATGACTAGTGTTTAGAAAACATAGTATACATGCTTGGAGCATGGGACAACTATTGTGTTAAATTCAAGAATAAAGTTGATAGCTGAAACAGTATACAATGAATAATGTGTAATCATATGGTGATAAATAAAAGGTGTTTTATTTATATTCATAAGTTCTGAGACCATATTGGATTCTATTATTATTGTGTTTCACTTTGCATATTTTGACTTCCCGAATAAACTGGGTTATTCTTCTGGAATGACTAAGTTATTCAAACTATCCACAGTCGGTCATATGTTGGAAGTAGATATGAATTAAGACTGTCATGATGGGTTGTAGAGGTCTAAGGTGTTGGACAAGGCTACAACAATCATGAGTGCTCATAAGTTCTGAGTATTGGATTCAACCCGCACTCATTGGAATCACTTCATGGATTTTATCACGAGTGATCATGAGACGATAATATCTTATATTCTTCAAACCTAGAGATATGAGTTGTTACTATGAGTTGATAGTACATTGATAGCACGAAAACGCATTTGGTAACTCGGTGCTATAAAACGTGCCTTTGTGTATGATTCAACAAGTAGTAGAACAAACCATATGAGTCGAAGTTTATCCGTTCCTTTTACCTTCGGGATAAAAGCGATATCTGTGGGCCCCTCGATGATTTGATGATGACAAATGGAAGTGCTCGGCCGGGCCAGGACTGATTTGATTCGTTCAATTAGTCAGTCGTCATAAATCGGAAATCGGGAAACAACAAATGGACAGAGAGAATGATTATAATCCATGTCTCAGTCCATATGATATCTAGAATGGAGGAATATATGATCCCTTATCTAATGGACAAGTCATTGACAAAGGTTAGAGTTCATCTACAAGGTCAGAGTTCGACGGAAGCTTTTGAGAGCTACGATTGCCAGTTGGTTCCTGAAGTCATACGCAATAATAGTTTTAGACTTATCCAAGTGGGAGACTGTTGGATTAATGTCTAAGTCCATAACTATAATTGGTAAGACTTGACCCGACCCGGCATGGTCCATTTGGGTTGCATGGCATCATGCACTTGGATAGACTAAAAGAGAGAAATAAGACACTTATGATTATTAATATATTATAAGTTCTAGTATATTAATAATAAGAATAATGAGATTATTTAATTAGTATTGATCAAGAATTAATCTAGGATTAATTAAGTGATCAAAAGAAGACTAATTAAATATATGGGTTGATTGTGTAAATCATCCATACTTGTATAGTGGGCTAATGCTCCATGGATAATCAAGTTGGGCTAAAACCCATAGGATGGTCCATGGATGCTCCATGGTGTATTTGAACCCATGGATCCAAGGAAATGGAAAGTCATGACAATTAGGGTTTGCCCTAATTGTAACACTATATAAAGATATTATTCTTGGCAAAATTGGTACTAGTATTATTCTAGAGAGGGCTAGCCGATTTCATGAAGTGTAGAATTCTCTCTAAGTTATTCCAAGTGTATTTGGTGTTGTGTGAACCATTTGAGGTGTCACACTTGGGGCACTTGGCACTCAAGCTTCATGAAGACATTCTACATCAAAGAGGTATGTATTCTATCTTGTTATATTGATTGTTTTGTATGCTAGATTAGGATAATACCTTGGATGTTCTTATTTGCATGTATAATAGAGAAAACATAGATCCAAGGTATTTAGGGTTGCATGTACACTTAGGAGTGTTAGAATGCTCAAAACCCAACACTTACTTCATTAACCCAGAAAGGTGTGGCCTTTGACTGGGAAGCGAAACAAGAGAAGGCATTCCAGGCACTAAAGCAGGCCTTGTGCACCGCACCGATACTATCCCTCCCCGAAGGGATAGAAGACTTCGTAGTGTATTGCGATGCTTCAAATCAAGGACTTGGTTGTGTTCTTATGCAGAGAGGGAAGGTTATCGCTTATGCCTCCCGACAGCTTAAGACACACGAAGTGAACTATACGACACACGACCTCGAGTTAGGAGCAGTGGTATTTGCTCTGAAGATCTGGAGGCACTACTTATACGGAACAAAGAGTACTATATTCACCGATCACAAGAGCCTTCAACACATTTTCAATCAGAAGGAACTCAACATGCGACAACGACGATGGGTTGAGTTACTGAATGACTATCAATGCGAAATTCGTTATCATCCTGGCAAGGCCAACGTAGTAGCCGACGCCCTCAGTCGAAAGGAATACAATGGTCGGAGGGTCAAATCTCTGACCATGACTATCCATTCCCACTTATCCACACAAATTAAGGAAGCACAAATGGAAGCCTTGCAACCTGAAAATGTGGCGGGTGAATCCCTGCGAGGAATGGAGAAGAATTTAGAAGTCAAGGGTGGCGGAGCCTACTATCTCATGGACCGAATCTGGACCCAAAATCATGGTGGTTTCAGAAATGTAGTCATGACCGAGGCTCACAACTCATGATATTCCGTTCACCCGGGTTCAGATAAAATGTATTTGGATCTTAAAAAACTGTACTGGTGGCCTAACATGAAAGCAGAAATTGCTACCTTCGTGAGTAAATGTCTTACTTGCGCTAAGGTTAAGGTCGAGTATCAGAAACCGTCAGGACTACTACAACAACCAGAGATACCGGAATGGAAATGGGAGCGGATTACTATGGACTTCATAACCAAGTTACCCAAGACGACAAGTGGACTCGATACCATATGGGTCATTGTCAACAGATTGACCAAATCCGCACATTTCCTACCCATCAAGGAAACTGACAAAATGGAGAAGCTTACAAGAACTTACTTAAGGGAAGTAGTGCGACTGCATGGTGTTCCGATATCCATTATCTCCGATCAAGATAGTAGATTCACTTCAAGATTCTGGCAGTCACTACAAAGTTCCCTGGGAACTAGGCTACACATGAGTACAACCTACCACCCACAGACAGACGGACAAAGTGAGAGAACAATACAAACTTTAGAAGACATGATGAGAGCCTGCGTGATTGACTTTGGAAAGGCATGGGATATTCATTTACCCCTTGTCGAATTTTCATACAACAATAGTTATCATACAAGCATAAAGGCTGCTCCGTTTGAAGCCCTCTATGGTCGAAAGTGCAGATCCCCTCTGTTGTGGACTGAAGTTGGCGATACCCAGTTAGCTAGAGGAAGAGTTCCTGAAAGCACTCTCACAGGTCCGGAGATCATACGTGAAACAACAGAGAAGATCGTTCAGATTCGTGAACGATTGAAAGCCTCAAGAGACCGACAAAAAAGCTACACTGACCAAAGGAGGAAACCTTTGGAATTCCATGTAGGAGACCACGTCTTATTAAAGGTCTCACCGTGGAAGGGTTTAATACGATTTGGAAAGCGTGGGAAACTAAATCCAAGATACATAGGGCCTTTCGAGATTCTTGCCAGAATCGGCCCTGTGGCTTACAAGCTTAACCTACCGCGCGAACTTAGTAACATCCATCCAACCTTCCACGTCTCAAACTTGAAAAAGTGTCTGTCCGATGAGACTCTTGTTATTCCACTCGACGAGATCGAGATCAATGAGAGCCTCAACTTTGTGGAAGAACCAGTAGAAATCATGGACCGAGAGGTCAAACAAACAAAACAAAGTCGCATACCCATCGTGAAGGTTCGCTGGAACGCCAAGCGGGGACCCGAATTCACATGGGAACGCGAAGATCAGATGAAACAAAAGTACCCTCATCTCTTTCATGTTCACTAGTATCTTTACTACTTTAAATTTCGGGACGAAATTCTCTCTAACGGGGGGATGATGTGACAACCCGATATTTCAACTCTTTGTAACGACCAAAATGGGTCAAGTATTGTAACCACTTCTGAATAATAAAAATTTACTTTCATAGTAAAATGTACAAATAAGTTCTATTTAATTTCCTTCTATGATTAAATGTCTTTGAACCATGATCATACGTGAAAAGAACGCCCAAATCCGACTTCATATAGCGAAGTTATGATTTTTCCAAGTTCGGCTTAGCAACAGACAGCTAAAAACTCGAATCGGAGATCGAGCGACTTTTGGCCGGAATGACCTAAACGAGAATCGAGGGTCTCGACAATGGTATTCCAGCGGTAAAAAGTCTGGCAAAAACCGACATCAGATAAAGAAGTTATGAATTTTCAAAGAAATTCCTTAAACACGATGGATTTTTAATAAATAATAAAAAAAAATTCGGAATTTGCCGACGGAGCCTAAACGAAAGTTGTAGAGCGTAGTCTCACCTACGCGAGGATATAAAGACCATCGAAAACGGAGTTCGTATGAGGAAGATATGAATTTTTGAAGTTAAATTAAATAAATTAATTATTTATTTTATTCAAAGTTCGGATATTATCCGAAGGGGAGTCAGAGTCCTCATCCGATGTACGCGCTGCGTACCCCTGTACGCCCCGCGTAACCGAGAGGATTGGCCTCTGATCGTCCACGTCGCGCTATCCGAAGAAACCGACCCGTCCGACCCGTCCGAAGCCCTGACCCGTCCGACCCGCCGTCCCATCCGATCCGCCGTCCCATCCGACCCGCGTACCCAGCAACCCGTCCCATCTGAACCGAGGCAGTCGAGGCTTCGGTCATGCATGACGTACGCGTACGCGCTGCGTACGAGCATACGCCCCGCGTACCGAGGCAGACCAGCCTTACTATAAATAGGATGCGAGGGTTTCCAAAGAAAGGGCTCATTTCTCTTCTCTCTCTCAACTTTGCCTCGTTTTCCGTGTCCGTTCAAACCCGAAGCTCTGGTCTTTTTTGCTCAAGTCCCGAAGGTCGATTTTACTCCTGAGATTCCCGAGAATCCCGAGGAAAATCCGTTTCCCGAGATGAAACTCTGCCCGGTTTTCCATCTCGCTATCTCCAAATCTTTCAAGTGAGTTTCATACCCCCTTAATCAACCGTTTTAATTATTCCAAATACTTTTATATGCTTTCAAGGGGGGGATTACAAGTAAACCTTTAAGGAACTTTTATATATATAACATATGTTACAATAGCATTCGATCTTTTAAAATATAAAGTTGTTGTAATGCCTGTATAAAACTAAACTGTTCTTAGATTATTCTTTTCTATCTTAGACTCTACACCAAAAATCTATGCTTTCATAAACAAGTGATTCTTTTTCTAGGTATTTCTAAACAAACAAGACACACTTTTCGAAAACTATAATAGGTATAGTCTACGAACAGATTTCTAACTCTTATGTACTAGAAACATATATTTCAAGAAGTTTACTTTCGTATACAAGAACAAACATAACATTTTAACAAGTAGATCTGTTTTTATACCACGGTTTTGTGAGACACTAACTTCATGTACGTTCGAGTACACATTTCAAGTCCTGTATTATATACCAGAATCCCTTGGAGGGGGAGCATGGTGTTTGTGTATAGATCTATACGGGCTTGACAACCCGCGCCCTGACTGTTAGTTGCAGTCCACCGTTTGGGGTGACAAACGTCATAACATTCCAACGCCTGAAGAACGTTGTGTATAGGCATTCAGAGTCAATAGTATGGTTATAAAACTCACAAGGGGTATTAAAAATGCATTGATTTACAAGGTTTTCAAACTCATTGTCTATTTTACATTTACATACATTTTGGAAACAAACATTGGTCTTGAGTGAAGGCTACTTTTATACTAGTAGAAAATATAGGATTTTCTAAACACAAGCAAACAAAGATAAAACATTTCATTTCATTCAAACATTGTCACTTAAATACTTATGAAATTCACCAGCTTAAATGCTGATCTACTCTTTCAAAATTTCTTGTATGTCCCAGGAAATCAGTAATTTCAGGTATTCATTTCGCTTTTGATGAAGGGATGCTGCGGCGCCAGTTTAATCTCATATTTTGACATCATATTGTAATTGGGTTTTGAACATGTAACTTTTGACAAATGTAAACTTTCAATTATATATATGATGGTTGTATTGCTTTCTTTACTATGTATTCATTTGTTACGTTACCACATGAAGTCATCCGCCCCCGAACGTTTCCGCCATTCAGGTTTGGGGGTGTGACAGTCGAGTCCCCTATCCAGACAGCACAAAACATCGTTTTTTTCACGCCAATTTTGCAAGTATAAGTGAAAACAAGCCTAGGCTCTGATACCACTGTTGGGTTTTGAGCATTCTAACACTCTTAAGTGTACATGCAACCCTATTTACCTTGGATCTATGTTTTTTCTATTATACATGCAAACATGAATTTCCAAGGTATTGTTCTAACTAGCATAATCTAAAGTACAAATAATATAAAATCTAGTAAAATTACAGACCTCTTTGTTGATGCTTGATTCCATGTAGCTTGAGAGCCTAGTGCACCAAGTGTGACACCTCAAATGGTTCACACAACACCATAAGCACTTGGAATAACTTAGAGAGAAATTGGATCACTTCTAAAATCGGCTTGCCCTTCTTACACACTCTAGTGTCCGATTTTGACAAGAGTAAGGTGTTTATATAGTGTGTCATAATTAGGGTAAACCCTAATTGTCATGGCTTTCCATTTCCTTGGATCCATGGGTTCAAATACACCATGGAGCATCTTATGGGTTTTAGCCCAGCTTGATAATCCATGGAGCATTAGCCCACTATATAAGTATGGATGATTTACACAATCAACCCATATTTTTAATTAGTCTTCTTTTGATCACTTAATTAATTCTAAATTAATTCTTGATAAATACTAATTAAATAATCTTATTAATATATTAGAACTTATAATATATTAATAAGCCTTAAGTGTTATTTCTCTCATTTTAGTCTATCCAAGCGCATGATGCCATGCGTCCCAAATGGACCATGCCGGGTCGGGTCAAGTCTCACCAATTATAGTTATGGACTTAGAGATTAATCCAACATGATAATGGCAAGGAATTTACAAATCAACTCTTGAATAGCTTTTTAGTTCCAAGGGAATGAGTCACAACTGCTCGGCACCCTATACACACTACTAGAAAAACAACCTTTTACGACGCGCAATCAATGACACGCGCTGATAGAGGATACACATTTGTGCGTGCCCTAAAAATTGATGTCAGTTTTCCATAATATGAATCATAGAGGATACCCATTTTTGCGTGCCCTAAAATTAGTGTCTAATAATAAATAAATAAAAAACATGGAGGGCACCTTAAATAAAGTGTGTGTCGTCTAACCATGTCGCTTTATAAATTTTAATGAAACGCGCGTTTCATCCGAGGGGGAAATGAAATCCAAAAATTAAAAAGCCCGCTTTGTTTCCACCGACTGAAAACCCTAGCTCATCCCCGCCGACAACCCCCTTTCTTTCTTTCTTTCTTCTCTCTCGATTCTCGAACCTCCATTCACCTTCCGCCATCTTCTCCTTATTCGACCCTTCCGAGTGTCTCCCACCGCTGTCGACTTCCAATGAAAGACGGCCGTTCTTGGTGCTCTACCTCTATAACGATCGACAATCTCACCTGATCACCTCGCCTCACCTTGCTGGCAACCTCAGGTGTAGTTATCTCATGCCCGCTTCTCATTGTCAGTGACCTAAGCCCCGTTACATTGATCCATCGTCCCAAACTTTGGAAGAACTAGTGATTTTCTACGGACCACACAAAATCCTCCCAAAAATCAGACCAGCACATCCAACAAATCGATTGCAAGTAACCCGCTTCATAGATGCGTCTACTTCTCAGCTTCTCGGGCTCGAATCCATATTTCCCCATGTCAACACTCCATCATTTGTTTACTTAGCTTACTAAAATCATCAATCTCGTAGATTTTAGTTACAAACACCCAATTTTCTTCATCCTTTCTTCATCTTTAATAATTCTCTTCAATCGATCGATTTAATAATTCTCTTCATCTTTTCTTATATCTAATTTTCTATTGATTTTTTTACTGAGGTCTTTAATTTCTTCAATTGGCCTTACTCTAGTGGTTTTTAGTTCATTGTCAAATCTTCATCCTTACCCAATTTCTTCTCTCTATCTTTTTATGCATGATTCCTTTTGTGGTTTGTAAATGCACATAACGTGTTCGATATATTGCCTCATTGAAATTCTTTATTTTTTTTTTATTTAGATTTTGGTTCTGATCCTTATATTTCATGTTCGTGATCAAATGAGTAGCTTTAAGAAGGGTTTGAAATTAAACAAAAAAGAACCGGGCCATCAAACTTGTCCATGGCCCATCTTGTTATCAAGATCCAGAACCGGGCCAGCAACACCTCGGAGTGTCGGGAAGAGGAAGAGAGGCTCTAAATCAGCTGTTGCCAGAGGACAAACCCATAGTCCAGGTTTATTCCATTGTACACTCCGTACATTATCGAAAGGAAAAGACGACTTGCACCGTCAGATCCTAAGCTCCTCTCTGACAGTCCCTTGAAGAGAACTGTAAATAACCCATTCCACTGGGGCGGTAGGCAGGACTTCTTAAACCTGGCGATGGAGGTGAGAACCTCTGTGTAGCCCATGTTGTAAAACATGCTGTAGAACATCCCAACCGGAATCGTGTCCGGGTGAACTCGTGATGAGTCAGCTGCAAACCCTAACAAAGTGCAGAAACGGGGGCGAGAAATTGAAGTCTTGTGTTCTCCCACTTCAAAGAATACTCGGTCGACGGCCTTGTCGTAGTAAGCCGTCGCATAGACCTGAGATAAGGCCACCATTGGCACCGTTTCAATTCTTGACAGTGCAGGAGCAAGCTGGCAGTACTTGAGGCATTCTATGACCGGCGACATGAAGGGATCATACGCCAGTGGGTTCAGATCAATGAGTAGGCATTGCTGGGGTCGGATGGGAAGAATCTGAGAAGTTGCATGAACAGATGAAGATTCAGCCATTGTTGCAGGTTTGGGGAAGAAGATGACCGGGAGAGTGTTTGGAAGTCTTTTTGCTTTGGAAATTATGGAGGCAGTAAAGAGGTAAAAGGTGGTGTTGAAGGCTTTTTATAGTGGGTGATAGGAGAGAGAAAAATCGTTTCAAATCTCTTATGGAAATACGAAACGGGTTTTTGATTGACTGATTGGTGACAGTTGGGGCGTGCGATGATCACGTAGGAGAGAGAGTGTCAGATTCCTAGGATTACGCCGCCCAATAAGCGCCGGTTCAGAGAAAGGAACCGTTTCCATTTCCACACGCGCCTCTTATGCCAGATTGATGACGCTTCATTATCGCACACGCGTCCTTTAAGTGTCAGAAAAAGCGCGACCGTTTCAAATTCACGCGCCCTCCCTTTTTTTTTTACCGTCGTTTGAATTTCTATCCATTTAACTCCCGCTGAGTCAGCAACTTTTTGCCTTATCCTTTTTTTTTTTTTTTTTTTTTTTTTTTTTTAAACAGCTGTTTTCAATTAATGACCCACGTGGCTAATTTTTGACCACAACTTCTTTTGTAACCATCCAGTAATAATCCAGCCTGTAAAATAATTAGTAACGGAATTTTTGAAAATCTAGGATTTTCATGCAAAGAGTGTAAAAAAAAAGAAATAAAGCAACTCTTTTTAGGATAATCTGTGATGTCAATAATGGCACGAAACTGATGATCCCGGGCACGAATCTCTTTCTTCAAGGTCAAGAGAGACCTCAAAGTGTTAGTGTGGAATCCCGTTGAATGACGATCAAACATTTATTAAGAAATGTTGAAAGGCTTCTTTTAATTAGGTTAACTTGGGGTAGTTTCGCTTTGATTCATCAATTCAATTCTTGATATAAGAACGAAAGTGAACAAAGTACTTGTGAGACCGGTGTAGTCTGTTGAACAAGTAGATAGGATTTGATTTTAAAGTAGCTTGGATTAATATGAAATCTCAGATAAAAAATTAAAACTAGATCCCTTGGGAAGAAATGTTATGGTGTGTAACAATTTCATTGGAATCACGAAAAAAAATTTGAGATTCCATGAGGGTACATTCGTCAATTCATTAGTGAAATCTTGATCAAATTAATTGGTCACCGTCAATTCGTTGGTATTGAATTTTGGGTTTCACTCAGCTCGTAGTGGCACGAAACCAAGATCATAAACACAGATGTTGTGTAACCATAAACCTCAGTGGTAGTTTCTGAGAGTCTCAAGGGTTACAGTGATGAAACGAATGTAATGGAGAAGTGTAATGGAGAAGGTGTAAGAAAACATAGTACCTCTGCTGCGAAAATAAGGACCAAGCAGGAGACTCTTAACTCATGTGAGAAGAGAGTGAGGTAACTCACGATTAGAATAAATGAGTTAGCCTTATTGGGAAGACAAGGTTTGTGTATACCAGGTCATGAAGGCTATTATTCAAAATCTTATGAGGCTTGGGACACATACAGCAGCATGCTTCTAGGGACACTTAAGTAAGTCATCAAATATATCCCCATAAACGAATGAGCACACAAAGAAAAATAAATAAAATATTTTTGGAGTTTTCGAAATTTATAATAAAAATAAAAAAATAATAAATAAAAATAAAAAATAAGAGTTAAAATAAAATTAAGACCTAAACAACAAAAAAAAACTCTTGAAAAAAAAATGAAAAACCGAACCCGAACGTTCGGTTGGTTTTGGTTCTAGAAAATTTTGAAAAACCGAACCCGAACCTTCGGTTGGTTTCGGTTCCACAAAATTTTGAATAACCGAACCCGAACCTTCGGTTGATTTCGGTTCCACAAAATTTCGAAAAACCGAACCCGAACCTTCGGTAGGTTTCGGTTTTGGAAAATTTTGAGAAACTAAGGAATTTAGATATACAAGAAATAAATACTTTTAATCATAAAGAAAAACAAAACAGTACAAGAAATATACAGCATAGAAAAACTACCTTTGAAGTAATGAGCGAGTCAGATGGTTGAACCGAACCCGAACGTTCGGTTGGATTCGCTTCTTACGTTTGAGGTGGAGAGGTAGTGTGAGGTACTGACTCTGATTCCATCATTCCTAGCCCTTGCAATATTTTATTGAATGATGCTTCTGGAAGAGCTTTGGTAAAGACGTCAGCCAGTTGATCAGTGGTTCTTACGAAGTGAACTTCGACATTTCCATCTTCCACATGATCTTTGATGAAGTGATACCTCAGTGCTATGTGTTTGGTTTTAGAGTGTTGCACTGGGTTATGACAGATCCTAATTGCACTTTCAGAGTCACAATATAGTGGGATCTTCTTCATATTGAGTCCATAGTCTCGAAGTTGACTTTGGATCCAAATCACTTGTGATGTGCAGGATGCAGCGGCAATGTATTCCGCTTCGGCAGTAGACAGCGACACACATGTTTGTTTCTTGGATTGCCAGCTGACTAATTTCCCATCAAGAAATTGACAGCCACCAGTTGTACTTTTACGGTCGAGTCCACATCCTCCAAGGTCAGCATCAGAATAGGCTTGAACGAAGAAGCCTGAATTGGATGGATACCATAGACCTAAGGAGGTGGTTCGCTTGAGATAGCGAAGGATATTCTTTACTGCCAGCATGTGAGGATCGCGTGGGTTAGCCTGAAATCGAGCACAATAACACACAGAAAACATGATGTCAGGCCTGCTAGCAGTTAGATACATCAATGAGCCTATCATTTGACGATAGAGCGTGATATCGACAGCCGGTTTGTCTAGAGATGGGGTAAGCTTGGTGCCGAATGCCATTGGGACTTTGACTTTTGAGTCTCCCATCATTCCAAACTTCGCTAGGAGAGTTTTCGTGTAAGCTTCCTGATTGATAAAGATGCCTTCGGGTCCCTGTCTTATATTTAAACCAAGGAAAAAATTAATAGGATCCATTGAGCTCATTTCGAATTTAGTCTCCATCAACTTTCTGAATTCAGCTGTTAAGCTGGGATTCGTGGAGCCAAAGATGATGTCATCGACATAAATTTGAACTATCATAAGGTGGTTACCTTCCTTTTTGCGAAAGAAGGTTGGGTCAACCGAACCTTGTTTAAATTTAGACATCTTTAAAAATTTTGTAAGCGTTTCATACCAGGCTCTCGGAGCTTGTTTGAGGCCGTACACAGCTTTATCCAGAATATAGCAATGATTTGGATACTTTTTGTTCACGAACCCAGGAGGTTGCTCCACATACACAGTTTCTTCGAGTTCTCCATTGAGAAATGCACACTTGACGTCCATTTGGAAAACCTCAAAGTTTTTGTGAGCAGCATAGGCCAGAAATATTCTAACCGATTCTAGCCTAGCTACTGGAGCGAACGTCTCTTCGTAATCTATTCCTTCCTCCTGACAGTATCCCTTGACCACCAGACGAGCCTTGTTCCTTATGACATTACCTTCCTTGTCCATTTTGTTTCTAAAAACCCATTTAAGACCAACAACCGAAGCATCTGGAGGAGTTGGAATGAGGCGCCAGACTTTGTTCCTTTCAAACTCGTTCAGTTCGTCTTGCATTGCTTCAACCCAATCAGAGTGATCGAGGGCAGTGTTCACTGTCTTCGGTTCAACTTTTGATACGAATGAGTTAAACATACAAAACTCTACCTTTGAAAATAAGGATGTCTGTTTTGCCTTCAGTTGAGATCGGGTCAAAACCTTCTCAGATACATCACCAACTACTTGAGAGATAGGATGATCTCTGGTCCATTTGGTGAGAGGAGGGTAATTCGGATCGAAGGTTGGATCTAGTTCAGCGTTGATCATCTCTTCGGGCTCAGATTGGCTATCGTAATCAAACGCCATATCATCATGCTCCCCCTCAATTGATAAGTCTTGAGAAACATGAGGTTCAGGAGTTACTTGTGCTGTTGGACTTTCAGGCGTTGAAGCACCTTCGTTTGGAGGGGCATCTTCGGTTGGAGAGGCACCTTCGGTTGGTGAAGGACCTTCGGTTGAAGTAGTAGAGCTTGGCTCCCTCTGGACTTGTGAGCTTGGCTCCCCCTCGACATGAGAACTTGGCTCCCCCTCGACTGAAGCAGTGTTCGTTGGAGATTCATCAGTGGGCGATTCTCCTTCATGCATTCTTTTTGCAGCATCTTCGACAATTTGCTTCATATGATAAATTTTGTTGTCAGCTGCACCTGCTTCTGAGAGAGAAGCTTTTTCCGGTTCGTCAAAGAGTTCCAGAAAATTCTCGTACAAATTGGCAATCGAGACTGTGACTTGGCCAGTTTGAGGAAAGATTTCCCTGGCAGCGTCATCTATGGCCTGTAGTTTCTTGACATAGCTATCGTCGAAGGTCACATAGTATGTCTCTTCAATCCTTCTTGAACGTTTGTTTAGGACCCTGTACGCCTTGGATGTGAGTGAGTAACCCAGAAAGATTCCCTCGTCGGCTTTGACATCAAACTTGTTGCGGTGTTCTTTAGAGTTAAAGATGAAACACCTTGAGCCAAACACATGGAAAAATTTCACATTGGGTTTTCTGTTATTTATTATCTCATATGGTGTGAGCTTGAATCGCTTATTGAGATAGGACCTGTTCTGTGTATAACAAGCAGCAGAAATAGCGTCAGCCCAAAAATAAAGAGGTAAGGAAGCGAAACTTAACATAGTTCGGGCAGCTTCACACAAGGATCGGTTTTGTCTTTCGACTATTCCGTTCTGTTGTGGTGTGTAGGGAGCTGAGAAATTATGACTAATTCCCTTTTCTGCAAGAAACTCTTCAAACTCCTTGTTCTTGAATTCGAGACCATTGTCGCTCCTGATGTTTCGAACGACCTTCTTGAGCTGGACTTCAATTTGCTTGATAAACACTTTCAGCTTTTGAGTCGCTTCAGATTTGAGCTTTAGAAAGAACACCCATGTAAATCGTGAGAAGTCATCAACGATAACAAGAATATACTTGCTACCAGCGATGCTTTCGATAGATGAAGGACCACACAAATCAATATGAAGCAATTCGAGTGGTTCAACAACTTTTGTGTTAATTACGGATGGGTGACTTTGACGACTCTGCTTTCCCATTTCGCATGCAGCACACAAATGCTCTCTGTCAAACTTGAGCAATGGAAGGCCCCTAACATGACCTCCAGTGACAAGTCGGTTGATATCTTTGAAATTGAGATGAGAGAGTCTTCTGTGCCACAACCAACTTTCGTCGGATTGAGCTTTGGATAACAGACATATGGCTGGGTTTCCTTTGATGGGTTTCATGTTCAGAGGAAACATTTCACCCTTTCGCTCTGACTTCAGAATCACTTTCTTTGTCTTTTTCTCTATGATTTCAGAACCTTCATCATCGAATGAAACCTTGAGACCTGTACCTCCAACAAGCTGAGATACACTGATGAGGTTGTGTTGGAGTCCTTCCACATATGCCACATTCCTTATTGTAAAGTCACCATTCGTTATCATCCCGTATCCCTTTATGGTGCCGAAAGAGTTATTTCCAAACTTGACGTTGCCACCATTAGCAAGAGATCTGTATTCCCTGAGCTCCTCTTTCCTCCCTGTCATGTGACGCGAGCAGCCACTGTCGATGTACCATTCTTCGTCAAACTGCTCGTCACTCATAACCTGCAAAAATTAAGCAGATTTAGGAACCCAAAGTTTCTTGGGTCCATGTGAGCTTTTCATGGTAACTAGAATAGTAAGAGAGATGTCAACTAGATATGTTCGTTTTATTAGAGTTGTTTCATCTTTCTTTTTAATGGTGAAGACTTTTATTTTGTTAGAATTGGGTGTGTTCGTTTTGAACTCTGATTTGGATTCATCGACCTTCTGCTTTCCTATCTGTTCAGCTGAGGAATGAGGTTTTTGAGAACCAACGGAATTAACTTTAGAGCAAGATGGAGACGAGTGGGTGGAAGTAAAAGAACGAGAAGAATTAGGAAGAGAGGATTTGGATGGAGATGTCTTCCTGGCTGATGACTCTAGGTGACCCTTTTGCTTTTGATCGTTGGAGGGGTTGACCTTCGAGTCTTGTTCTCTTTTGATTTCTGAGCCGAACCTCTGTGTTCGGTTGGAGTTGTTCTTTGAACCGAACCTTTGGTTTCGGTTGAAATACTTTTCAGAACCGAACCTTTGCTTTCGGTTGGTATTTTCTTGCGAACCGAACCTTGGCTTTCGGTTGTTGGAACTTTCAGGCTTTCTTACAGGATTGTTTTCATACTTCAGATTCTTATCCTGGTGTGAATAGTATGCATTCTGGGAGTGCCAGAATTGTTTCCTTTCAGAAAGGTTTTTCCTGTATCTTTGGTTCCTTTCTATCTTCTTATCCCTCATCTGCTTAGGTTGATGATAAACATTCGCTTTCGTTTTTGTTGTTACCTTGGCTGGTTCCTTTTGAACTTCAGGAGTTTTTCTTTGAGCCGAGGGAGCAGAGGGAATATCTGAAGAAGATTCAGTTTGCACTGAGGAAGTGGAAGGAGTATCTGATGAAGTTTCACTTCGAGCTTTTGGTGTAGAAGGAGTGTCTTCTTTTGCTGAATGATCATTCTCCTGAGGAATATCTTTTGTACCACTGGTACTTGGTTCACTGAAGTTATCCGGCTTATTTAATGGTTCAGGGATATATCTTCCTTTGCTCATCCAGGAGGTTCTTTCAGACAAGCCAACTGTTTCGTTTGCATTATCAATAGGAGCTTCCCAGAAGTACTCATCACAGCCATCAGCATTGTCTTCATTAACAATAGCTGTGAGTTCAGTTGTTTGATGTTCGGTTACTCCGGTCACCTTATATACCTGATTCGGGGTGGTCCTGACCTTTTGATACACAACAACTTTTACTACTAATTTCGGGGACTTCTGTTGGGACAATCTAGCGAATTCCACAGAATTTTCAGAAATAAGATTTTTGTGGTTTTCAGTTTCGCTTTTAACGAATTCTGAGCAGTCAACCGTATCCTGTACAGAAATTTCACTCATGTTTTCGTCCTCGTTAAGCTCAGATGCATTTTCAACATTGATTTTCTTTTCTGAGCTTACGTTGGCGTTTAGAGAGTCAAATTTTTGCATGGTTTCGGTTCTCAGTTTAAGTCTGCGTTTTCGTCCAAAAGATTTTTGAGCATGTCCTTGTGGTCTTTGGATTTAATGAAGGACTCAATTTTGTCCAGTCCATACATGTAAGTTGGATTGACATCATCAGACGATATCACACTCTCACATTTGTAGGCTTCGGCATCGATTTCATCCTCCTTAAATTCTAGGAAGGGCAAAATCATGCGATGGATCTTTTGGCCTATCTCACAATCCAAGTGCAGTTGAGTAATATTGGAATATAAACGTTTAGCTATTAAACAAAAAACATTTCGTTGTTTTAACAATTTCAAATTGTCTCTCTGCAAATAAATGTTTTCGTCTTTAACTTTAACTAATTCCGACTCTTTTAACTCAATCCACATTCGCCGCTCCTCACTCTTCGACGCCACCCTGCTTAATTGATCAGTCAGGTTAGAATTGGTGACTCGAGTTTGAGTTAAGCTACTATCTAAATGAGAAATTCTTGTATTAACATTTTTTAGTTCTTTCTCATATGAGGATGATGGTACTTTAGATGAAATAAAAACAGATTGTACCTTCTTTATCAGTTCATCGAGCTCATTGAACTGCTGGCTGAGTGGTTTGGCCGTAAAGCACATATCCTCCTGCACCTTCGGTCCATTGCTTCCTCCATCGGTATTGTATCCCCTCATTTGAGATACGTCAGTCACCATGAAGCATTTTCCACCACTGCTTTCCTCCTTAGCCACATAAGCCTTTCCATGAGTAGGCTTCCTCACTTCTTCGTCTTCTGAGTCAGTAGACCAAACTTCTGTGCTACCGAACTCATCGTCATTAACCGAACCCTGCACAATAAGAGCATTAATAGAAGGGTTAGTGGTAGACTTCTTCTTTCTCAACTCATCCAATCTCTTCTGCAGCACAGCTTCCTCATCATTTCCATCGTCCTTTTCAGCCATCTTCTTAAGAACACAGTCCTTAGCATAGTGGTTCTTGCCACCACAATAGAAACAGCTTACTCCGGAATCGCCATCTGCTTTCGGTTCCTTCTTGGGCTCCTCAGCTTTCGGTTCATTGTTCGCTTTTTCCGAGCTGTAACTCCCCTGCCAGTTTCGGTTTTTGTTGCTGGGGAATCTCTTCTTTATGAACCTCTTAGGATTGGATACCATCATGGCATAATCCTCAGTTGTGAGGTCATATTCTTCCAAGTTGAGCTCTTCATCCTCCATCACAGCTTTACTTTTAGATAGGAGGGCCAACGAACCAAGACTAGAGACAACATTCTTCTCTTGAACCACAATCTTCTCTTGCGACTTTAGAATACCCACCAGTTTCTCCAAAGAGTAAGATTTAAACTGTTCATGGGCTTTGACTGTGGAAACAACTGCTCTCCATTCAGATCTCAGTCCGTTCAAGAAAGTAACCTTTTGTTCGATGAGCTTCCTTTCAATGTCGTGTTTGATCATCTTGCTGAGAAGATGATTGAAGCGATCAAACGTCTGGGTCACTGTTTCTTCGGCCCCTTGCCTGAATTCACCAAACTCAGATAGAAGCAAGGTTTGGATGGAATGTTCAAGATCTTCGTCTGTGGAATACAGTTCGCGAAGTCTATCCCATACTTCCTTCGCCGTAGTGCATGAGCTGACCAGTCTGAATGTGTCGGACTGAAGGGCGAATCTGATCAACCTTAGCGCCTTAATATTGCACTGGAATTTGTCTTTTTCATCTTGCGCAATATCCGTCACGTCCTTAAGCAGATTGTTGTACTCTTTTTGCGTCTTAATGATTCTAGATGTTGCAGAATGTGAAAACGGTCCATTGATGATGGCTTCCCAGATGAGATAACCATTGTCCTCCGATCCAATCACGTAATCTTCAAAATGATGCGCCCATACTTCATAGTCATGGGTGTATAAGATTGGAATCTTTGTCGTCGAACTGATGCTGTTGGATATATTAATAGGGTTTGATTGTGTCGCGTCCATTATGATCGTAAAAACCTGTTCAAAGATCAGACTTGTAATAAAGCAGATTAGGGCAAAACAATAAATATTAAGATACGTCAATTAAGATGACGGCTCAATAAATATCGATGATTGCGGAAAAACCCTAATGGAAATCTTTTTCACAGAAAAGATGTGTATCGATTACACAGCCTCTTGCTCTGATACCAATTGATGGGATTAAAACAACTTTTAATCTATGAAGATCGATTAGATCTTGAACAAGTATATGAATATGAAACAGTAAAAACGTAATAATAAGAACAAACAGCTTGAATCAAACGTGTCGAATGATTAAATAAAATCCTTAGAAGAGCTCGATTAAGAACATCAACTGTAAAGGATTAGAAGATTACAAGAACGATTACAGAAAAATATTGTACTCTTGATCAATCGCTATATCGATAATCTCTAGAATCTTAACCTAATATGCATGCAAGCATTTAACTTAAATACTATACATAAAAGGCTCTCGGTTGGACAGGCCCAAACCGGAGAATACAAGGCTAATACACACGAGCCCAAAAGACGCAACAACAAAACTATCTTTAGCCCAACATTAGGGATATCAAAGGAAACAAGTAAATGAGGGAAAGGTTGTAAAATGCTAGGGCTTAGTAGGTTTTGTTTGACCATCTCTTATGGACATTTAGATTTTTTTTTGTAGTACATAATATCCATTATATTCTTGATTAAATGTCAGAAATTTAATAACGCATGTTATATGGTAGTTTTATTAACAACAAAGTTTTGGGTTTTTTAGTTTGATTTTTTTTCATATAAAAAAAACAAACCAAATCAAAAATCATGTTCTGGTGAAAATAACTTCAAAGTGCTCATCACTTAAATCGTCATCTCATCCCTTAGAAGACATGTAAGTAATTTTCCTTTGGAGAGGAAATAGCTGTGCTGAAAGATTAGTGCAATTCCCTCCTACACCTCCATCAGCCCTCATAGGAGGCTACAAAGATCGCTGTGATGGATTATTCCAATTTCTTTACCTCCCAATTGTTGCTTCTTCCACACTTGACCAAATGAAGGTCTCTAGAGGCCTTGAAGTTACTTGCTAATTGATATATCAATTTCATAATCTTATTAATGCAGGAAGTGTTGCACATTAGTTATTATAATTATATTAATTAAATTTAATGAATCGATACAATGTCTGTTGGTTGCAGTCAATTTACTTTTATACCCCTTTACAGTTTATTGCTGCAACTAGTTTTCAAATAATCCCTGTTGATACCCAATATCATGTGAGTATCTTTTTCCTAGTTGAAGTAATACAATTTTAGCATACAACAACTTACATACATCTATTTTCATTTTATAACATCATAGTTTTATATTTTTGTATTACAAAGATGTACTTTTTTTCATTTTAAGGCATTGTTATAGTTAAGAAATCACCCAGGTTTTCTTTCTTTTGGCATTGGCTAGAACTCACAAAACAGACAATTTATATCTTTTTTTAAACTTTCTTCATTCATACTTCCTGGAGTGTATGAGGTACATTTTTCTATCTTCCGTGGATCTTGTTGAGTTCTATTTCCTATATCATTGCTAATTATTTCTGTTTTCGAGAGAAATTGCAACATAAATTGTAGTTACTTACAATTGTTGAAGATTACTTATTTTTTATTGTGTTACAGGATTGTGAATTGCTTTATCTTGCTGAATAAGAACCTGTGTAGGTATCCATTGACATGTGTTATGTGCACTATACTTAAGACAAGAGGTCATTTTAGTCATTTCCTTCTCTTTTCTCAGGGTGACAGTATCCTAGCAGATTCAGGCACAGAGCAACTGGAGTTTTTTATGTTGATGTTGGTGGGATTGTGTTATGTTGACGGTGCAAATAGTCTTTCAAATCCCTTTGAGCAGGTAATTGGCATTTTGATGGTGAATTAGCTCCTAATAGAATCTCTGCTATCATGGGTGTGAAAGAGCTAAGAAAAATTGCCGCTTTGAGAAGGTATTGGCATTTTGACTTTTTTCTATTACCCTCTGACTTTGACTTTCTTTTTAATTTTTATGCACCATTCTTAATATATTTGATTTAGTTTTCTAATTTAGTAGGAAACCCAATCTTGATCCTTTTGATATTCTATTTGATGAGCAGGGCCTAGAGGTCACATTCCCTTAAAGAACAATGCGACCCATGAATTCTTTCAACATATTGCAATATTATTCAGCCTTTTAGGGCTTAATGCTTCATTTTTCCTTCAGTTTAATAGCAACATACTTTCATGGATTTTTTTGTTTACATTAGTATCCCACTTCAGTATTTTCTTATTATGGGGGTGTAGGTCAAAAGTTTTGGGTAGAGTTGGAGGTTGAGCTTGTCAATACCACATGAGCTGCGAAGACTACTTGGAAAATAAGGTTTTTCACTTGTTTCTTAAGTTGCCTACACAAATTTGTTGTGTTATGTAGTAATAAAATTCTTTTCTTTCTCAATTGAAAACTCAATTGAAAAGAAGGTTTAAGAGATCAGTAATTGGATTGGGGTGGTGGGTGGGTTTGGATTAAAATTCTTTTCTTTCTCAATTGAAAACTCAATCTGAAAATTATAGATAAGTCATAGTATTTTTATTTCAACCATCGACTAATTTGTAGTTGTGTACAACGAAGAAAGAGGGGCTACTTGGCACTTGTTTGCGGAAATGCACTATGAAATCAATAGCCTGACCAACTGATGCCATCATCCACAGCCATAGCCATAGCCATAGCCATACGAAAGAGAATCAATAACTAACTGAACTGGAAGGAGTAATATAAAATAACAACCTATTTCCTCATACTGAAGAACAACATTATACCATGTTTTCCAACTCAAGGTTTAGGGTTACATCACACATCATTTTTGCACAATTTCAAGGATTTTGTACTGCTAACATCGTGTGGATTCATTTAGCTGAACATTCATGAGTCAATTAACATTACTCAAAAAGAAAGGCGTATTCAAAGAAATCTAGACAGACACAATTACAGATATCTATCTAGACAAGAGGAGGGTTATCGGTACTCTTCTATGTAGGGGTTTGGAAGTTCCTCATCTTTAGCTGGTCTTATATCTGTATAGGTCTGAACCAATTTAGCATGTCATCATATATACTGCAAGTGTAGAAACTAAAAAAATAAATTATTTTCCCTAAGCATCAGTACATATATATATATATATATATATATATATATATATATATATATATATATATATATCATTTAATTCATCATGCTTTCAAATAATTAGGATGAAAGAAGCATTACTTTTTTATCTTATGATATAGTAAGGGATTGAGTGTCATGTAGCACTTACATCTATTAAATTAAATTACTTCTTAAATAAATAGTGCAGAAAGCCCCTTCGCTCCCTCCCTCCAATATTTATTGTACTTTCTCCAAAACAGAAACACATTAAGAAAGCACGAAAGAATAGAAAAAAATTTGGAAATCTTATGCTACCGACCAATTTCAAGAAGTAAGCAGAATGTAACTGAGTTGTGTTTCTGGCCACCACTCTAATCTTAATGGTAGCAGTTGATGATTTCATAACTATACTAACAATAATAGCCTCTAACCACTCTAAATTTTATGCTACGGACTGATTCTTTAGAAGGATCTGGAATCTGTCAAAGGAATTGGAATTTGAAGGAATTATTATCTATTCCGCCTTTGGTTGGCAGAAATGGGAAGAATTTCAATTTCATTTTTTTATGTTTCTATTTTGTTTGTTGTATCTTTTGTCAATTGATTTGGGATTTAAAATGTGACTTTGACAACATTACCATTTTCTAACTTTTCATCTAAAAAAATTTTATAAACAAGAAAAGAGATATCTAAGTTAAGGTTGGTAGATTGATACAACAACATTTTCTTTTGGTTTGTATAAGAATTTGTCGTGATTTTTTCATACCATTTATGTGTTCATTTCAAAATTTGCAGCTGCTGCAGCTGCTCCTATTCCTTCAGTAGGGAAATAATCATTTCAATGTATTTCGTCCTCCTTTCCTCTCCCAAAGTGAAAAAGTTTAAACATCATTTATCCGAACCGGGCACACACACAGTTGATGGGAAAATACGAAACTAGTTGCTTGTTTATCCTTTTTCTTTTTGGTTCTTTTTAGTGGTCAATTGCATTCCCTTATTGTGTGTCTAGTCAACACTATAGTAACACTTGGTAGAGAATCGTTAGAGGATTGTAGTGTTAAGTAGGACTAGTTGGGTGGGGTTTTGTTGGTTGGTAAATTTGTTGACTGTATCTAGCAGGTTTTAAGTGGTTTGTTTGTTCCTTTTGTTTCAGGCAGAAGTGGAACTTAATTTCCAGAAAAGAAGGGGCCATGGAATCTTTTCTTTGTTACATCCAAGGTACAGCGGTGTGTTAGGCAAAGCTCTAGACTTGGCTGCTAGATTGAGCAGGGATGTGGTTAGTAGTTGAGTTAAATCAGATGTTTTGTTTCAAATAATAGTTATATATTTAGTTTTCCCTTTGATAGTTTAATGTTAGTTTGGTTCAGATAACTGTTGAGAAGGTTCTTTTGAAACAAAGCAATAGACGGTATGAGCTTCAAGGCGAATATGTGTTGCCCAGGTCACGGCTGGAAAAGAAACAGGAAAAGGGAACTTACTAAGAAGAGAAATGGTTGGTAATTTAGGGAGTGTGATATCTTCTATGGGTCGCAAGAGAATGAGGCTTGAGGTTCCACGTGCTGAAATTGATGAGATGCTTCCACTTAATAGGCTTGTTTCCCGAAGTACCGATCCAACTCTTCAGTTTAGATCAAAGGTCATCCTCATTCATTCATTCATTTATTAAGTTTTACTCTATCATCCAAACCCAAAAAGCTCTCATCTAATTCTAATGTCTTCTATGTGCAAAACACATGAGAATGAATAAATGAATGCGCTCTACAAAAATATAGCAAACACAACCAATCCTAATCTTGTTCATATACCATAAGAGAGTAAAGTAAAGCAGGTTGCATTCCCATACATCGGTTTGGTAAACAGAGTAAATAAAGTAGGTTTCTATTTGTGGCAAAGCTCTATCTAGTCTAGGGGTATATAAATATTATATAATTTTAGTTGATGTTGTTCCCCATTACCCTAATGTTGATCTTGCATTGGGAGATATACGTGATGCAAAGTATATCAAGTCTGACTACCCATGTGTCCCATTGGAGGAAGCTCAAGGTTCTTTACTTCTCTTACACTATAATAATCCATCTTCACACTTATTTTGTAGTTATGTTTCTTTTTTTTGCAGGCAATATAGATACTTTGAGCAAGTTCATACATTTAGAGTCCTTGAGCGGTGTTACTATGGAAGAGTGGAGACAAGTGAGGCACACATTTAAAAAAATCAGCACAAATCATGTTTACAGTGAGGCACACATTAGGTTATTAGAACTATTAGTTTGTAAATTTTTGTTACAACTTCTATTGATTTGTTTTATCTTTCCATGGAACGATTATTTATATGACATTAAATTTATGCAATGGATTCTATTTTTTGTATATGATATTTTGTTTTCTATTATGAAACATTAAATACAAATTTAATTTGAAAATAAGTAAATCTATAAATAATATTTTTTTTTAACATTTGAAATTATGATACGCAAAAACGTGTATCATCTTCATTTATGACATGGCCTTTCTTGACAGGGGCTTTCTTGATACGCATTGCGTGTCATTAACACGCGCATCGTAAGGTTACGACACGCGAATGTGTGTCGTCTTTCATTATGACAGGGTCTTCCTGGATACGCATTGCGTGTTGTAAACGCGCGTCGTAATTGCGCGTTATAAATGAGCGTCGTAAATGCGCGTCGTCTCTCTTTATGACAGGGCCTTCCTTGACGCGCATTTGTGCGTCGTCTGAGCCTTTTACGACGCGCAATGAGCGTCGTAAAAGGCTGTTTTTCTAGTAGTGACACGACAACGAAACGGAGTAGTAGAGAGAAGAAATAGAACTTTGGTTGAAGCGGCTAGATCGATGTTCAAATTTGCCAATCTACCTCTCTACTTCTGGGCAGAAGCAGTGGTACCCACATTCTTTGTTCCAAATCGAAGCATCATTAGTAAACGCCTCAACAACACTCCATATGAAGGTCTTAGCAATCGAAAACCCAACGTTCGATTCTTTCACCTTTTTGGTTGCATATGTTTTGTGATAATTTACAAGGATCAACTTAACAAGTTTGCACCAAAGTCAGATGAATGCATTTTTCTGGGCTCCTCAACCAACAAAGTTGCATATAGGGTTATCATACGACATCCAGACTGATAGTCAAAAGTTTTGATCTTAAGTTCAACGACTATTATGTATGCATCACTGCTCCTTCCATTGAAACAAACTACATTATGGAAAGTGATATCCCTATCTCCTCCGGTCGATTGAACATAGTAGATGTTAACTATGATGACCTCTTTGATCCCCCAGAAACAACACATCTCTCAGAAATCTTGTCTGAGGGGACATCATTCAATACTTCCATCTCGGCGGTTGAGGGGGAAAGACCAATTCCTATGGAAGTAGTAACCGCAGAGGTTCCAGTAGTTAAATATTTTGAGTTAGTTCCTACCTGCTGACCTGTTAGGTTATGGTATACTACAACATCCTATAGTGCACATACAACCCTAAATGATTTGGATCTATATTTTCTCTAATTATACATGCAATATCGTTTCCAAAGCTTTAAGCCTACAACTAGCATGCAATTGACATAAGCAATATAAAATACTAGTTAGGAGTTTACCTCTTCATGTAGCTTGTAGAACTTGTTGTATTTGGCCTTTAAGAACTTAGCACCAATAGTGTGAATGCCTCAAATGGAATCACAACACACCTTGGACAAATAATGACTTTTGAGAGAGAGTTCCTTGCTCTAAAAACGCCTCATATGAACTCTAAGAACATAGGTCACAATTTTGGCTATGGAGCAACATATATTGTAGGATTCCAAGGGTCACGGGTAAACCTTAATCCATACCCATGGGTTTATGATCCATGGTTCATTTGGCCCAACTCTTTATGTATCAATACATAAACTTAGTCCAACATGGATCATAAGCCCAAACATTATTTACACAATTAGTCCCCATTGATTTAATTAGTCTCTTTTGATCACAAAATTAATTCCAAACTAATTCTTGATCAATACTAATTAAATAATATGATTTCATATTAATATATTAGAACTTATAATATATTAATCAATCATAAATAACCTCTTCTCGAAAGTCCGTCCTATCAAATTGTCCTGGTGATATGCAACCCAAATGGACCATGCTACTCTCGGGTGAAGTACATACCAATTATAGTTATGGGCTTAAACACCTAATCCAACAGTCTGCCACTTGGATAAGTCTAATAACTATTATTACAAGTATGACTCCACAACCCGACTAGCAATCGTAGGTCTTAAAAGCCGATGTCGACCTCTGACCTAGTCAATGACGCGTCCATTAGATATGGGATCATATATTCCACCATTCTAGATATCATATAGACTAACACATGGATTTTAATCATTCTCTCCGTCCATCTGTTGTTTCTGGATTCCCAATATATGACGACCGACTAATTTGAACAAATCAAATCAGTCCAGGCTTGGCCAAGCACTTAGTGGTGTACTCACTAAATCATTGAAGGGCCCACAAATAAACTTCAACCCAATTTCTTGCTTGTACTTACTCACCAAATTACACACAACAATATGTTTTATAACACCAACTTACTAGTGCGTTTACATATGTCAATATGCAACCAACTGACAACTACAACTCACATGTCTCTGTTTCAAGAATATAAGATATTATCGTCTCACAATCACTCGTGATAAAATCCATGACGTAATTCGGATGAGCATGGGTTGAATCCAATACTTGAATCTTATTCAAGGAGTACTCATGAACACTGCAACAACCTTGCCCTAGAAAAAATATAGACCCATTCATGACAGTCTTGCCTCAATACCTACTTCCAAAGTATGATCGACTGTGGATGGTTTGAATAACCTACTTATTCGGGAAGTAAAAACATGCAACGTGAAACACAAGAATAATACTAATCCTATATGGCCCCAAAACTTTTGAGTGCCATACTGATTACTCATTACTCGTTGTATAATGTTTCTATTTATCAACTTAATACTTGAATTAAAAAACAATAGATATGCCATGCTCCAAGCATGCACACTATGTTTGTCTATGGTCTTGACTTTGTGAAATAGATCAATTGAAAAACATTTTAATGATGCTCATTTCATAATTCCAAATCTTTATCGTAAATGTAAGAATATCAAATTCTTGCCATTTACTATAATCTATTAGATTCTAAACTTAAATGCAATGATCCTCTAGTAATGACTATGCACAAAAGTTACAAAGACTTGGCAATAGACATTATAAAGTATTCCAATGGACAGAAATTCCATGGAAATGAAGTCTCAAATTCAAAGTACATTCCTTAGAACATCCTTTTTGCATTAACTTTTCTAATCTTACACATACTTAAAGAATAACTTCCACTTATGGAAACATTTCCGTATTCCCATTTTGAGCATCACTTCTGAAAAAGAGGTACCTCTTCTCAGAGTATGTCAATATGGTCCTTTCCATAATTTAAAATATATTTCCTGTTGAGTCTAGGAGTTGCGTCATTGGGCTTATTAGCTTAGTCCAATGTTATCACGGTTTGGGCCTGTCCAGCTGTGTTTTTGATATTAGGGTTTAGTATTTATGGTGCATGAATGCATCGTCTTTTGTACGGCCTCAATTATTATTTCTTTTATTATACTGTAACCCTAACTCACCTCTACATTAGAAGTTTTTCGTCGAGCTCTTCTGAGGTGTTGCAATTTTAATCATTCAGCACTTGTTTGATTCATTATGTGTTTGTGCTTTTTATTCTCTTTCTAATTTATTTGTTAAGAATCTAAACGATCTTAAAAGAGTTTTCAACTCATCAATTGGTATCAGAGCAGGAGGCTGTGTAAATCATACACATCTGTTTTGTTTGAAAATTACATTCTTTGGGTTTCTGCTTTTATTGAATCTGTTGAGATGTCATCCCTTTATTTACATTTCTCATAGATCTTGATATTACCCTATTTCAATATTTTCAAGTCTGGTTCTTGACAAATATTCAAAACAGGTCATCATGTCTCACGATGATTCACAACAAAACCCATCAACATATCCAACAACATCAGATCTACTACGAGAATCCTGATCTTATATATCCAAGATTTTGAAGTTTGGATGCATCACTTTGAAGACTATGTTCTCGGTTTAGAGGAAAATGGCTATCTAATTTGGGAAGCAATCACCGTGGGTCCTTTTTCTCATACTGGAACCGAAAGAATCATCAAGACTCAGAAGGAGTCTAATCGGCTGATGATTGACATGAAAGATGTTGCTAAAGACGAGAAGGACAAGCTACTTTGCAACATTAAAGCTATGAGGATGATCAGATTTGCCTTGCAATCAGATACTTTTTGTTTAGTTAGCTCATGCACAATGAAAAAACAAATTCGGGATAGGCTTTAGGAGCTTTACTCCACTGATGAGGATCTGGATCATTCAATTCAAACTCTTTTGCTTTCGGAATTCGATGACTTCAAGAAAACGCAAGAAGAAAAACTCATCCAGGCGTTCGATCGGTTTAATCATCTTCTAAGAAAGATGATCAAGCACGGAATCGGAAGATAAGTGCTAGAATAGAAGGTAAATTTTATGAATGGCCTAAGACCCGAATAGATGGCTATGGTTTCGACTATGAAAACTGATGAACAATTCAAAACCTATTCATTGGTAAAGCTTGTGGGAATACTCAACTCACATGAGAATGTAGTGACTAATGAAACAAAAGTAGTTTCGGGTACGGCATCTTTGGCCCTTCTCTCAAAGGGAAAGAACGTGGATAAAGAAGAAGAATAGTTGGATCTTTCTGAATGTGATCTGACAAATGATGAATATGCTTTAATGGTCTCTAATTCCAAAAAGTTTGCTCGTAAAAAGTTCCCTACCTCCAAGAACCGAAACTTGAAAGGAAGCTACAGTTTGAAAAAGGCGAAAGAGGAAGTTAAAAACACTCCTCAGCATGAAGAAGCAAACAAGGAGAACAAGCTTGTAGGTGACTCCAGATATGACTGCAATTTCTGTCACGGCAAAAATCACTTTGCCATAGCTTTCATGTTAAGGAAGTTGGCTGAGAAGAAGGATGGAGAAGATGATGAAGCATACCTTTCACGCAAGCTGGAGGAAATAAAGAAGAAGAAAACCTCAAACAATACTATGAATGCTTTAACTATGCAGGAAAACATTGTTGATGATGAGTTCGGAGGCATAGAATTCTGGTCTACAAACTCCGAAGATGAAGAAGTTCGCAAGCCCACGCATGGCAGGGCTTTTGTGGCGAAGGAAGGTAACTCTAAGTTTGCTGGAAGATGTTTGATGATGACTGCTGGAGTATCACAAAAGAGTGGCTACACTACCGAGAGCAAAAGTGAGGAAGCTATGGAAAGAGAAGATAGATGCTTCGCTGCTAAACCGATGGGTGAACAGATTAACGAATGTGATAAGTTGTTCAAGAAGGTACAATCTATCCTCAAATCTCTGAATACTAGTTAATAACTATGAAAAGGAATTAAACGATTTAAAATTCAAGTTTTCTAGTTTAAGTGGTAGTCTAAAACAAAATTGCCTAGAAAATTCTAACCTAACTGATCAAATCAGCAGGGTGTCTTCAAAGAGTGAGGAAAGAAGGATATGGATAGAGCAGAAGGAAGTGGAGTTAGTTAGGAAGAAAGAGGAAGTAATTTATTTGCAACGTGATTATTTGAAGCTTTTGAAACAAAGAAACATTTTTTGCTTGATTGCTAACGTTTATATACTAATATCACTCAATTGCATTTAGAATGTGAGATCGGTAAAAAGATTCATAAAATGATTTTGTGTCACACCCCAAAACCAGAACGGCGGAAACGTTCTGGGGTGGATGACGTCATGTCAAGTATCACAACACATGCATATAGTAATCAAAGTACAACAAAACATTTCATTAATAGTAATAATTTTAAATCGTTACATTACAAGGTATCAAAGTAATACAAGTAAATATAATAAGTACAACAAGGTACTAAGCCATCTTCATCAACAGCTCCGGGGATGTACATGTCTAATTGATGAACTGAGAATACAAGTTATTTGAAAAGCGAGTATCAGCATTTTTACAAATGCTGGTGAGTTCATAAGTATTTAGTGACATTTATTCAAATAATTTTATAAAGTAGTAGTTTAAGTGTTTATTGTGTATTAGAGTTCTTTCCAGAAAATCCTATATTTTCTTTAATAAAAGCAGTCTTCTACCATGACTGGTCAGTGTTATGTGGTAAAAAGTAGTTTTCCCTTAATCTCTATCATTATCAAAATACTGAATTTGATTATTAAAGAAAGCAAGAGACAACAGGGAAATAACATATGCCTCAGTAGTTAGGACTGTTGACTAAGGCAAAGGAATCATAGACTCCAGGAGAGTATCAAACGAACGACACGCCTGTTTCAGTCTAACAAGTAGAGACTCAGACCCCAGAAGGTACCAAATGAAAGGCACAGCTAGTAAGGTCTAAAACAGTGAATACACACCACAGACAGCATCAAATGAAAGATGCGTCTTGCAAGGTCAAAACAGAGAAAACAGACCCCAGACAGTATCAAATGAAAGATACGTCTTGTAAGGTCAATACAGTGTGACTCTGAAAAAGAATTACCAGCGTACAGTGTAAATTGCTGGCGAAATACCGTTACCTTAAGGCCAATGAATTATAAGGTAACCCGGGATACTCGTAACCGTATTGACTAGAGTACCAGACGCCCTACAAGCGTCCAAAATATGACATTTGTCACCTGTTGGCTTGGTAGGCTGGGACTGTAGCTAGCAGTCTGGGTGCGGGGTTGTCAATCTCGTATAGATCTATACACACAATGTCCGCTCTCCCTACAGGAGATTCGGGTTACCAACTAGATGATGGAGAAGGCCGTGTCCTGAAGATGCATCCCAAATAGTGGGTAGAGACTTCCAAATAGTGGGTAGTGTGTATGTGCTAAACTAGAGGTAAAGACTTCCAATTAGTGGGTAGTGTGTTTCTAATGTAAGTGTAGACTAGAGGTAGAGACTCTTAACTGAGCTGACTAGAGAATTCCTGTATGTCCATACTCATATACATAATATATAACTAATGAATCAAACGAACTTCGGACGGCCATCCGAACCCACCAGACCACATCTCAACGAAGAAAAGGAAATAGGGCGGACGAGCCTTCCTAAGTCTTTCAATCATTACTTATATGTACCTCTATAAGCAAGACATACATCTAACTACGACTGAGTGTGTATCAAGTAGAAGTGATTCTTGTGAAGTAGGAGTGTCTAACAAGTGAAGTAGGAGCGGTTGCAAGTGAAGTAGGAGCGGTCGCAGGTGAAGTAGGAGTGTCGAACAAGTATAAGCGTATCACGAAGTAGATACGACAATAAGTGAAGTAAGAGCGTCTATCAGGTATAAGCGACTACAAGTATAAGTGAAATAGAGACAATAACAGGTATAAACGCATCATGAAGTGAAAGCGTTATCGAGTAGGAGTTTAAAATAAGTAAAAGCGAAGAAGCAGTAACAAACAAGTAAAAGTATACACTGTAAAAGGGAACTTCGGTGAAAACCTTGGAAAAACCTTTATATATTAAGAAAATTACGACTTGGTATTCCTTTGTGAAATAAGTTTGATTTAAAACCTTTAGAAATTATTTGTAAACCTTTCATAAATCAGTTTGAAGTGATACTTTGATAAAGCAGTATAAGTAAGAACATGAACAAGTGAAAACCTTTTTGAAAAACCATTTATAGTAACCTACTCGGTAAAACAGTGTATAGTGTGGTAAATCCTTGTGCATGCGGGTTATCAATCACATGTGATTAATGTGATAACTGGCATGTTTAACTTGTATTCCCCCCTTATAAAACATATAAAAACATTTAAAAGGTTCATTCAGGGGTAGGAACTCACCTGCTGTAAGTAGGTCCGACGAGGGTGCCGGTTGGGTGTTCGGTGTCACATAAGGACTCGAACACACTTAGAGACCTATTTAACATATGATAGCATATGTTCACACATAATTAGTATATTATATACCAATTAAACAAGTATACGCACTCTAAGGAGCGGAAAACACTTTGGTTAAGTGTTTGGGGTGTCACGGGTAGCGTCTAAAGGTGTGTATGGCTAAGTAATGGAGTTTACTCTCTGAGAGTAAACTCTTATCACTTAGTTTATGGCCCAGGGACTATTCACCAAAAGTTTACAGCCGTAAACTCATGGTGAGGGGTTCTAGTGTATTTTAAGGCTTCTAACTTGTTCATGGAATTATTCTAGGTCCAAAACTATATAGTATGAGTGGGTTTAAGGTCTTTAAGGGCATCTTAATGGAGTTTACGGCCCAGGGACAACTCCTAAGGGAGTTTACGGCCGTAAACTCTCATTCCTTGATTTTATTGAAGTTTCAAGCCCTTAAATCACTCCCAGTAATTATTCAAGGCTATAGGGGTGTTTGGGGTTCCAAGAGTTTATGGTCCAAATGACCATACCTTGGGAGTTTATGGCCGTAAGCTCTATGGCTTGGCTGTGAACTCTCATACACCCACAACTCTTTGATTTTAAGCCCTTGTTTCAACCCTAGCATTTTCTAGTGAAAGTATAAGGCCATTTAGGGGACATTTACTATCATTTTAGCATGTTTAGGGGTGTTTACGGCCTAGGCACTTGCTTGGGCCGTAAACTCCTTTTTACCCCATATTTCCTTGTGTTTAAATGATCTAAACCCAAAATACCAAGTCCCTAAATTATGTATGAAGCCTAAGGGTGGTTTGGGAGTGTTTTGGGGCATTTTAGCATGGATTAGATGTGTTTACGGCCTTGGCATATGCCTGGGCCGTAAACTCTCTTTTACCCCCTAAAATCATGTGATTTAATGTTTAAACACTCCTAGGCAAATCCCTTAATTTATTTCCAAGCCTTTTGGGACATTTTGGGGTCATTTTGGCCTCATTTTAGGTGTTTACGGCCTAAGGAGGAATTAGGCTGTGAACTCCTTTTCAATAGCTTAAATGGTCCAATTCTATGCTATAAACACGAATCATAATGTTTAGAGTAAGCTAGGGTAAGTGGACTTACGATTTGGAAGCGTTTGGTTGCGCATTTGGGTCGAAAATGAGTATAGAGAGAGAGGGTGGAAAAGCTCCAAATGGAGTTTACTCCCCTTTATATATGGGTGGGAGTTGGAGCTTAGTGGAATTCTACCCAATACTGCCGTTATACGGGGCTTTGGTCGCACCCGATTTAGTGGTAATAATAATAAAAACTAACATTTTCCAATTAAATGGAAATGTGTGTTATGTGTTTTTATTTCCTTTTATCACGACTTAACGACATATTAAACATAAACAATTGAAATGTTTATTTAATTGACGACCTCTAATTAACGGAACTTTTATAAACTGGAATATTCCGTTAACGGTAACGGGGAAATGTAACGGGATAACTTGGGTTGTCACATTTTGCCCTTCCTGGAATTAAAGGAGGACAAGTTAATATTCATGGTTATAACTGTGAATCTATTGTTTATTTAGATGAAATTTCTGATGCCTACAAGATTGGTCTGGATAAAATCGAGTCCTTTATTAAGTCCAAAGACTATAAGGACATGCTTAAAAACTTTTGGATGAAAATGATAAATAAAAAATCAAGACTGAAACCATGTAGAAATTTGACTCATTGAATGCCAAGTTGAGTTCAGAAAACAAGATAAATGTGGAAACCAATTCTGAATTTGACGGGGACAATGATATTAGTGAGATATCTATAGAGGATGTGGTTGACTGTTCAAAATTTGTCGAAAGTGAAACCTAACCTACCAAAGGTCTTATATCTGAAAATTCAGTTGAGTTCACTCGGATGTCCCAAGATAAATCCAAAGTTCTGAAACAGAAGGCGGTGATATATCAAAAGATACAAACAATATGAAATCAGGTATACACCACAACAGGAGTTACTCATGAACAAACAACCGAACTTACAACCTTAGTGAACGAAGACAATGCAGGTGGATGTGATGATTATTTTTGGTTTGCTCCAATTGACAATGCAGACGAAACTGTAGGTCTATCAAAAAGAACCTCATGGAGAGTAAAGGGCAGATATGTGGCAGAACCACTTAACAGGCCAACAAGCTTTCATATACCAAGTACAAGTGGTAGTAAGGATATTTAAAGAGAACCTGTAAAGGTAGCAAGCGAAACCTCTTCATTGAAGATCGAAACTCATGCCGAAAGACCGAAGCCAAAAGCAAACGTTCACAAGTCTCAAAAGCAACTGTCGGAATAGAAACGCCAGCGAAACAGGAGATATCAACAGAATCTTAATGAAAGGAAGCAGTTGTGACAACCCGAAATTTTTTTGCTTTGAAAGCTCAGTCAATCAACTCAACTGAGTGTCAAACTCATTGGTAATGAGTTCTACCCTTCTTAAAGGTCATTCTAAGGAGTTTTAAGCCTAATACACTCAATGAATGAGTGATAGGAAGTATCTGCTAGAGCTACTTAACAACATACAAGCCTTAACCATCACCACCATGAGTTCACGGCCACAACACTTAGAGTTTACGGCCGTAAACTCCAAGTGGGCCGTAAACTCCCCTATATAATCTCATATCCTTCACTTTTCATTCATTATCTCATTCCACCTCAAGAACATTTCCAAATCCTCTCAAGTATCATCCCGATTTTCATCCTAGATCATCAAAAGTCGTAAGTGTTCTTCCTTTAGTTTGATATTAATCCTTCTTAACTAGCATCATCTCATGATTTCATCCATGAAAATCATGTTTTCTTAGATCTTCAAGAAACACCAAGAACACACACTAGTGTTCTTGGCCAAAATCAACCATTTCAAGCCTCTATATCGTAAGTACCCTTCCTTACACTTCATATCTTGTAAGAGGCCTTGAATTACAACATTGAAACATGCCTTTTCCCATGAAGATCATGAGTTTACGGCCCAAGATCTTCCTTGGTTGTAAACTCCATGTTATGGCATGTTTGGGCCTTAAACTCTTCCAACAAGCAAACCTTTGACCTTGAACCCTTAATTGATGTTAATAGGACCTTAAACTACTCTCAAATGCATAATGACCATGAGTTTATGGCTGTAAACTCCTTTGGGCCGTAAACTTATCCAAAGCCTCCATTGAGTTGGTCTTTCTCATCCATGTGTAGAGAAAAAGTCCCTCAAGCTTCCCTAGCCTTAAAACAAACACTTATGCATGTTTGAACATGAGTTTACGGCCATAAACACCCTTTGTCCATAAACCCATGGTAGTAAACTCTTGTTATTGCCCTTCCATACTCCTTAGTCCAATCACATGTGATTCCAACACTTTGTCAAAGTGTTTCCTAGTCTCGTGAGGTGTTTTCTTGCATTTGGTTGCTTCAAAACACTGTATTTATGTCAATTCATGCCAATATATGTCATTTAGGACTTATTGTGTCTCGGGACTTCATTCATGGAACTTCTCATCCTTACACACGTATTCGTTGAATCACCCACATCAGGTGAGTTCATACCCCGTAATGAATCTTTTAAACTGTTTTAAATGCTTTTAAAGTGGGGGGGGGATACAAGTTAAACACAATGATAATTGTGTAAATGTTTGTTATATATACATTGCTTATGTCTTCTATAAGTGATCAAAACATCTCAAAAACTCTTTTAAAGTTATGTTACTTCATAGTTTAACAAAACTCCATTTTTAAAGTACAAGCATAACTTAGTAGATAAATGAGTCTTTTCAATAACAGTTCAAGTAAAACATTAGTAAACTATAATGGGTATAGTTTAGAGATTCAGTTCATAATAGATACAATACACGATAACAGAACGAACATACTATATGAGAAACAGAACGAACATAATAAGTTGATATAGCATGGAACTACTATAGGATCTAATTATACCAATAAATCACTAACTCATTGTTCTAAACAAAAGGTGATAGTTATATTGGGTATACATGATCATATAACTTTAATGTGAATTACACGGCTTGCAATTGATTGCAGAGGTCGCGTTTGGTTCCCTAAATCTCCAAGCAAGGAGAGTGTATAGTAAGGGTACTAGCCTTCACATTATGACCAGTATAAAACAAACATGTTTTAAGGTCATCAATACATTCGTATGTCATTTTAAACGACAACTATGTACTTACATTTCTCATTACTTTCATAAAGTGACAGTACCACTTGAAAGTCAAATGCAAACTATTTTCGAGTTAAGATAGTTATAAGCTAGGGAAATCTTACCTTTTACAAACGACAAACAGAACAGTCGATTCTAGTACATTCAGTTGAAAGGGACCATAATGCTAACCTTATGATTCCTTAACGTATGCATCAAAGGATATATATATATATATATATATATATATATATATATATATATATATATATATATATATATATATATATATATATATATATATATATATATAAATAGGATCTGATAGATAATAGGATGTGTGTTCTCCGCTTCACTTTCTGTTCCTCGTTTGGCTATATATATAACATTAGGATTCGATAGATAATAGGATGTGTGTTCTCCGCTTCACTTTCTGTTCCTCGTTTGGTTCTGGGCATGGAACGTATCCACCCAATCCATTATCTATTCGATTATATATATATATATATATATATATATATATATATATATATATATATATATATATATATACGTTCAATATACAGTAAGTCATCATAAGGGTACCAGGTATGGGTCAAGTCATAGGACACAAATTCAATGCACAATTTTCTAGTACAAAGCATACTTTTCAAATCAGAACTTTTGGTATACAAAACTAGAAACTTACCAGTAAAGGATTTAATGCATTTTATTAACCAAGTATAAACTTAAAGGACTTTAGGTGATTGACTCTATAATACCTTAGTTTATACATCATGTTTATATATCATTAATACCTAATAGGTAGTTGGATGTGTGCTTTCCACCTTATTTCATATTCCTTGTTTGGTTGTCGGCTTGGGGCAGATTCACCCAATTAACTATCTATTCGATATTAGATTATATATAGCCAGTATAAACTAAGTGATTATAGAAGTAATCACTGTGGTCACCATTTTATTATAAGAAATAAGGGTTTTTTTAAAGAATCTTTTCATAAAATATAAAGGAACTATTAAAATTAACTCCGTGAGTAACAAGTGACTACACGAGGGTTATATACAACAAGGACCTAACAAACAATGGGATGTGTGCTATCCGCCTTACTTCCCGTTCCATGTTTGGTTGTGGACTTAAGGCAGATGCGCACAGTCGATTGTTTGTTTCCTCTAAGTTTTATATAACTTGTATCCATTTAGTACACATAGAAAGGATTCTAGAATCATTTTTATGTATCTTTCATCAAATTAGGAAATATAGGATTTTCTAGAGGAACATGCGAACTTTTCTAAAATAGAACTTATAACTTACTATATTTCAATTACATTTTTCAACAAACTTTCTACAACTTACTTACATCACTAAAATCTTATGAACTCACCAGCTTAATTGTTGATCAACTATTTCAAATAACTTTTATTCTCAGGAAACTAGTAGACAGATACTCGCTCTGGGAAATCAGAAGATGGAGCTGTATAGCTTCAAGTCTCGTTTTTTTATTTGCATATGTATTCTATGTTTTGTGAACACACACATTGTAAACACTTTCTTTCTAATGAAATGGTTGTTCATTACTTGCTTACTATGATACTTGTCTTGTGATACTAAACATGACGTCCTCCACCCCCGAACGTTTACGCCGTTCCGATTTTAGGTGTGACAGCAGTTTTTGCAATCCCAAAACTCCAATTATGTTCGCATAGAAAAGGCGTCGAATCTCAAGATGAAATCAAGATCAAAGGCTAAATTTGGTCCATGCACTCACTGCCAATCTTGCAGTCAGACGAACCGAAGAAGCAATTTTGGTCCCAAATCGAGTAGTGACAAGAACCGAAAGACCAACTTCGGTCCTAAATCCCATCCCCCTCATTCTCGACCAAAGTAGAATCCTAACAAGGCTGTCAAGGGAAAAGAAAATATCATCTCAGAAGACGAAAAGAAAATGGAGAAGACGTCGGCTAACCCTACGAAACATGAAAACAAGTTCGTTAAGAATCAAAATAAAACTCCACAACCTGATTCAAACGAAACAAAAGCTAAAAAAATTAAGGTTTTCACCATCAAAAGGAAAGATGAAACCACTTTAATAAAACGAACATATATGGTTGATCTTTCTATTGCTATTCCCTGTTTTGTAAAAGGCTCACGTGGACCCAAGCAACTTTGGGTTCCTAAATCTGCTTGACTTTTGCAGGTTAATAGTGACGAGCAGTTCGACGATGAATGGTATATCGATAGTGGCTGCTCGCGTCACATGACAGGGAGACGGGAAGAGCTGAGAGAGTTTCGAGCTCTAAAACATGGTGGATGTGTCAAGTATGGAAACAAGTCATATGGCACAATAAAAGGTTATGGAATGATTACCAACGGAGATTTTTCCGTTCACAAAGTGGCAAACATGGAAGGATTGCAACACAATCTCATAAGTGTCTCGCAATTAGTTGTAAGGACTAGCTCGAAGGTCTCATTTGATTATGAAGGATCCGCGATAATTGAAAAGAAAACGAAGACGATTTTGTTGAAGTCTCAGCGCAAAGGAGAAATGTATCCTTTGAATATAAATCCGATATGATGGAAACCTGCTGCATGTCTTCTAACAAAAGCTAATACTGATGAAAGCTGGCTGTGGCACCGAAGACTCTCACACCTCAAATTCAAAGATATCAACAAGCTAGTTCTTGGTGATCATGTGAGAGGACTTCCTATTCTTATGTTTGACAAGGAACATTTGTGTGTTGCATGAGAAATGGGAAAGCAAAGCTGAAAGAATCATCCGATACATATTAACACAAAGATCATCGAACCTCTTGAGCTTCTAAATATCGATCTATGCAGTCCATTGGCTATAGAAAGTATCGGTGGTAGTAAGTACATTCTTGTAATACTTGATGATTTTTCACGTTTCACCTGGGTTTTAGTTCTTAGACAGAAATTAGAGGTGATTCCTAAGTTCAAAAACTTTATAAAGCAAGTGGAGCTTCAACTGCGAAAGGTGGTTAGAAATGTCCGAAGTGACAACGGGTTGGAATTCAAAATGTGACAACCCGATATTTCGAGTCAATGTAATGTAAAACCGATCAAATTTAGGTCAAAATGTAACCTTCCTAAAATCTTGTTCGGATTAAATAAAGTAGTAGGAATCATATCAAGGTTTGCGTACATAAAAAGAACGTCCAAATCTGACTTCGGATGAGGAAGTTATGAAATTTTAAAGAAATTCCTTAATCACGTCATTTTAATAAATAAATAATAAAAATAATTTCGGAAATTGCCAACGGAATCTAAACGAAAGTCGTAGATCATGGTCTCACCTTCGCGTGGATATAAAGAACGTCAAAAACGGAGTTCGTATGAGGGAGATATGAATTTTTGAAGTTTATTTATAATAAATATAAATTTAATTATAAATTCCCGGTAATATCCGAAGGGGAGTCATCGGATTGGACCGAAGTACGCCCTGCGTACCTTCGTACGCCCCGCGTACTGAGATCGAGGGTCTCGGATCGTCCACGTCGCACTATCCGAAGAATTCTAAACTGTCCGACCCGTCCGACCCGCTGTCCCGTCCGACCCGCCGTCCCATCCGACCCGCGTACCCAGCAACCCGTCCCATCCGAACCGAGGCAGTCGAGGCTTCGGTCATGCATGACGTACGCGTACGCGCTGCGTACGAGCGTACGCCCCGCGTACGGAGGCAGTTCAGCCTTCCTATAAATAGGATGCGAGGCTTTCTAAAAATGTTGCTCATTTCTCTTCTCTCTCTCACAACCTTGCCTCGTTTTCCGTGCCCGTTATAACCCGAAGCTCTGGTCTTTTTGCTCAAGTCCCGAGGGTCGATTTTACTCCCGAGATTCCCGAGAATCCCGAGAAAAATCCGTTTTCCGAGACGAAACTCTGCCCGGTTTTCCATCTCGCTTTCTTCAACCAATCAAGTGAGTTTCATACCCCCTTAATCAACCTGTTAAATATTCTAAATGCTTTTATATGCTTTCAAAGGGGGGGGGGGGAATACAAGTTAAATACTTATAGTTATTGTTTCAATCACATGTGATTGCACTAATCACGTGTGATTAATAACTAGGGAAATCAGTGATTTTATCACTATTCAAACTATCTATCAAACTGTTTTACTTCTAAATGTTTTCCAAACCCATTTACTTTTCGAATTTACACTGCAACTGTGATTTAAACAAATGTTCCTTATACTTAATCTGTTTTAATCAAATCTACGCCTTCAAATTGTTTTATAGATTGACATCAAGTCAATCTTTCTTTAAAAATAATACTTATGTTTCAAATGTCTTATAAATACTTATTTATGTTTTTATATTATAAATTGCATGCCCATACATGTATAGACGTATAAATAATGTTTAAAGGGCTTAGGAAGGCCATCCACCCTATTTCCTTTTCCTCGATTTGGATGTGGTCTGGTGGGATTTTGGGTGACCATCCGAAGGTCGTTTCCATGTTAAGTATATATCAAATATACATATATAGACATAAAAGTACTTCCATAACCATACGTACTAGACGCACCGTTAACAAGTTACCATCGGGTAACACAGAACCATACTATTACAACTGCTAGATCAATGAGTCAGTTCATTCATGAGTCTATACTAGGAAGAGAATATATACAACTATACTACGAGAACATATACAACTATACTAGAACAAGAAACATTTCATCACATATGCAAGAATACGATAACAAATGTGATCCACTGTATCGGAGCATGCCTTAAATGTCATGGCCCGAGTTGTAGCCAGAATTCTCTTGGAGGGAGAGCGTTGAGTTTGCGTATAGATCTATACTGGATTGACTATCCTACACCTTGCTGCTAGCTACAGCCGGACCTGCAGGTCTGCGGGTGCCAAACGTCATTCCGTTATTACGACCGTTCTTTATGTCGTTGTTATCAGTCGATAGTATGGTGCAATTATCACATTATACCTTAATATAAATCCGGTTTAAGGTAGTAGTAATTAGTACAACAATAGTTCTTATTATACAAAACTACAGTACTACAATGATTTACCCATTACTTATTTTGGTGATAATCTCACTTAAGCATTAATGTATGAACTATATTTTATCAAATGATAGTTATACTTGGGTAATTACACACTTTTACAACAGACGAGTTTACAAAACATTTAAGCCTCGGTAGAAGGTTACTTTTATAGAAAATATAGGATTTTCTGAGAGATTCAAACTTTTGCAAACACTTTTAAACATTTACTTACATTTTTACAAACTTATACATTGAGACAGGTTCAAACGTTTTTGACAACGAACATTGACACTAAAATACTTATGAACTCACCAGCTTAATGCTGATAAACTCTTTCAAAATAACTTGTATCCTCAGGTCATCAGTATACAGGTACCGATGCCAGCTTTTGAGATGATGGAGCGTACTCAAAGACTCATCATTTTATTATTTTGATTTACGTTATATTTTTGGTGTCTAAAACTGTACAGAACACGCATGTATTAAAATTATATATTTAATGCAATGGATGATGTTGTTTGCCTATTTACATTTACTGTGTTGTGATTACCTTACATGACGTCCTCCGCCCCAGAATGTTTCCGCCGTTCTTGGTTTTGGGGTGTGACAGATTGGTATCAGAGCATTGTTTATAGTGAATTGAGTATATCAACCCATAAAAGATATACTAAACTATAAACCCATTAGGGATTAAACTCTGACCAAGAGTCTATACTTTAAATAATAAAATATTTAACTTAGTATACTAGTCTGCATTCATACTAAAATAAGTGTCACAATGACAAGAACAAAAGTATTACGATTGTTAAATATCACAAGTGAGCTCGGGGATGTATGGTCAGTCCTGGGAATGGCATAGCCTGATCAACTATGCTGATCCTAGGAGTGATTAGCACATGCCTTAGAATGGTTGTGATAGGTTAACAAGTCTAAAAACTTACCAACAATACCACAAGAAGATCAATAGAACATAAACTTAAAATACTATAGGAGTATTTTGCGCTACTAGTTACACGTATACTATATTCTTATACCTCTATTCTCGCGTAGATCTTGATGGCTAGATATCCATCATGGCGACCCGTACTTTCCTAATGAAGGCAATGCCGGGTGGATCGATGAAGAGCCCGAAGTTGATCATCCAATCCCTTTGGATGATCACCTTGCAGAAGGCTTTTCAGATGGATCCGACTCCGAGCCTAAAGTCAACAACCTGAACCGCTGGAGTAATGATCAGGGTCAACCCTTACAAAACTTTGGGGACCGAACCTCTTACAACGTCAGCGATGGTGGCTCTACTGACCGGGCTCTGCCTGACATTATCCGCAGAATAGCTCGTATTGTCGAGCAAAGTGGAGCAGCCGTCGACCGGGTCATAGAGATTGATGCCGACTCAGGTATCAACACAGTCAGCATCCGCCGTCTTGAAGAAGACATGGAACGGACCCGGAGGACAAATAAAACCCTACAGTAGCAGTTGGCTGCCTCACGAGCTGAAATATTGGAACTTTGAGCTCGTCAGAGGACACAGGATCGACCCATTCAAGAGGTGTTTCGTCAAGTATCCGACCGCAGTACTCGCCCGGGACTTTCCCATCGCCGTTGGTTGATGTCTAGTACATCTCCGTCTTTTAATTAAAGGATAGCCTTTAACATCTGTGCTCCAAGTAGCACTTGTGTGTAAAATGTTTCTAACTTCCGTACTCAAATTTGAAATAGCTGTCAAACTTTTCTATATGGTATGATGTATGACCTACTGTTAGGTCGATTTTCCCTGAACTTATTACATCAGTAATGCCAGTATTTTTGAGATCTATCTATCTGGGAAAAATCTATACACTTATGCTTTCCTTCTAAGATTGCTTATTTTGGCTTCAAGCACTCTTTCAACTGTTGGACTATGTTTAGTTAGTCCATGTGTCACTCTCACGTTGCTTACAAATTGATTCTTACCATCTTTCTTATCTTTATAAACTTTTAGCTGAAGGATGCCTCCTCGCAAGTCTCCCAGGAATAGGAATAATCCTGCACCTCCACCACCTCCTCCGCCTCCGGTCATCGATACTATAGCCCTGAATGCTATCGTAGCTGCAGCAGTGGCAACTGCCATGGCTCAGTATCACTCTTCTGATGCCAGCAGAGGTGGAACCCCTGTGGAATCTATTCCGATCGAAATCCCTGTGCGCTCAAGGGAGTGCTCTTACAAGGATTTTACAAACTGCAAGCCGAAGCCTTTCTATGGCACCGGCGGAGTCATTGCTCTCTCACAATGGTTCGAGAAGACTGAATCAGTCTTCGAAATCTGTTCATGCCCTGCTGCGTGCAAAGTGAAATATGCCGCATGCACCTTTGAGGGTAAAGCCCTAACGTGGTGGAACGGCCACGTCAAAGCCCTAACTCTCGTCGTAGCCAACGACATGGGCTGGGAAACAATGAAAGACCTCATGACTGAGGAATACTGCCCGAGGGGCGAGATCCAGAAACTGGAGCAGGAACTCTGGAACCTGTCAATGAAGGGCACCAATGTGGTCGCTTATACTGCCCGCTTCAGCGAGCTGGTGGCCCTCTGCCCCAATATGGTTCCCACCGAGGGGAAGAAGATCGAGAGGTACATATGGGGGCTAGTGCCTCCGTATCAGGGGAATGTGCTAGCGTCAAACCCCGCTACCTTCGACAGTGCCAAACGATTGGCACAACGACTCATTGACCATGGAATCAAAACCCCTGCAACCACAACCACCCTAGCCATCCCGGAACCCTCCAAACCCGCCGATACTAAGCGGAAATTCTGGGATGAAAGGAAGAAGCAGCAGTCTGCCAAAAAGCAGCAATTGGTGGCAATTCATGCCGCAGTAACCCCTACTGCTACTACTACTGCTCCGGTGAGTCGGTATGCTGGAAGTTCGCCCAAGTGCAACAAATGCAGCTACCACCACAACGGCCCCTGCCGTGAATTGCAGTGCTCTAACTGCAACAGGAAAGGACACACCGTCCGATTCTGTAAGTTCCCGGCACAACCTATCAACCAAGTCCCTGGCTCTGGCGCGAGCCCAACCTGCTATGGATGTGGTGAAGCAGGCCACTTTAAGAGGGACTGCCCCAAAGCGAGGAATGCGCGAGGAGCAGGGAGGGTACTAGCTATTGGCCACGGGGAAGCAGTTGCTGACCCGACAGTGGTGACCGGTACGTTCCTCCTCGATAACTCCTATGCATGCATTCTGTTCGATAGTGGAGCGGAGCGAAGCTTCGTAAACCATAAATTTGCTCGCATGCTTAATCAACCACCGCACGCACTCAAAGAACTATTCACAGTAGAAATGGCTAATGGAAAAACTGAAAATACGAGTAGCATATACTTAGGTTGTACCCTAACTCTAGATAACTATTCATTTCCAATCGACCTCATGCCAGTCTCAATAAAAAGTTTCGACGTCATCATTGGCATGGACTGGTTAAGCCTTCATCGTGCAGACATCATGTGCTTCGAGAAAGCAGTCCGTCTAAACCTTCCGTCTAACGAAACTCTTATAGTCTATGGCGACAAACCCGGTGCAAGTCTTCGCATCATATCAAGTATTCAAGCACAGAAATACCTGCGTAAGGAATACCACGCATTCCTTGCTCACGTCGTCGACACGAACCTAGAAATGAAAGAACTAAAGAACCTCCCAGTAGTGAGCGACTTCCCCGACATTTTCCCAGAAGAACTACCCGGGTTGCCTCCGCAACGACAAGTCGAGTTCAGAATCGACTTAGTCCCAGGAGCTACCCCAGTAGCCAAGTCACCCTACCGTTTAGCACCAGCTGAGATGCAGGAACTCTCTGGTCAACTTAACGAACTGCTCAGCAAGGGCTTTATAAGACCGAGTTTCTCACCTTGGGGAGCACCGGTCTTGTTCGTTAAGAAGAAGGACGGATCCTTCCGTATGTGTATTGACTACAGAGAACTCAACAAACTGACGGTCAAGAATCGTTATCCTCTACCACGCATAGATGATCTATTCGACCAACTGCAAGGGGCGAACTATTTTTCTAAGATTGATCTGAGATCCGGATATCACCAGTTACGAGTGCTAGAGGAGGATGTGCCGAAGACCGCCTTCCGAACTCGTTACGGACATTACGAGTTCGTGGTGATGCCATTCGGATTGACCAATGCGCCCGCAGTCTTCATGGATCTGATGAATAGAGTATGCCGACCCTACTTGGATCAGTTCGTCATCGTTTTCATTGACGACATCCTAATCTACTCCCGAAGTAAGAAAGAACATGGCGATCACCTACGACAAGTTCTAGGGACATTACGAAAAGAGAAACTTTATGCGAAGTTCTCGAAATGTGAATTTTGGATCCGAAGAGACGAATTCTTAGGACACGTGGTAAGCGAAGAGGGAATCCACGTGGACCCATCCAAAATTAAGGCCATTGAGAACTGGTCAGCACCGAAGACGCCTACAGAAATTCGTCAATTTCTAGGTCTCGCTGGCTACTACCGCAGGTTCATTCAGAACTTCTCACGAATAGCGAAGCCTCTTACAACCCTAACCCAGAAAGGCGTGGCCTTTGACTGGGAAGAGAAACAAGAAAGAGCGTTCCAAACGCTCAAACGAGCCTTGTGCACCGCACCAATACTATCCCTTCCAGAAGGAATAGAAGACTTCATAGTTTATTGCGATGCATCGAATCAAGGGCTCGGATGTGTTCTGATGCAGCGAGGTAAGGTCATCGCCTACGCCTCGAGACAATTGAAGACACACGAGGTTAACTACACGACCCACGATCTTGAACTAGGAGCAGTAGTGTTTGCTCTGAAGATCTGGAGACATTACTTATATGGAACGAAGAGCACTATCTTTACCGACCACAAGAGTTTACAACACATTTTCGATCAGAAGGAGCTCAACATGAGACAACGACGATGGGTCGAACTACTCAGTGATTACGAATGCGATATTCGTTATCATCCGGGTAAAGCCAACGTAGTAGCAGACGCCCTAAGTCGGAAGGAATATTCTGGTCGCAAAGTCAAGTCGTTATCGATAACCATCCATTCACACCTGACTAAGCAAATTCAGGCGGCTCAACTTGAGGCCATGAAACCTGAAAATGTGTCGAATGAATCCCTTAGAGGAATGGACAAGAATTTAGAAGCCAGGGGTGACGGAGCTTTATATTTCATGAACCGGATCTGGACACCGAAACATGGTGGTTTCCGAGACTTGGTCATGACCGAGGCGCACAACACTCGGTATTCCGTCCACCCAGGTTCAGATAAGATGTATCTGGATCTTAAGAAGCTATACTGGTGGCCTAATATGAAAGCAGAGATTGCTACCTTCGTAAGTAAATGCCTTACTTGCGCAAAGGTTAAGGTCGAGTACCAGAAGCCCTCTGGTTTATTGCAACAACCAGAGATCCCGGAATGGAAGTGGGAGCGGATCACTATGGATTTCATAACCAAGTTGCCCAAGACAACGGGTGGACTTGACACCATATGGGTCATCGTTGATAGATTGACCAAGTCTGCACACTTCCTGCCTATCAAAGAAACCGACAAGATGGAGAAACTTACGAGAACATACATTAGGGAAATCGTACGGCTACATGGTGTACCTATGTCCATTATCTCCGATAGAGATAGTAGGTTCACCTCAAGATTTTGGCAATCACTACAACATTCCCTAGGAACAAGGCTGGACATGAGCACAGCCTACCATCCTCAGACCGACGGACAGAGTGAGAGGACCATCCAAACTCTAGAAGATATGTTGCGAGCCTGCGTGATTGACTTTGGGAAGGCATGGGATACTCATTTACCCCTTGTCGAGTTTTCCTATAATAACAGTTATCACACGAGCATCAAGGTTGCTCCATTTGAAGCTCTCTACGGCCGTAAGTGCAGATCCCCTCTGTGCTGGGCTGAGGTGGGTGATACCCAATTAGCCAGGGGGCAAACTTCCGACAGTACTCTCACTGGTCCGGAGATCATTCGGGAAACAACAGAGAAAATCGTTCAGATCCGTGAACGATTGAAAGCCTCTAGAGACCGACAGAAGAGCTACGCTGATAAACGAAGGAAACCTTTGGAATTTCAGGTGGGAGACCGAGTCCTCCTCAAAGTCTCACCCTGGAAGGGCTTGATACGCTTCGGCAAGCATGGAAAGCTTAATCCGAGGTACATAGGGCCTTTCGAGATTCTTGCAAGAGTCGGCCCCGTAGCTTACAAACTCGAACTACCAGACGCACTTCGTAACGTACATTCTACATTCCACGTATCTAACTTGAAAAAGTGTCTATCCGACGAGACTCTTGTAATCCCACTCGACGAGATCGAAATCAACGAGAGCCTCAACTTCGTGGAAGAACCTGTAGAGATCATGGACCGTGAGGTCAAGCAGACAAAGCAAAGTCGTATCCCTATCGTGAAGGTTCGCTGGAATGCCAAGCGAGGACCGGAATTCACTTGGGAACGTGAGGATCAGATGAAACTGAAATACCCTCACCTTTTTGCTTAGTTATTTGTAATTTCTAACTTGCTTAAAATTCTAATTTCGGGACGAAATTCCTTCTAACGGGGGGATGATGTGACAACCCGATATTTCGAGTCAATGTAATGTAAAACCGATCAAATTTAGGTCAAAATGTAACCTTCCTAAAATCTTGTTCGGATTAAATAAAGTAGTAGGAATCATATCAAGGTTTGCGTACATAAAAAGAACGTCCAAATCTGACTTCGGATGAGGAAGTTATGAAATTTTGAAGAAATTCCTTAATCACGTCATTTTAATAAATAAATAATAAAAATAATTTCGGAAATTGCCAACGGAATCTAAACGAAAGTCGTAGATCATGGTCTCACCTTCGCGTGGATATAAAGAACGTCAAAAACGGAGTTCGTATGAGGGAGATATGAATTTTTGAAGTTTATTTATAATAAATATAAATTTAATTATAAATTCCCGGTAATATCCGAAGGGGAGTCATCGGATTGGACCGAAGTACGCCCTGCGTACCTTCGTACGCCCCGCGTACTGAGATCGAGGGTCTCGGATCGTCCACGTCGCACTATCCGAAGAATTCTAAACTGTCCGACCCGTCCGACCCGCTGTCCCGTCCGACCCGCCGTCCCATCCGACCCGCGTACCCAGCAACCCGTCCCATCCGAACCGAGGCAGTCGAGGCTTCGGTCATGCATGACGTACGCGTACGCGCTGCGTACGAGCGTACGCCCCGCGTACGGAGGCAGTTCAGCCTTCCTATAAATAGGATGCGAGGCTTTCTAAAAATGTTGCTCATTTCTCTTCTCTCTCTCACTACCTTGCCTCGTTTTCCGTGCCCGTTATAACCCGAAGCTCTGGTCTTTTTGCTCAAGTCCCGAGGGTCGATTTTACTCCCGAGATTCCCGAGAATCCCGAGAAAAATCCGTTTTCCGAGACGAAACTCTGCCCGGTTTTCCATCTCGCTTTCTTCAACCAATCAAGTGAGTTTCATACCCCCTTAATCAACCTGTTAAATATTCTAAATGCTTTTATATGCTTTCAAAGGGGGGGGGGGAATACAAGTTAAATACTTATAGTTATTGTTTCAATCACATGTGATTGCACTAATCACGTGTGATTAATAACTAGGGAAATCAGTGATTTTATCACTATTCAAACTATCTATCAAACTGTTTTACTTCTAAATGTTTTCCAAACCCATTTACTTTTCGAATTTACACTGCAACTGTGATTTAAACAAATGTTCCTTATACTTAATCTGTTTTAATCAAATCTACGCCTTCAAATTGTTTTATAGATTGACATCAAGTCAATCTTTCTTTAAAAATAATACTTATGTTTCAAATGTCTTATAAATACTTATTTATGTTTTTATATTATAAATTGCATGCCCATACATGTATAGACGTATAAATAATGTTTAAAGGGCTTAGGAAGGCCATCCACCCTATTTCCTTTTCCTCGATTTGGATGTGGTCTGGTGGGATTTTGGGTGACCATCCGAAGGTCATTTCCATGTTAAGTATATATCAAATATACATATATAGACATAAAAGTACTTCCATAACCATACGTACTAGACGCACCGTTAACAAGTTACCATCGGGTAACACAGAACCATACTATTACAACTGCTAGATCAATGAGTCAGTTCATTCATGAGTCTATACTAGGAAGAGAATATATACAACTATACTACGAGAACATATACAACTATACTAGAACAAGAAACATATCATCACATATGCAAGAATACGATAACAAATGTGATCCACTGTATCGGAGCATGCCTTAAATGTCATGGCCCGAGTTGTATCCAGAATTCTCTTGGAGGGAGAGCGTTGAGTTTGCGTATAGATCTATACTGGATTGACTATCCTACACCTTGCTGCTAGCTACAGCCGGACCTGCAGGTCTGCGGGTGCCAAACGTCATTCCGTTATTACGACCGTTCTTTATGTCGTTGTTATCAGTCGATAGTATGGTGCAATTATCACATTATACCTTAATATAAATCCGGTTTAAGGTAGTAGTAATTAGTACAACAATAGTTCTTATTATACAAAACAACAGTACTACAATGATTTACCCATTACTTATTTTGGTGATAATCTCACTTAAGCATTAATGTATGAACTATATTTTATCAAATGATAGTTATACTTGGGTAATTACACACTTTTACAACAGACGAGTTTACAAAACATTTAAGCCTCGGTAGAAGGTTACTTTTATAGAAAATATAGGATTTTCTGAGAGATTCAAACTTTTGCAAACACTTTTAAACATTTACTTACATTTTTACAAACTTATACATTGAGACAGGTTCAAACGTTTTTGACAACGAACATTGACACTAAAATACTTATGAACTCACCAGCTTAATGCTGATAAACTCTTTCAAAATAACTTGTATCCTCAGGTCATCAGTATACAGGTACCGATGCCAGCTTTTGAGATGATGGAGCGTACTCAAAGACTCATCATTTTATTATTTTGATTTACGTTATATTTTTGGTGTCTAAAACTGTACAGAACACGCATGTATTAAAATTATATATTTAATGCAATGGATGATGTTGTTTGCCTATTTACATTTACTGTGTTGTGATTACCTTACATGACGTCCTCCGCCCCAGAATGTTTCCGCCGTTCTTGGTTTTGGGGTGTGACACAAAAACCAAGAGTTTGAAGAATTTGTTACTGAAAAGGGAGTTTCAGACAACTTCTCTGTTCCCTATACTCCACAACAAAATAGTTTAGTTGAAAGGCGAAACCATTCGTTGTGTGAAGCCGCACGAATTATGCTCAACTTCACTTCTCTTCCATTGTATTTCTGGGCTGATGTGATTTCTGCTGCCTGTTACACCCATAACCGAACATTCCTTAATAAGCAATTTTCTATCACTCCATATGAATTCTGAATAATCACAAGCCTAATGTTAAATTCTTCCATGTTTTCGGTTCCAGGTGCTTTATCTTTAATTCTAAAGAGAACCGAAGCAAGTTCGATGTGAAGGCTGACGAATGGATCGTTCTTGGCTACTCTCTTACCTCAAAGACATATAGGGTTCTAAATAAAAGATCAAAGAAGATTGAAGAAACCTTTTATGTCACATTCGATGACAATTACGTGAAGAAACATCAATCCAACAAAAGTCCAGTGGAGGAGATCCTTCTAGAAAAAGGTCAAGCCACGAGTCCAATATCAAATATGTTTGAAGAGTACATATTACTCGTTGATGAACCAGAGAAAGCTATTCTCTCTGAAGCAAAAATAGTTGATAATAAGGTTGACAAACTGAAGAAGATAATAAATGAAGATGCACATGACATGGAAAATGAACCTTAAGGTCAAGGCGAACCTCAAAGCTCAAGCGAACCTACTCATACATGCTCTACATTCCATGGGGAGAGCTCATCTACACCAAAGCAACCTTACTTGTCGTTCCAGGGGGAGAACTCATCTCCATCAATGAATCATGAAAGTCCAATCGAGGGGGAGAATTCTGAACCGGATGTTGAAATTGTTTCGTCATTCGAGGAGGAGAATAATAATACAAATGAAGAAGATACTCAATCAGAATTTGAAGAAGAAATAAATGCTGGATTGGATCATGCTTACGATCCAAATTATCCTCCACTTGTAAAATGGACACGCGATCATCCAAAAACTCAAGTAATTGGCGAATCATCTGAGGGAGTTCTTACACGCTCTCAACTAAGAGCGAAGCAAACTGCTTTATTCTCTCAAGTAGAATTCTGTATGTTTAATTCGTTTGTTTCCAAGATTTAGCTGAAAATAGTGAATACTGCACTTGATCATTGTCACACCCCGAAAACCGAAGGCGGAAACATTTCCGGGGATGACTCCACGTTGAGTATCAAATCCAATGCACATAGTAAGTAAAGTAGAACAATCATTACATTACATATAGAAAAGTTTTACATTTGTTTCAAAAGTAAAGTTATACAGTTGTGATACATAGTATATAGTAACAAAACGAACTGGTCTTCTGCGTACTCCAACCTGGAACAAAATGATCTTCGGGTACCTGTTCTAACGCTGACCTGAGAACACAAGCGGTTTGAAAATCAGCATAATGTTGGTGAGTTCGTAAACAGTTTTTTGTTTGTAAAATGTTCATGTTTCCTTTCTTTTTTTGAAAATGTAACACACGCCAAGAAAATCCCACAATTTCTTAAAAAGGTTGGTTGTTGGTTCACGTTATGTAAAGTAAAGTTGTATACTAAAAACACGTTTACCCTTGTGAAAATGTACATTTAGGTTTTCTGTTTTGTTATACTGTTCTAGTTATGTACCAATGGATTCCCAGGAAAGTCCCATACATTCCTGATTGTATATTACCAATTGTAAAAGATGTAAAATTAAATAACTTATTTATTGTGGGTTGAAAACCCTATGTGCTCACCAGGCTCCCAAGCCTGACCCACTCAGTTTCTTGTATTACAGGTAGTGGCGCACGAGCATAGATATGATGTTTGGGATGAGAGATTACGGGTATAGGCCTGTAGATATGAATAAATGTAGTAAGGCTTATATTGTACAGTTTATGCTTTTGATCTATATAGAACATGACATCCCAAGGTTTTTAATGAAATACATTTCTACGAAAATATTTTGATAAATCTTTATCATATTTTATTATGGGAACAAATTCCGCAACACTTTTATTTAAAATGGTACTCTGATTTTTAAACAAATCATAAACAAAATCGGTATTTTTTGGCCGTAAAAATGGGGATGTCATAGTTGGTATCAGAGAATTAGTTTAAGCGAACTAGGAATTTGTAGGATTTATAAACTGAAACTTAGAATGCTAAATGATGATTGTGAGATGAGTGCCTAGTACATTTTAGACACAAGCACTAGTTTATTTTAGGAATGATGCCTAAAATGATTTTATGTGCTAAATGCTTTGTGCCTGGTATGCCGTTATTTGTTCGGATCCATGGTCTGTTGCCGAACGGATCTGGAAACCTTATGTGTTTAGGATTCTAAACATACGACTACGATAGTAGAACTAACATGTAAACGTTTCGGAGCGATAAGGATGATTTAAACGTCTATCCTAAAGAACGTTATTAAATATACTAATTTTTAATATGTCTTTTATTTAAATATACTAATGTTATTAGGACCTTATAATAATTATTTGAGCTATTATTATGGGTTATATAAGTGTCATTATAATATCTTTTTAACCACTCGCGGTACGAGGAATCTGGTTTAAAGGGCCGCATAGGGTTGTTGGATTTCAGAAGTGCTATATGCCATAATGGTCCTGCCCTCCGGTGTTTTATGTCTAACCTCTGTCTGTACATAGTGGTTGAAAAATATTGTTTAAACGCTTATATAATAATAATAATAATAATAATAATAATAATAATAATAATAATAATAATAATAATAATAATAATAATAATAATAATAATAATAATTAGTCATGGTAAATAATTTGCTAAAATCAAGAGGTAATAATACTAGGTTTCGTCGAAAGAAATTATTTTTATGAAGCGAAGCACTGTCTGAGTTCGGAATCACCACCTTTTCAGGTGAGTATATAGTCACTTTCATCTTACACATAGATATGAAGCATTTTATATAAATTACATTCTATGTGTGCATATTATCTTAATACTCGCTATGTATGCTGGATGAACTATATATATATATATATATATATATATATATATATATATATATATATATATATATATACACACATGTTTTAAATGATTTAAAATGTATATGTATTTTATATCTACAAAAAATGTTAGGGTAAAACATGGGTAGATGTAATAGACGATGTGTGATAAAATAATGATAGGCCTCGATGTTATTGTTCTTGATTCTGTCAATTAGCGGAGTAAGGATGACGACCGCAGACTCTTCTAGACAGTCCAGTGGAACGCTAGTAGGCTCACAACTTGTAGGTGTTTGTGTATGATGTGTTCACCGGTTTACTTCATCCCCCTCATGGTTGGCTTAAGGACATTTGTTGCTGGGGAATCCCCTTAGCAGTAGTGTCCTTCCCGATGACGATCCTTAGTCTAGGTCCCTTATGATAGGTGTTTAGAGACGTAAAGTGACGATAACAGGAACGTGTAATCGGGTTATTGTTGGTTAATGAAATTAAATAACTTATTTATCGTGGGTTGAAACCCTATGTGCTCACCAAGATCCCAAGCCCGACCCACTCAGTTTCTTGTACTACAGGTAGTGGCGTACAAGCATAGATATGATGTTTGGGATGAGAGATTACGGGTATAGGCCTATAGATATCAATAAATGTAGTAAGGCTTATATTGTATAATTTATGCTTTTGATCTGTCTAGAACTTAACATGACATCCCGAGGTTTTTAATGAAATACATTTCTACAGAAATGATTTGATAAATATTTATCATATTTTATTATGGGAACAAATTCTGCAACACTTTTATTTAAAATGTTAGTCTGATTTTTAAACAAATCATAAACAAAATCAGTCTTTTCTGGCCGTAAAAATGGGGATGTCACACACACTCCACTAACGACTTAAGCAAAGTGCAAATTGTAATTTCATGGGTTAGAACCTTATTCATATTTTCCTAAAGTAACTAAGGTTGGGAATTTATAAAAGCATTTAGTTACTTTATAATCATCATACTTTTAATGTGGATTAAAGCCATTTTCATACCCGTTCGGCTAGCGACCCTCCACCAGTCAAGGAAGCGGTGGGTGAGAGTAGACATCCATTAAGCTGCCATTTTATAGGCAACAACCTTATACCCCCTTATAGACCAGCTTCGTGAATAAGGCCTAGTAACGGTAAAACGACTTGTTATTATACATATATAATATTTATTAACTTATAATATTATAAAGTATAAGGGTTGAATTATAACTTTTAAAATTCTAGGGATTGGAACTAAAGTTTTTAAAGTGACTTTACATGTTCCAAAATATGAGGGCAAGTTTTGTAACTTTCAAAACTTTTCATCTTTCATAACTTATGAGTTAATGGTTTATTAAAATGAGAGACTTTTTATTTTATGTAACCTATGTGTTTATTAATTGACTTTAAAAGAATGACTTTTGGTAATCTATAACTTGAGGACAAATTATGGATTCCATTGAAACATATAATGATCAAGAATTAACTAACATACAATTTGCAAATAATTCCTATGATCTTCTAAACTCATAAGTGTATGAACATTCATATCAACAAATTCAAGAATCATAAATAAACCATACAAAGCTTGAAATTTTGATAATAGATATTGAAAATGGTTTAGCATAACCATTACACCAACTAAAACAAGTTTTATAAGTCCAAAACAGTTTAGGGTAATTTTCTAGTCCATTTCCGGCAGCAAAAATTGAAAAACTGCACTCTGGACATTCTACTTGTCGAGTGCATGAACCTACTCGACGAGTAGGATGATTTTACACATGGACTCGGTGAGTTTATTTAGCAGAATGCATAATTTTCAACTTTTTTCAACAATTTGCATCAAGTATCAAGAAAACAAGCCTAGACTCTGATACCACTGAAGGGTTTTGAGCATTCTAACACTCCTAAGGTGTACATGCAACCCTAGAAACCTTGGATCTATGCTTTACTAAGATACATGCAAATTTGATTTTCCAAGGTTCTTAACCTAACTAGCATGGCATGGGGAACTTTAAAACATAAAAGCTAGTAGAAGAACATACCTTTTTGTTGCTTGGATTCCTTGAGAACCTTGTGAGCCTAGCACCTCAAGTGTGATGCCTCAAATGTCTCACACAACACCACAACACTTGGAATAACCTTGAGAGAAGACACCTATCACTCAAAATCGTCTAGCCCTATATTTCTTCACTTAGTGGCTGATTTTGTTTACCATAGGGCTTCTTATATAGTGTGCCACATGTAGGGTTACTCCATGTAAACCCTAATATGCATGGCTTTTCATATTCCATGATCCATGGGTTTATAACCACCATGGACTATCCATCGAGCACCTTATGGGTTTTAGTCCAATTCATAAAAACGATGGATCATTAGCCCACTATACAAGAATGGATGATTTACACAATCAACCCCATATATTTAATTAGTCTCTTTTTGATCACTTAATTAATTGTTGATCAATACTAATTAAATAATATTATTAATATATTAGAAATTATAATATATTACTAAACCTTAAGTGTGCTTTCTCTCATTTGGTCTATCCAAGTACTGCAATGCCATGCAACCCAAATGGACCAAGCCAATCGGGTCAAGTACATACTAAAAATAGTTATGGACTTAGACACCTTATCCAACAGTCTCATGATCCTATATTAACTAGTTTACGTGTGCTTCTACATTGTTCTCTTGTATTTGAATCCGTTGTATACTTATAGTGTAACAATAATTATACTTAAATAATTATCTAATGTAGTACTCCCGAATTCCGAAAGTAGTAGTGTATATCATAAACTATGTTTGTCATAGTTTATATGTGTTTAAATGTATAAGCTCTGAATTTGTAAAATTGTGTATTGAAATCCTAAACTATACCTATTATAGTTTGCATGTATGTTGTGTACTTAATTTGTGTATTGATCTGAAAACTATGCAATTATGGTTGTATGTTGAAAACGTCCCTTATGCTCAGCATTTTACAAAAGGGATAAAATATCTAAATATTTTATAAAACATGGAAATCTTTTGGTGGTATCAATTGCATAAGTTTTAAACTTGTTGAAATTCTTTTGTATAAGTTTACAAAATCATTTGTGTTTGGCTTGTATTCCCCCCCTGAAAACATTAAAAATAGTCAAAGCACAGGGGTATGAACTCACTGTTGGTCGTGTGATTAGTCGGATAGCGAGACTGGGAGTGAAAACCCTTGGTCCGACTACACGGCGTACCTACATCCATTATCTCTGATCGAGATAGCAGGTTTACTTCCTGCTTTTGGCAGTCTCTTCAGAAAGCCCTTGGAACCCAACTAGACATGAGCACGGCATACCATCCTCAGACTGATGGTCAAAGCGAGAGAACAATCCAAACTCTGGAGGACATGCATAGGGCATGTGTCATTGACTTTGGAAAGTCGTGGGACGCACATCTACCATTGATCGAATTCTCATAAAACAACAGTTACCACACCAGCATTAGGGCTGCCCCGTTCGAAGCTCTATACGGTCGCAAGTGCAGATCCCCTCTGTGCTGGGCCGAGGTAGGAGATACACAGTTAGCCAAGAGTCGAGTCCCCGACAGTGCACTTACTGGTCCTGAAATCATCCGTGAAACCACTGAGAAAATTATCCAAATCCATGAACGACTAAAGGCCTCACGTGATCGTCATAAGAGTTACGCTGATAATCGTCGGAAACCACTAGAATTCCAGGTTGGGGACCGTGTTCTGTTGAAGGTCTCGCCCTGGAAAGGCACTGTACGCTTTGGTAAACGTGGAAAACTTAATCCGAGATACATTGGACCATTTGAAATCATCGCCAGAGTTGGTCCGGTAGCCTATAAACTTCATTTACCTCATGAACTTAGTAACATCCATCCCGTCTTTCATGTTTCAAACCTCAAGAAGTGCCTATCCGATGAAACCCTAGTGATTCCGTTAGACGAGATTGAGGTCGATGAAAACCTCAACTTTGCGGAGGAACCAATCGAAATCATGGATCGAGAAGTCAAACGTACGATACAGAGTCGCATCCCGTTGGTGAAGGTTCGCTGGAATGCCAAGCGGGGACCGGAGTTCACTTGGGAGCGAGAAGACTCGATTAAACAAAAATATCCACAATTCTTTCTAGGTCAATGAATTGTATATTATCTTATTTCTTGTGTTGAATTTCGGGACGAAATTCCCTCTAACAGGGGGATAATGTAACAACCCGAAATTTCATGTCACTTCTTGTATCACAACTTGTAATCCGATCCGATCAACCAAACGTTATTTTCAATTTCGTTTCCAATTTCGCCATTTTATTAAGTCATTAGTTTATATTGACCTAAAATGACTTAATGGGTGTCTTAATACATTTAGAAATCATTTTAAACACCCAACTTTAGCGATCGAAATATTTCTAGAAATTACAGTATCGGGTTACGATAACTCAATCGGGTACGTCCAAAAGCCCCACTTAACGTCGGTATCGGGTAGAATTCTATCGTGTCCAATTCCCGAACACTATATAAACATGTTTAAGACTCCATTTGAAGCCTTTGGCCAATTTGTCATTAAACTCTTACAACCTCTCTCCTCAAGCTAGAATTAAGGTCCAAATCTCAAGTTTAAGGCTTCAAATCTCTAAGGTAACCTCCCTAGCATGTTAATCAACACCTTTAGCCTTCAAATTGATGAACTAATTGAGTTTTAGGACCAAGAACATGAGTTTATGGCCAAGGAGTAAGCTTGGGCCGTAAACTCCATTAAATGGGGTTTTAAGCCCTTAAACTCCTTCCTAAACTCAATTGGACTTTAGATATGGCTATGGGACTTCAAGATATGGACTTAGAACATTTGAAACTTTGATTTTGAGCCATTTGAAGGAGTTTACGGCCAAGGCATAAGCTTGGGCCGTAAACTCATGTAAAAGGGGTTTTTCATGCCCTTAAACCCTTCCAAATCACTTCTATGGCTTAGATATGAATTACAGGACCTTGGTATTAGCATTTGGACACTTGAAACATAACTTTTGAGGGACTTATGTGAGTTTACGGCCAAGTTGAGTGCTTGGGCCGTAAACTTCCCAAAACAAGGCATAATTTCATTTCTAAGGTGTTAGAAAGCCATCCAACACCACCAAAAGCCTTAGAATAAATCAAAGGACCAACCAAAAATAGTTTAAGGGACTTAATCACATCATTTGTGGGATTTCTAAGAGTTTACGGCCAAGGCTTGTTCTTGGGCCATAAACTCCAAGATTTTTGGTGTTAGAATGCAAACTAAACACCCCTAAAGCCTTTAGATAAATTTTAGAAGCCCTTCTATGCAAGTTTTAGACCTTGAAACACTTTGTATCAACCTATATTAGAGTTTACGGCCATGAGGAGGGTCTCATGGGCCGTAAACTCCATAACACCCCTCATATGTCCCATAAAACTCATACTAGGTCTTGGAATAATCCTATTAATCACATGTGATTTGTTTTAACAACATTTAACACCATTTTCATAAAGATTAAGGAGTTTACGACCAGGAGCCTATACTAGGCCGTAAACTCCCATAAAATAATCATTTTGATGATCTAAATTCATTCCAAGTGTTCCAATGCATTTTAGATAATCCATTCTAGCAATCCCCATGTCCATTTAAGCCCTTAGATCACCAAAACCACACCAACATGAGTTTACGGCCGTAAACTCATGTGTGAGTGTGTTTTATGGTTTTAAACTCATTTAAATGTTTACTTATGGAGAGTAAACTCAAGTCCCAAGTCCCTAGTGCCATTACAAGTCCGAAGATGTCACCCGGGTCACTCCAAACGCTCATTTTGAGGTGTTTAACCTCATTGGAGTGTAATGTTCCATATGATTAGTGAATGTATCTCTAAATGTATATATATGGACATTATTTCATTTTACATAGGGACATCGCGAGTAATCAAACCCCGAACCAACGTCTAGTATCCAAAAATCGACACGTTTCCGAGTCCGGTGAGTTCATACCCCTACCTTTTTTACTGTTTTTCACTGTTTTCAGGGGGGAAACACAAGCAAAGTACAAGGGTTTTCTTGTACTCAAAACTTATTTTTCGTGTGTGTGTTTCACATTTCTTATGCTTTTCATACTGATATACGTAACTGATAACCAGTAGATCATACAGTTCACTTAAACATTTATTTGTGAAATGGATTTTATAAACGGTTATGTTTTATATATATTTCACAAATGGTTTCCACATTTTATCAGTTAAAAGCATGACATTATAACACATGAACAATATAATTCGTACACTGTCTTGTCCTTGGTAACATTCCACAGAGATACGCGAATGGAGGATTATACTGTTATTACTAGTAAATTTGTTATTGCGTATGATTGGAGACACGTCCTCGGCGAACACTCCACAGAGATACGCGAGTGGAGGACTACACCCGTAACCAGAATCTCTGGGATTTAGAGAGCGTGACTTGAGTGTATAGATCTATACGGGGCTGACTACCCCACACCTGGCTGCTAGCTACAGCCGAACCAAAATGGTTCAAGGGTGACGAAAGTCATAAGGTTTGTGGACTACTTATTGCCACAAGGCTGTGGACTACTTATTGCCACAGGTTTAGTCTTTAGTATGGTTATGGAACTCGCAACTACGATAACTGAGATTTACTAATAGTAATAATGAATCACATACTACATTTTACAGATAACCAAGATTCAGTTTACATCTTTTACATCTTTTACATCTTTTACATCTTTTACATATGATAACCAACCTTCAGGAAGGTATGGGACCTTCCTGGAAAATCTTGTACACAACCAGGTCTAACAGAATACATGTTTTACATTGAAAACAAACATACAGGAAAGCATGGGGCATTCCTGGGTAACCTACACATAATCAGACAAGAGTAACCAACTGAATAACATTACATCTTTTACAATAACTACACTTCAGGAAAGTATGGGACCTTCCTGGGAATACACTGTTACATTAAAGACATAAAACAATGTACCAGATAACTAAACCATACATTACTCTTATGAAACAATAACCAACTTTTAAGAAAATATGGGATTTTCTTGGTGTGTGTTACATTTTCAGAAACAGAATGGAAACATAAACATTTTCACAAAACAAAACTGCTTATGAACTCACCAACGTTATGCTGATTTTCAAATTGCTTGTGTTCTCAGGTCAACAATAGTACAGGTACCCGAAGACTTACTTGGTTAAGGATCGTGTGCGTGCAAGGCTCGTTCATTTTGTTTATATCTATATTATGTATCACAACTGTATAAACTGTGTCTTTTGAAACAAATTGTAAAACTTTTAATATGTAATGTAATGTTTGTTTCACTTTACTTACTATGTACATTGGATTTGATACTCAACGTGGAGTCAACCCCGGAAATGTTTCCGCCTTCGGTTTTCGGGGTGTGACACATTATGAGTTTGTAGTAATGCCTTTTGAATTAACCAATGCGCATGCAGTGTTCATGGACTTAATGAACCGGGTGTGTCATCCTTACATAGATAAGTTCGTTATCATATTCATTGATGACATACTTATCTACTTGCGCAGTAAGGAGAAACATAGTCAACACTTACGACAGATTTTGGAAACACTACGAGTAAAGAAGATTTACGCGAAGTTCTCTAAGTGCAAATTTTTCCTTCGAAGATTCGAATTCTTGGGTCACGTGGTTATCAAAGAAGGAATTCATGTTGATCCTTCCAAAATCAAAGCCATCGAGAACTGGTCAGCACCAAGGACGCCTACATAAATTCGTCAATTTCTAGGCATCGCTGGGTACTATCGCAGATTCATTCAGAACTTCTCAAAGATTGCAAAACCACTTACCACCTTGACCCAGAAGAGCGTGACCTTTGACTAGGAAGAGAAACAAGAAAAGACGTTCCAAATGTAGAAGCAACCCTTATGAAGCGCACCGATATTGTCCCTCCCAGAAAGGATAAAAGATTTCGTGGTATATTGCGATGCATCCAACCAAGGGCGTGGAAGTGTTCTTATGCAACGGGGAAAGGTAATCGCCTATGCCTAAAGAAAGATTAAGACACACGAAGTCAACTACACTACTCACGATCTTGAGTTAGGAGCAGTAGTATTTTCTCTGATGATCTGGAGACAATACATGTATGGTACGAAAAGCAATATCTTTACAGATCACAAAATCCTTCAACATATATTTGACCATAAGGAGATCAACATGAGACAGAGACGGGGGTTCGAGCTACTAAATGACTACGAATGTGAAATTTGTTATCATCCCGATAAATCCAATGTAGTAGTTGACGCCCTAAGTCGAAAAGAGTACTCAGGTCATAGAGTCAAAGCATTGACTATCACAATCCATTCACATTTGTCCACACAAATTAGGGAGGCTCAGCAAGAATCCTTGAAACCTGAAAATGTGTTATCTAAAACCCAAAGAGGTATGGATAACAAGTTAGAAGTCAAGGGTGACCGAGCATTTAACCCCATGGATGGGATCTGGACGCCGAAGCTCGGTGATTTTAGAGACATTTTCATGAACGAAGCACACCATACTCGATACTCCATTCCTACAGGTTCGGAAAAGATGTATTTGGACCTCAAAAAGTTATATTGGTGGCCAAACATGAAAGCGGAGATTGCTACCTTCATGGGCAAGTGTCTTACTTGTGCCAGAGTTAAGGTAGAATACCAAAAGCCCTCAGGTTTACTACAAAAACCGGAGATACCTGAGTGGAAGTGGGAGCAGATTACAATGGATTTCATAACCAAGTTGCCCAAGACAACAGGTCGTCTCAATACCATTTGGGTGATCATACACAGGTTAACCAAGTTCGCGCACTTCCAACCAATTAAAGAAACTGACAAGATGGAGAAACTGACCAGAACATACAATAGAGAGATTGTGAGACTGCATGGTGTACCAATATCTATTATCTCCAATAGAGATAGTAGATTCACCTCGAGATTCTGGCAGTCACTACAAAAAATCCTTAGGAACTAGGTTGGACATGAGTACAGCCTACCATCCACAAACTGATGAACGGAGTGAGAGAACTATACAAACGTTGGAAAACATGTTGAGAGCTTGTGTGATCGACTTTGGTAAAGCGTGGGATATCCGTTTACCAATGGTCGAGTTCTCATACAACAAAAGCTACCATACTAGTATCAAAATTGCTCCATTCGAAGCCCACTATGGCCGGAAGTGCAAATTCCCTCTGTGTTGGGCTGAGGTGGGTGACACGCAACTAGCTAAAGGACAGGTTCCTGAGAGCACTCTTACTGGTCTGAAAATCATCCGGGAAATGACAGAAAAGATTGTACAAATCCGTGAGCGACAAAAAGCCTCTAGAGATCGACAGAAAATGTATGCTGACAAAAGACGAAAGCCCTTGGAATTTCAGGTTGGTGACTTTTTTCTATTGAAGGTCTCACCCTGGAAGGGCATGATACGCTTCGGAAAGCATGGCAAACTAAATCCAAGGTACACTGGGCCTTTTGAGATTCTCGCTAGAATTGGCCCGGTAGCTTACAAACTCCGAATACCTTAAGAACGTAGTAACGTACACCCTACCTTCAACGTATCCAACCTAAACAAGTGTCTATCTGACGAGACACTAGTGATACCACTCGATGAAATCGAGTTCAATGAGAGCCCAACTTCATGGAAGAACCAGTAGAAATCATGGATAGGGAAGTCAAGCAAACCAAACAAAGTCGTATCCCGATAGTGAAGGTTCGTTGGAATGCAAAACGGGGACCTAAATTCACTTGGGAGCAAGAGGATCAAATGAAACATAAGTACCCAAATCTTTTCCCTTAGTCCAAGACTATCTCTTAGATATAATTTCGGATTGAAATTCCCTCTAAGGGGGGGTGGGGGGGATGATGAGACAACCTATTATTTTTTATCTTGTAAAAGTCAAACTTGGGTTAACTAAAGTCAAACTTGGGTCAACTATAGTCAAACTTGTTGTATTGATCTATCATATTAAATAGATTTATCTTATTGGGTTTAGATTAAAAATCTCTATGTGCTAAAAACCTTTTGTTAGAAGTGTTGCTCAAATTACAAGTGAATTTCTTAATCTAAGAAGTCTCGCTAGGGCCGAAAATCCTCGCATGCTCTAACAGACCTCGGACCAGTAACTTACTCCGGACCGCAAACGTGCGAGACCAAATAACCATTTTCGGCCGTGAACCTTCTGACCGCAAACCCTTGGTTCGCAGCCGCAAACCTCAGTCTTATCCTCTCGGTGCGTAAACCAACGAGTATGTCCCATCATTGATTTCGGGCCTATATTTATGGAGGGACCGAAATCACCACCTCACTTCCAGACCTTCTAACCGAAAACTCAAGTTTTTCTCTCATGTTCTTCAACCTAAAACTCCATTCTCTCTCAACTATCATTCACAAAATGCTTGTATCTCCTTCGGATCTTGCTTAGAACATTAAGTGTTCTTCATTTCTTCAATCAATCACCTTCCTTTTTGGTGATCTTTGGACCGAAAAATCTTGAATCTCCTTGATATCACCAAGAACACCAAGATCTTCATTGGGCCGAAAACCCAAGGGTTGGTCGAAAACACTTTGCAGCCTTCCAAATAGCTTCTAAACACTCTTATTTGTAAGTGAAACTTACAAATTAGTCCATTTCCTTATCATACTTGCGATTATATTCACTAATTGCATACATATATATTACTTGAAATGCTATTAGGACTCGTTTTGTCATGGGATCTAACTTGTGGAACAACACCCTATATCGAACCTTCAAACGAATAACTCATTTAAGGTGAGTTCATACCCCTACCATTTACCTTTTTAATGTTTTTAAGGGGGGGGGGGATACAAGCAAAACACAATGGAATTGTGTTAACACTTACGCGTGTAAACAAACAAACAAAGGATTTATTATGCTTATAAATATTGTTAAAATTCATTTTCAAACTCTTTTAAACTATTTTTGATTTATGTTTATATCAAAATCATATCCTTCTGTATATGTATGTATCATCATGCTTTAACGGACTTAGGACTATTGCTAATTACTATAACTCATGTTCCTTGTTTGGTTGTGGGCTTAGGGAAGGATCACTAGTCCGACTGTCGGCTAAATCATAATTATACATGCTAAATATATACATGAATATTAAATCTCATTTTCAAAAAAAAACATACTTAACTCAATTGCATATGTTGGGCAAATGAGTCTTTTCTCCAAATCATTTACAGTTCAAACAAACGTACTAGTAAACTATAATAGGTATAGTTTAGAGAATCAATTCATACTATTTTCTACATCAGAGAAACAATACATGTATCAATGCATATATACTAATACTTTTCATTACAATGTACACTTCACATTTACAATAACAAGAAACATATACATACTATACATAAACAAGTTAACTAGAATGTGAAAAACTACTTCACGGTACTTAGCAACATTCTTGCTAAGTCATTTTTTTAACCAGAGTCTCCTGAAGGGAGAGCGTGAGTTTGTATATAGATCTATACGGGACTGACAATCTCACACCTTACTGTTAGCTACAGCTAGGACCAGCAAGTCTACGGGTGACAAATGTCATATCTTTTTCGACGCCTAAAGAACAACGTGTTTTATACTAGTAAATATAGTATGGTTATAACCTCATTCACATTCAGAATTAACTAAAAAATTCGGTTTACAAGACAAATATTTCTTAAGTGGTTTTATTTTAAACAAAACTACTGAAAGATATTATCTTCCATTCCATTCATATAGTGATGTTCACACATGAACAACGCATGCTATTTTTCTAGTAAAGATAGTTTACAAATATGCAAAACATACATTTATACTATTTCAAGTACAAACATACATTGTACACTATTTCACGAGAACAAAACATACAAATAGTTGGGTCTTGGGTAGAAGACTACTTTTCATTTTAAGAAGAAAATATAGGATTTTCTAGGAAGTATACTAACATTTTCATGAAACACTTACAAACATTTGACTGCAAATACTTATGAACTCACCAACTTAAATATTGATACTCTCTTTCAAAATAACTTGTATTCTCAGGGAACCAGTAGGCAGGTACGCTAGCACAAGTTTGAGAAGACGAAGCATGTTCAAAATTCGTCTTTTATTTTTGTTATACATTTTTGGTATCATACAACTAAAAAAATAACACGCATGTATTGACTATAGTATTAATGCAATGGATGTTTTTGCTTGTTTTACTATTGTACATTGTTATGATACTGTACATGACTTCCTCCGCCCCTGCATGTTTCCGCCATCTCGGTTTGGGGGTGTGACAGATTCGTATCAGATCATTCTTTATAGTGAACTAAGTATATCAACCAATAAAAGATATACAACTGTAGATACAATGGGGTTAAAACACGCTGACCAAGAGTTATACTTTTTAAATATAACAAATATTTTACTAAAGTATACATACATGCATTCATACCAGAACAATGTCATATTAGAACAGAACAAAAGTATTGTGATTGTTGAACATCACAAGTAGGCTTAGGGATATATAATCAGGTCTGGTATTGATATTTCCTGATCAACTATATCTATCCGAGAAATAATTAGCATATACCTAGGAATGGTTGTGGAATTTCAACTGTTGGATTAGAGTCTAAGTCCATAACTATTTTGGTATGTACTTGACCCGATTGTGAGCACGGTCCTTTTGGGTTGCCTTCACACTGCTGACTAGACAGGATGACCGTTGAGGAGAAAGGTTGGTTTATTGTTTAGAATAATAATTTGGGGTATAAATATGATTTTTTTTAATATATTATATGAATAATATATTAATTTTGAATCATATTATTAATTAGTATTTAATTGGAAATTAATTAGGAATTAATTTCGTGATTAAAGGAATTAATTAAAAGTATAGGGGTTGTTTTGTAATTATTTGATAGTTGAGACTTTGGGCTATTGGATCACCTTTATTAAGGCTTGAATGAAAATCCTAGAAGGATCTAGGAGTTTTTGTCTAAGGGCTTAAGGAAAGGAGTCCATGGACTTGCTTAGGCCCAAAGCTAAGGGATTAGGGTTTCCACCTTGAAACCCTAGCTAGCCTCAAGTATAAATAGCACCCTAAGGCACTAGAATTCGACCATACCTTGGAAAAACCCTACTAGGGCAGAAATTTGGAGCTTAGTACCTTCCTCCTCTCTCTCTCATATTCATCCTCTCACTCAAAGTGTGTTTGTGAGCCATTAGAGGTACTACACTTGTACTTGTTTTCAAGAGCTAAGGAAATTCAAGGAACTAGTTGTTATTGCTATATAACAACAAAAGGTATGTATTCTATTCTCCTTTGTGGATTTTGAAAATTATAGGAGTATCCCAGGTTTCTTTTTGTGTTTATAAAGTTGTATGTCTAATAGTGAGAACATGGATCCAATTAGGGTTGCATGCACACATAGGCTTGTTTGTATAAAACTCATCAGTGGTATCAGAGCCATTGGTTTTTTTTCAATTAGAGTTGATACAAATGTATGAATATGACAATTAGGGTTTATGGCTAATAAACCCTGGAGGCTTGATTTTCAAAATTCGGGTTCCTAACCCTAGATTTCAAAATTTTTTGGTAGGGTTTCCTAAACCTTTTCTTTTAGCCCCAAGATTTCGATTTTAAGGTTGTATAACCCTAGAATTTCGAAATTTACCTTTTCCCCAGATAGGATTCCCAAATTATAGGGATTTGGATAATGTCATATCTTGTAATTATCCTTGATTCCTTAAATAGATAATTAAAGATCTTATGAATTATCCCATTTCATAAATTTTCAAATATTAGGGGATATGGAATTAGATTAAATTAATTGTTTAATTTAATAGATAATTCTATAAGATTTAATAATTCAAATTAATTGTTTAATTTTGGATAATTATTAAATCAATGTTTTAATATTTAAAATTTTAAAATCTAAGGGTTTAATTTTTCGAAAATTTTGAATAAAATTAAAACCTAATTGTTTTGAAAGGTTTCAAAACTTGCCCGGAAGTTTTGGAATTTAAATTGTTTGATTAAAAGGTTTAATTTTGAAAGTCTAAATTCCAAAACCCCTAGTTTTGAACAGTTCAAATTGCACCCTTATGGTTTTATTAAATTAATTAAGGGTATAATTAAAAGAGAGTTAATAAATCCATAGTGATATGGTTTACATTTAATTAAATTAAAAGTGTAATTTATTAAATTAGACAACCTAGTATTTTAAAAGTGTAAAATATACTCTTATTTTATATATAACATTAAAAGTCTAATATTATATATGTATAACTTAAACTACTAGTCTTACCGTTAGTAGGTCTCATTCACGAAGCCGATCTATAAGGGGGGGAATAAGGTTATGGCCTATAAAATGGCCGTTTAATGGGTGTCCACTCTCACCCATCGCTTCCTTGATTGGTGAAGGGTCGCTATCCGAATGGGTAGGATAGGGCGAACCCTTTCCATTAAAAGTATAATGCAGTATAAAGTAACTAAATGTTTTTACAAAATTCCCAATCTTAGTTACTCAACGTTAGTGGAGCATGTGTGGTTAACCGGCACACTAATTGGTTCTAAGCAAAGGTAGCAAAGGGTGACTCAATGTTTGTCAAAGTTCGGTGGAGCGTGTGTGGTTAACCGGCACATCGAATGGGTGGCTGTAACATTGGGGGCACCATGTATATTTGCATGTTTAGTCACACCCTGTTTTGTGATCCTTAGCATCCCAGTCACAAATCGAGGGGCATATCAAGATTCAATACATTTAAAACCTAATCTCTTTTTTTTCGTTTTTCATGGTGGAAAATTAGTGAATCGTCATTCACTTACCTTCAAATGTTCTGCAATTTGGGTTACGGCATCCCTCTCCCAAGTTGTGGAGTATTGTGTTGGGTCCTAGCCTTAATATCTCATTTGGGTGATTTATTAAGGACTCAATCAACTAACTTGATTTTTCTCCCATTTTGTAGATGTCTGAATCTAACCATGGTCTTCCCGAATCCCAAGGAAGAGGTTTTCTGGCTCAAAGTGAAAGTCTATTACACAATGAAGGTGTATGATCAATCCTTGCATTGTGGACTATCTTGGCTTCACTTCCTCCACTTCCTCCTGTTGTTCTCCCAAACCCGCAAGACCGAAGAATTTATAGGTTCAAAATCACTCAATCCATGTTGGCAATGAAACATGAAGATGGTAAATCCGTGTGTGCTCACGTCCTAAGGATGAAATCACACATCGATAGGTTGATAATGTTGGGTGCGACTTTCCCAATGGATTTGGCTGTAGATTGGGTTCTTAAGTTACTCCTTGAATCATATAATAAGTTCAAAATAGAGTATTATATGATGGATCTTGACACAACCCTCATTGACCTAACTTACATGCTTATTGCTGCTGAATCAGAAATGATTTGGCAAAGTAATGGAGCATATTTGTCTAGTAATTCAACCAACCATGCTTCCGTGGATATTCCAGAAGAACCCACCTGTTTCTGCTGCCAAGAGAAGGGGCATTGGATACGAAGCTGCCCATAGGACCTGAAGAATCTAACAGATGGGAGAGTCAAGAAGTATAGCTCTACTTCAGGTAAAAATTCACTATCTAACTCCATTAATGTCCTATTCATTGATTCTTAATACATAATGTGATAAGATTACATTTGAATGTTTTGCATGATCAGAGAAATGAGAGGAAGCTTGATAGAAGAGCAAGATGAGTCTGATCACGAAGAAATGGATCATGATCGCATGGATTCGAATATTAGATTTTGAGCTTAGAAAGTTATGATAGAGTTGTTAGGAATATTTGATTACATAGTTTTTCAATTGATTTTGCATTGTAAGGACATGTTTTCCGCTGCTATTATGAATAAAATAAATTTTTGATTTGTCTTATTTATATATATCCTTGCAATGAAATCGTTGTGAAAAATTTATGTTTGTGTATTTCTATAAATGGATGTGATTCTTAGTTATGTTGTTTATGGAAGTGTCAAATTCCTCTAAGTAATGAAAGATTCCCATCGCCCAAGTTTCAATTGGACAGAAACTTGGAATCATACAACTTGTATTGCATGATGTATGGAAATCTTGGTACTTAGGAAATTAAGACTAATTCCTTGATCACACAAGTATGTGAGTCAAGTGAAGGACTAAAGGACTAGAACACAATGTTGTGCACTAGTAAAGTCCACCACAAATAACAATAAGACCATTTATCATAATTACTAAAAGTCTAGTGAATGTGGTTATACATACAAGATTAAGTGTAATTCTGAATCATTGAAAGGCTTCAATAAATGGCAGAATGAATAAGAAGAATCAATTAGGTAGAAAGATAAAAGTTTCTCTAATCTGAGAAGAAGGGAGAGTACTTTTATATCGGGTTTTATGATCGTCTTAATAATTAAGAACCATATCACAATTGATCATCTAAGGACATCTTAGTGCACTAGTATGGCTAATCTGAAATTGTTGAAATGGTTGAATCAAAAGGATGAGTCATACTTCGTTCCAAAATCAAGTCTTAGAGTCATACTCCAAGATTGTGACTTGAGTGACATGATCTTAAGTAGGAATTTTCTTACACTTGAACATATTGGTAAGTTGTGATGTCTTGAATAAGACAAAGACCATCTTGTACCAAATTGTGTGTAAGTTTTTTTTTGTCTTCATATAGACACACTAACTCTTGGATATTTTCTTTGTTAAGAAATGTTTCTTGATAAGAGAATCTAATATGTCAAGAGGTCAGTGGGAGTTTGAAAAACTTGAAAAGATTCAAGAACTAATCAAAAGTAAACCTATTATAATACACTAGCACACGACTTGAGGATTGTAGTCTATCGTGTTGACATATTCTTGTTTCTTTGCCAGTCCAGTTTGGTCAACTATGCATATGAGTTCTACGAGTTCTCAATAGATTGCATAAGGCAAAGCACCTTATTCAATGAAAGTACATTGACTGGAATAGGTGAGTTGCTGAATAACTTGGAAGGAATGGTGGGACCCTTGACGGCAAGAAATTAAGAATGAATAAGTTATGTCCATAAGAGTTTGAATTTGTCACAAACATTATCTTTTGATTATGCTTATGGCAAATTCACATGGATAGGAACACATACACCATAAAATCTAAGTGTCATAAGTTTTCTCTCCTTCATGAAAATGATTGTGTGGAAACGCTTTCACTAAGAAAGATTTTAAGAAGATAAGCAACTGTGTAGATTTTATTCTCAAATTCGATTATGATTACGGCATCCCTCTTCATAGTTCGAATTGTGAGATTTGGCAATTAGTCCGAACATTTGGTACTTTGTAATACAAGTTCTAAAATTGTTTAGACACACATGTGAGCTATCTAAGGAAAGGTGTATCAGTTTGAAAATCTTAGATAAAGGCTTATCGAAGCACATCGTATTAGAAAATATGAACTTTGGAAGTCAATAAGTATTGTTTCCTAGAAGTTTAGCTGGTTTCTGAATACGTGTCAAAGCTAGTGGGAGCATAAATATTATGCAACAATGGATATAATCATCATGTTAGTGGGAGCATGATTATTATTTAACTATTGTAAGTTGGCAATATTAATTATAGAAAAACAAAAGTTTCACTTTGCAAAGTTGCAGGGGTTGAAATGTTGGTTTTGCTGTAATTAAGGGAGAGAATGTTATACTTTGTTTCCAATCTAAAAGCTTAGATTGAGAAATTTTAATTGAATTCAGTCAAGGGTATATTTATTATTTGCATTCTCAAAGTTCGATTATCATTACGACATCCCTCTTCATAGTTCGAATTTTGAGAACACAGCAAATAGAAATATTATGACGATATTATAGTAAGAAACTGGTAAAGTATCACGTTTTTTATTATGAATTGTATCCCATACGCTTCGGGTATAGGATCGATTGCATATGCTATAATATTTGACCATTATGAAATTTTCCAAATGCCTAGGGCATTTTGAGGGAAAAAGGAAATAGAACTGGTTTTGACTAAAAGAATTAAACAACTCCTAAGGACAATCTAAGGTTCGCCAAGGATTGGTCACTTGTAGACAGTTGGAAGTATAGTCATGGATGGAATATATTGACATCATAGATAAGATTCTATTTAGAATGAGTTGTCATATGGCAAATACGGAAATGTTTCCATATTGGGAGTTGGATATTAAGAATCAATGTCTAGATTAAAAAAATTATGCAAGAAGGATGTTCAAAGGAATGTACTTTGAATATGAGACTTCATGACTATGGAATTGTCTTGTAACAATTTCCAATAGAGCATTTTTGTAATTTCATTGGCCGAGTCTTGGTGACTTTTGTGCCATGACATCAAGAAATGACCGTTGCATAAAATGTTAGAATCTAACATATTCTAGTAGTGGCAAGAGTTTTGTATTCTTACACTAATGGATTAGGAATTATGAAATGAGGGTGATTGAAAATGTTATTCAATTATACTATTTCACTAAGTAAGGACCATAGGTAAACATAGTGTGCATGCTAAGAGCATAGGACAACTGTTGTTATAATTCAAGTAAGGAGTTGATTACCCGAAACAACAAATAATGAGTAATCAATATGGTGATTAAATAAAAGGTGTTTTATTTATACTCAAAGGTTTGGGGCCATATATGATTAGTATTATTCTTGTGTTTCACTTTGTATGTTTTGACTTCCCGAATAATAAGATTATTCAAACCCTCCACAGTCGCTCATTCTTTGGAAGTAGGAATGAAATAAGACTATCATGAATCTAACTGTAGATTGTCTAAAGTGTTTTAGACATAGCAAAATTTTGTTGTAGGATACATGAGTGCTGTTATAAGATTAGAGTATTGGATTAAACCCACGGTCACTTGGATCGCTTCATGGATTTTATCACAAGTGATTGGTGAGCAGATAATATCTTATATTCTTGAAACTAAGATGTGTGATTTGTATCTTGCAAGTCGGTTGCACATTGATAATATGTAAACGCACTAGTAACTTGGTGTTATAAAACGTATTGTTGTGTGTGATTCGGTAAGTGAGTGCAAGCGAGCATTGAGTCGAAGTTTATCCGTTCCTTTTACCCAGAGTGGGGTAAAAGCGATATCTATGGGACCCTCGATGATTTAGTGATGACACCCTAAGCGCTTGGCCAAGTCGGACTAAGTTGATGTGTTCAATTATAGTCCATTGTCATTCGTCATAAATCGAAAATTGGGAAACAACACGTGAATAGAGAGTATGATTAAAATCCATGTCTCAGTTCATACGATTTCTAGAATGGAGGAATATATGATCCCTTATCTAAAGGACACGCTTTTGATAAGATCAGAGTTGACAGCGGATTTTGAAAGCTACGATTACTGATCAGGTTCTCAAGTCATACGCATAATAGTTATTAGACTTATCCAAGTGGGAGACTCTTGGACTAGTGTCTAAGTCCATTACTATTTTGGCATGTACGTGACCGGATTGTGAGCATGGTCCTTTTGGGTTGCCTTCACACTGGTAACTAGATAGGATGATTGTTGAGGAGAGAGGCTGGCTTATTGTTAAGAATAATAAATTGGGGTATGAATATGATTTGTTAATATATTATATGAATAATATATTAATTTGGAATCATATTATTAATTAGTATTTAATCAGAAATTAATTAGGAATTAATTTCAGGATTAAAGGAATTAATTAAAAGTACAGGGGTTGTTTTGTAATTATTTGATAGTTAAGACTTTGGGCTATTGGATCACCTTTAATAAGGCTTGAACGAAAATCCTAGAAGGATCTAGGAGTTTTCATCAAAGGGCTTAAGGAAAGGATTCCATGGACTTGCTTAGGCCCTAAGCAGACAGATTAGGGTTTCCACCTTGAAACCTTAGCTAGCCTCAAGTATAAATAGCACCCTAAGGCACTAGAATTCTACCACTCCTTGGAAAAACCCTAATATGGCCGAATTTTGGAGCTTAGTACCTTCCTCCTCTCTCTCTCATATTCATCCTCTCACTCAATGTGTGTTTGTGAGCCATTAGAGGTACTACACTTGTGGTACTTGCTTTCAAGAGCTAAGGAAATTCAAGGAACTAGTTGCTATTGCTATATAACAACAAAAGTTATGTATTCCATTCTCCTTTGTGGATTTTGAAAATCATAGGAGTATCCCAGGTTTCTTTTTGTGTTCATAAAGTTGTATGTCTAATAGTGAAAACATAGATCCAATTAGGGTTGCATGCACACATAGGATTGTATGTATAAAACTCATCAGCAACAAGTCTAAAAACTTACCAACTCTGACTACAAAGAAAAACTAGAGCATAACATAAACTAAAAATACTATAGGTGTATTTTGTGGTACTATAATTTACTTATGTGAAAACTAAAAAGACCCTTACTAGTAGGTATATAGTTGCTGAGTGGATACACTAAGCTATATGTGACTAAGATTTTATAGACTTAGAATTTGTGATGTTCGCTTTACTTCATGTTCCTTGTTTGGTTGTGGTCTTAGAGTTAGATCACTTATTCGAAGGTTTATTCTATCTTGGTTATATATACCTGGTATACACTACGTAAGTAAAGAAGTAACTGGTAAGGATTACCCTATAAATATCTTTAGGAATACATCTATTATATGCTTCTTACATCCTTATTCTCACTTAGATAACAAGGCTGGATTTCATCTGCCGGGAGACACGTACTTTCCCGATCAAGAGAATGTGGATGGCTCAAAGCTGAACCAGAATCAGATAACCATGTGGTCCGAGTAGAAGAAGACCTCGAGGAGAGTTCTGAGGAACACAACGAGGAGGAAGTTCATGAACACTCCGACTTAGAACCCGAGGTCTATAATGCACCTCAAGTTGCCCAAAATTCTAACCCACGACAGGATTTTGAATGCCCGACGCCTCTGTGGGCAGTAAACTTGGGAAGGAGGGAAGGAGGCTCATTTGATAGAGTCCTTCATATCTTTGTTCGTCGTGTTTCTCGCAATGTTGAACAAGGAAGAGCGGCCATCCACCAAGTCATGGAAGTTAGAGCTAACACAGGAGTCAATACAGTTCGCCTCTACCACCTGAACGAAGACGAGGAGTTAACAAGGACTCACATTGATGCACTACAAAGGGAACTGAATGCCAGTTGATCCAAAGTTAGAGAACTTCGGCAGATTCAAGTGGCATTGGAAAGGCATGTGTGGGAAACAGAACACCAATTAGCTAAATCCAAGGCAGAATCTAGTACTAATCAGAACAACACTCCTCGCGAGTACAACATATCATACTCACTCTTTTGGATATGGATTAAGTCTATTTATAGACTCTAGTGTTATTTTCCTTTCTACAATTAGACCTCGAAATTTCATTTTTGTTAGGTCTTTATGTTGTCAAAATTTTGCTCTATATTGGTATGTTGTAGACCTACTACAAGGTCAATTTTTCCTAAACTTTATATATATCTATAATATCAATATAATTGACATGCATCTAATTCTATGGAAAGGTTTCTATCAAAATTCCTTCACTTTCTAATGATAGACCTCTATTGCAAAAACTTAAGCAATTACATGTTGAACTAGGGTAAATTAGTTAAAGGAACACTCACATTATACTCACTATTTACATCTTACCATTATCTTTATTTTCATAAACTTATAGTAAAAGATGCTTGCTCATAAATCAAACAGACACAATCCACAAATAACTCCAACTCAACCACCACCTCCACCACAATTCGATCCTATAGTTTGTCAAGTTGCAGTGACCACAGTTGTGACAACGGCCTTAACTCAGATCAACACTAGTGGTACTAGTGGGGGTGGAACGGGTATTAACTCTACCCAAGGTGATAGTCATGGACACCCTAGGGAGTGTTCATACAAGGACTTCACCAACTGCAAACCAAAAACCTTTAACTATAGCGGTGGAATCATTGCTCTATCGCAATGGTTTGAGAAAACGGAGTCTATCTTTAAGATCTGCTCCTGTCTAGAAGGAAGCAAAGTGAAATGTGTTGCATGCACCTTCTCTGACAGGGCCCTCACATGTTGGAATAGCCATGTCAAGTCACTGACTCTCATAGTGGCTAACTCAATGGGCTGCGAAACACTAAAAGACCAAATGATGGGAGAATATTGCCCGAGGGGGGAAGTTCAGAAGCTAGAACAGGAACTTTGGAGTCTTGCTATGAAAGGCTTTGACATAGTAGCTTACACTACTAGGTTTAGTGATCTAGTGGCGCTATGTCTGAGGATGGTCCCCACGGAAAGCAAGAAGATTAATAGGTACATCTGGGGATTGGTACCTCCATTTCAGGGGAACGTGTTGTCTTCAAACCCCGCTACATTTGATAGTGCGAAACGCTTGGCATAGAGACTCATTGACCATGGAGTCCGTTCACAAGTAACAACCCTTGTCCCAGAACCAGCCAAAGAAACCGAAAACAAGAGAAAGTTTTGGCCTAGAAAGAAGAATCAATCAGCACAAAATCCGCCAAGAAACAATAGATTGTGGTTGTTCATGCTGCAACGATCCCTGCTGTCCCTACACCCGCAAAGCAGTACGCCGAAACTCTGTCGGAGTGCAACAAGTGCAACTTCAATCACAATGGACCTCATCGAGAGATGTAGTGTGCTAAATGAAACAGGAAGGGACACACGGCCCGTTTCTGTAAGGTACTGGCAAGACCAATCACCTAGGTCCCTAGTATTAGACTAGGCCAGGCGTGCTATGGATGCGGTGAAGTTGGGCACTACAAAAGGAACTACCCAAAGGCAGGGAATACTGGTGGAGTAGGGAGAATTTTGGCGATTGGCCATGAAGAAGCTGTGGCAGACCCTATGGTGCTCACGGGTACGTTTCTCCTCAATAACTCTTATGCATTCATACTATTTGATAGTGGAGTCGAGAGGAGTTTCTTGAATCAAAAATTTAAACACTTACTTAAACAACCACCACAAGCACTAAAAGAAACATTCATCGTAGAAATGGCTAACGGGAAGATGGAAAACACTAACGATATATACATAGGATGCACCCTACCTCTAGAAAGCTATTCATTTCAAATCGACCTCATGCCTATCTCGATTAAAAGTTTCAACGTCATTGTCGGCATGGATTAGTTGAGTCTTCATCGTGATGACAACCTGTGTTATGAGAAAGTTATTGGTCTTAACCTACCGAATAGTGAAACTATAGTTATCTGTGGCGACAAACCAGGCATGAACCTTAGAATCATCTCGAGTATTCAAGCCCAGAAGTACTTAAGAAAGGAATATCATGTGTTCTTTGCTCACATAGTTGATGTGATCCAAAAGGTGAAAGACCTAAAGAGCATCCCAGAAGTACGCGACTTTCCTGGCATCTTTCCCAAAGATCTTCAAGGATTACCACCACAACGTCAATTCGAATTCATAATTGAATTAATTCCAGGAGCTACCCCTATAGCCATATCGCCTTATCGTCTAGCACCAGCTGAGATGCAGGAACTATCCAGTAAATTGACCGAACTGCTCAGCAATGGATTTATCAGACCAAGCTTCTCACCCTGGGGAGCACCGGTCTTGTTCGTGAAGAAGAAGGATGGATCGTTCCATATGTGCATCGACTACCGCGAGCTAAACAAAGTGACCATTAAGAACCAATACCCTCTACCTCATATAGACGACTTGTTCAACCAACTTCAAGGAGCGAGCTACTTTTCAAATATTGACTTAAAATCTGGGCATCACCAGTTACGAGTTTTAGAGGAAGATGTTCCCAAAACAGCCATCCGAACTCGTTATGGTCACTACGAGTTTGTACTGATGCCTTTTGGATTAACCAATGCGCATGCAGTGTTCATGGACTTAATGAACCGGGTGTGTCATCCTTATTTAGATAAGTTCGTGATAGTATTCATTGATGACATGCTTATCTACTCGCGCAGTAAGGAGGAACATAGTCAACACTTACAGAAGATTTTGGAAACACTACAAGCAGAGAAGCTTTACAGGAAGTTCTCTAAGTGCGCATTTTGGATTTGAAGTGTTGGGCTGAAGTTCATTTTGATGTTGCGTCTTTTGGGCTCGAAAGTTTAGCCATGTACACTCCGGTTTGGGCCTGTCCAACCGAGAGCCTTTTATGTATTGTATATAAGTTAATGCTTGCATGCATATTAGGTTAACGATTTAGAGATTTACGATATAGCGATTCATCTGGAGCAAAGCAGGTTTCTTTAATCGTTCTTGTAACCTATCAATCCTCTACAGTTGATGTTCTTAATCGAGCTCTTCTGAGGATTTTGTTTAAATCATTCAACACGTTTGATTCCATCTTGTCTTCTTCTTTTTATTGCGTTCATACAGTTTTATATTTACATAGTTGTTCAAGATCTAATCGATCTTCATAGATTAAAGGCTATTTTTTTAATCTCATCAATTGGTATCAGAGCAGGAGGCTGTGTAATCGATACACATCTTTTCTGTGAAAAAGATTTCCATTAGGGTTTTTCCGCAATCATCGATATTTATTGAGCCGTCATCTCTTTATTGACGTATCTTGATATTTATTGTTTTGCCCTAATCTGCTTTATTACAAGTCTGATCTTTGAACAGGTTTTTACGATCATAATGGACGCGACGCAATCAAACCCTATTAATATTTCCAACAACATCGGTTCGACGACAAAGATTCCAATCTTATACACCCATGACTATGAAGTATGGGCGCATCATTTTGAAGACTACGTGATTGGATCGGAGGCTAATGGGTACCTCATATGGGAAGCCATCATCAATGGGCCGTTTTCTCATTCTACAACGTCCAGAATCATTAAGACACAAAAAGAGTACAACGATCTGCTAAAGGACGTGAAGGATATTGCACAAGATGAAAAGGACAAATTCCAGTGCAATATTAAGGCGTTAAGGTTAATCAGATTCGCCCTTCAGTCCGACACATTCAGACTGGTCAGCTCATGCACGACGGCAAAGGAAGTGTGGGATAGACTTCGTGAACTGCATTCTACAGACGAGGATCTTGAACATTCTATCCAAACTTTGCTTCTATCTGAGTTTGAAGAATTCAGATAAGGGGCCGAAGAATCGGTGACCCAGACGTTCGATCGCTTTAATCATCTTCTTAGCAAGATGATCAAACACGATATTGAAAGGAAGCTTATCGAACAGAAGGTTACTTTCTTGAACGGACTGAGGTCTGAATGGAGAGCAGTGGTTTCCACAGTCAAAGCCCATGAGCAGTTTAAATCATACTCTTTGGCGAAACTGGTGGGTATTCTAAAGTCCCAAGAGAAGATTGTGGTGCAAGAGAAGAACGTCGTTTCGAGTCTTGGTTCGTTGGCCCTCCTATCTAAAAGTAAAGCTGTGATGGAGGATGAAGACCTCAACTTGGAGGAATATGACCTCACGTCTGAGGATTATGCCATGATGGTGTCCAATCCTAAGAAGTTCATAAAGAAGAGATTCCCCAGCAACAAAAACCGAAACTGGCAGGGGAGTTACAGCTCTGAAAAAGTGAACAATGAACCGAAGGCTGAGGAGCCCAAGAAGGAACCGAAGGCGGATGGCGATTCCGGAGTAAGTTGTTTCTACTGTGGTGGGAAAAACCATTATGCTAAGGACTGTGTCCTTAAGAAGATGGCTGAAAAGGATGATGGAAATGATGAGGAAGCCGTGCTGCAGAAGAGACTGGATGAGTTGAGAAAGAAGAAGTCTACCGCTAACCCTTCTATTAATGCTCTTATTGTGTAGGGTTCGGTTAATGATGATGAGTTCGGTAGCACAGAAGTTTGGTCTACCGACTCAGAAGACGAAGAAGTGAGGAAGCCTACCCATGGAAAGGCTTATGTGCCTAAGGAGGAAAGCAGTGGAGGAAGATGCTTCATGGTGTCTGACGTATCTCAAATGAGGGGATACAACACCGATGGAGGAAGCGATGGACCAAAGATACAGGAGGATATGTGCTTTACGGCCAAACCACTCAGCCAGCAGTTCAATGAGCTCGATGAACTGATAAAGAAGGTACAATCTGTTTTTATTTCTTCTAAAGTATCACCATCCTCATATGAGAAATAACTAAAAAATGTTAATACAAGAATTTCACATCTAGATAGTAGCTTAACTCAAACTCGAGTCACCAATTCTAACCTAACTGATCAATTAAGCAGGGTGGCGTCGAAGAGTGAGGAGCGACGAATGTGGATTGAGTTAAAGGAGTCGGAATTAGTTAAAGTTAAAGACGAAAACATTTATTTGCAGAGAGACAATTTAAAATTGTTAAAACAGCGGAATGTTTTTTGTTTAATTGCTAAACGTTTATATTCTAATATTACTCAGCTTCACTTAGATTGTGAGATAGGCCAAAAGATCCATCGCATGATTTTGCCCTTCCTAGAGTTTAAGGAGGATGAAATCGATGCCGAAGCTTACAATTGTGAGAGTGTGATATCGTCTGATGATGTCAATCCGACCTACATGTATGGACTGGACAAAATTGAGTCCTTCATTAAATCCAAGGACCACAAGGACATGCTCAAAAATCTTTTGGATGAAAATGACAGACTTAAACTAAGAACCGAAACCATGCAAAAATTTGACTTCTTAAACGCCAACGTAAGCTCAGAAAACAAAATTGATGTTGAAAATGCATCTGAGCTTAACGAGGACGATAACATGAGTGAAATTTCTGTAGAGGACACGGTTGACTGCTCAGAATTTGTTAAAAGCGAACCTGAAAACCACAAGAATCTTATTTCTGAAAATTCAGTGGAGTTCGCTCGCTTGTCCCAACAAAAGTCCCCGATATTAGTTGAAAAAGCAGTTGTGTATCAAAAGCTCAGGACCACTTCGAATCAAGTATACAAGGTGACTGGAGTAACCGAACATCAAACAGCTGAACTCACAGCTATTGTTAACGAAGACAATGCTGATGGCTGCGATGAGTACTTCTGGGAAGCTCCAATAGATAATGCAAATGAAACCGTTGGCTTATCTGAAAGAACCTCCTGGTTAAGCAAAGGAAGATACATCCCTGAACCTTTGAACAAGCCGGATAATTTCAATGAGCCAAGAACCAGTGGTACGAAAGATATTCCTCAAAGTGGAACTTCTTCTGACATTCCTTCTACTCCCTCAGTGCAAACTGGATCTTCTTCAGATATTCCCTCTGCTCCCACGGCTCAAAGTAAAACTCCTGAGGTTCAAAAGGAACCAGCCAAGGAGACAACGAAAACGAAAGCGAATGTTCATCATCAACCTAAGCAGATGAGGAATAGGAAGAGAGAAAGGAACCTCAGATACAGGAAGAACCTTTCTGAAAGGAAACAATTCTGGCATTCCCAGAATGCATACTACTCACACCAAGACAAGAATCTGAAGTATGAAAACAATCCTGAAGGAAAGCCCGAATATCACAACAACCGAAAGCCAAGGTTCGGTTCACAAGAAAATACCAATCGAAGGCAAATGCTCGATTCTGAAAAAGACTTCAACCGAAACCAAAGATTCGGTTCCAAGGACAACTCCAACCGAACGCAAAGGTTCGGTTCAGAAGTCAAAAGAGAACAAGACTCTAAGGTTAGTTCCTCCAATGATCAAAAGCAAAAGGGTCACCAAGAGTCTCCAGCCAGGAAGTCCTCTCCATCCAAATCCTCTCATTCTAATTCTTCTCGTTCTACTAATTCTTCTACTTCCACCGATTCATCTCCATCTTGCTCTAAAGCTAATTCCGCTTGTTCTCAAAGATCTCATTCGTCAGCTGAACAAAAGGGAAAGCAGAAGGTCAATGAATCCAAACCAGAGTCCAAACCGAACACACCTAATCCTAACAAAATAAAAGTCTTTACCATTAAAAAGAAAGATGAAACAACTCTCATAAAACGAACATATCTAGTTGACATCTCTCTTACTATTCCTGTTCCCATGAAAAGCTCACATGGATCCAAGAGACTTTGGGTTCCTAAATCTGCTTAATTTTTGCAGGTTATAAGTGATGAGCAGTTTGACGAAGAATGGTACATCGATAGTGGCTGCTCGCGTCACATGACAGGGAGGAAAGAGGAGCTCAGGGAATATAGATCTCTTGCAAATGGTGGCAACGTCAAGTTTGGAAATAACTCTTTCGGCACCATAAAGGGATATGGAATGATAACAAATGGAGACTTCACTATAAGGAAGGTGGCTTATGTGGAAGGACTCCAACACAACCTCATCAGTGTTTCTCAGCTTGTTGGAGGTACAGGACTCAAAGTCTCATTCGATGATGAAGGCTCTGAAATCATAGAGAAAAAGACAAAGAAATTGATTCTCAAGTCAGAACGAAAGGGTGAAATGTTTCCTCTAAACATGAAACCCACAAAGGAAACCCAGCCATATGCCTGTTATCAAAAGCTCAATCCGACGAAAGCTGGTTGTGGCACCGAAGACTCTCTCATCTCAATTTCAAAGATATCAACCGACTTGTCACTGGAGGTCATGTTAGGGGTCTTCCATTGCTCAAGTACGACGGAGATCATTTGTGTGTTGCATGTGAAATGGGGAAGCAGAGTCGTCAAAGTCACCCATCTGTAATCAACACAAAAGTTGTTGAACCACTCGAGTTACTTCATATCGATTTATGTGGTCCTTCATCTATCGAAAGCATCGGTGGTAGCAAGTATATTCTTGTTATTGTTGATGACTTTTCACGATTTACATGGGTGTTCTTTTTAAAGCTCAAATATGAAGCGACTCAAAAGCTAAAAGTGTTTATCAAGCAAATTGAAGTCCAGCTCAAGAAGGTCGTTCGCAACATCAGGAGCGACAATGGTCTTGAATTCAAGAACAGGGAGTTTGAAGAGTTTCTTGCAGAAAAGGGAATTAGTCACAATTTCTCAGCTCCCTACACACCACAACAGAACGGAATAGTTGAAAGACGAAACCGATCTTTGTGTGAAGCTGCCCGAACTATGCTAAGTTTTGCTTCCTTACCTCTTTATTTTTGGGCTGACGCTATTTCTGCTGCTTGTTTTACACAGAACAGGTCTTATCTCAATAAGCGATTCACGCTCACACCATATGAGATAATAAACAACAGAAAGCCCAATGTAAAATTTTTCCATGTGTTCGGCTCAAGGTGTTTCATCTTTAATTCTAAAGAACACCGCAACAAGTTTGATGTTAAAGCCGACGAGGGAATCTTTCTGGGTTACTCGCTCACATCCAAGGCGTACAGGGTCCTAAACAAGCGTTCAAGGAGGATTGAAGAGACATACTACGTGACCTTTGACGATAGCTATGTCAAGAAGCTACAGGCCAAAGAAGACACCGCTGGGGAAATCTTTCCTCAAACTGGCCAAGTCACAGTCTCAATTGCCAATTTATATGAGAAATTTCTGGAACTCTTTGACGAACCGGAAAAAGCTTCTCTCTCAGAAGCAGGTGCAACTGACAACAAAGTTGATCATATGAAGCAGATTGTCAAAGATGCTGCATGAAGAATGCATGAAGGAGAATCGCCCACTGATGACTCTCCATCCAACAATGCTTCAGTCGAGGGGGAGCCAAGTTCTCATATCGAGGGGGAGCCAAGATCACAAGTCCAGGGGGAGCCGAGCTCTACAACTTCAACCGAAGGTCCTTCACCAACCGAAGGTGCCTCTCTAACCGAAAATGCCTCTCCAAACGAAGGTGCTCCAACGCCTGAAAGTCCAGCACCACAAGAAACCCCTGAACCTCATGTTTCTCAAGACTCATCAATTGAGGGGGAGTATGATGATATGACGCTTGATTACGATAGCCAATCTGAGCCAGAAGAAATGATCAATGCTGAACTAGACCCAACCTTTGATCCGAATTACCCTCCTCTTACCAAATGGACCAGAGATCATCCTATCTCTCAAGTAGTTGGTGATGTATCTGAACAGGTTCTGACCCGATCACAACTGAAGGCAAAACAGACATCCTTATTTTCAAAGGTTGAGTTTTGTATGTTTAACTCATTCGTATCAAAAGTTGAACCGAAGACAGTTAACACTGCCCTCGATCACTCTGATTGGGTTCAATCAATGCAAGATGAACTAAACGAATTTGAAAGGAACAAAGTCTGGCGCCTCATTCCAACTCCTCCAGATGCTTCAGTTGTTGGTCTCAAATGGGTTTTTAGGAACAAAATGGACAAGGAAGGTAATGTCATAAGGAACAAGGCTCGTCTGGTGGTAAAGGGATACTGTCAGGAGGAAGGGATAGACTATGAAGAAACTTTCGCTCCAGTAGCTAGGCTAGAATCTATTAGAATATTTCTGGCTTATGCTGCTCACAAAAACTTTGAGGTTTTCCAAATGGACGTCAAGTGTGCATTTCTCAATGGAGAACTCGAAGAAACTGTGTATGTGGAGCAACCTCCTGGGTTCGTGAACGAAAAGTATCCAAATCATTGCTATATTCTGGATAAAGCTGTGTACGGCCTCAAACAAGCTCCGAGAGCCTGGTATGAAACGCTTACAAAATTTTTAAAGATGTCTAAATTTAAACAAGGTTCGGTTGACCCAACCTTCTTTCGCAAAAAGGAAGGTAACCACCTTATGATAGTTCAAATTTATATCGATGACATCATCTTTGGCTCCACGAATCCCAGCTTAACAGCTGAATTCAGAAAGCTGATGGAGACTAAGTTTGAAATGAGCTCAATGGGTCCTATTAACTTTTTCCTTGGTTTAAACATAAGACAGGGACCCGAAGGCATCTTTATTAATCAGGAAGCCTACACGAAGACTCTCCTAGCAAAGTTTGGCATGATGGGAGACTCAAAAATCAAAGTCCCAATGGCATTCGGCACCAAGCTTACCCCATCTCTAGACAAACCGGCTGTCGATATCACGCTCTATCGTCAAATGATAGGCTCACTAATGTATCTAACTGCTAGCAGGCCTGATATCATGTTTTCTGTGTGTTATTGTGCTCGATTTCAGGCAAACCGTCGCGAACCTCACATGCTTGTAGTGAAGAACATCTTACGCTATCTCAAGCGAACCACCTCCTTAGGTCTATGGTATCCATCCAACTCAGGCTTCTTCGTTCAAGCCTATTCTGATGCTGACCTTGGAGGATGTGGACTCGACCGTAAAAGCACAACTGGTGGCTGTCAATTCCTTGACGGGAAGTTGGTCAGCTGGCAATCCAAGAAACAAACGTGTGTGTCGTTGTCTACTGCCGAAGCGGAATACATTGCCGCTGCATCCTGCACATCACAAGTGATTTGGATCCAGAGTCAACTTCGAGACTATGGACTCAATATGAAGAAGATCCCACTATATTGTGACTCTGAAAGTACAATTAGGATCTGTCATAACCCAGTGCAACACTCTAAAACCAAACACATCGCACTGAGGTATCACTTCATCAAAGATCACGTGGAAGATGGAAACGTCGAAGTTCACTTCGTAAGAACCACTGATCAACTGGCTGACGTCTTTACCAAAGCTCTTCCTGAAGCATCATTCAATAAAATATTGCAAGGGCTAGGTATGATGGAATCTGAGTCAGTACCTCACACTACCTCTCAACCTCAAACGTAAGAAGCGAAACCAACCGAACGTTCGGGTTCGGTTCAACCATCTGACTCGCTCATTACTTCAAAGGTAGTTTTTCTCTGTTGTATATTTCTTGTACAATTTTGTTTTTCTTTGCGTTAATTGTATTTTTCTCTTGTATGTCTAAATTCCTTAATTTCTCAAAATTTTACAAAACCGAAACCTACCGAAGGTTCGGGTTCGGTTTTTTAGAATTTTGTTGAACCGAAACCAACCGATGGTTCGGGTTCGGTTTTTCAAAATTTTCCTAAACCGAAACCAACCGAAGGTTCGGGTTCGGTTTTTCAAATTTTTCTATGAACCGAAGCCAACCGAACGCTCGGGTTCGGTTTTTCATATTATTTTTCCAAAGTTTTTTTTAAGTCATATCTTTTTCTTTCCTTCTTACTTATTTTTTTCTTTTCTTATTTTTTTTAATCCCAAAAACACCAAAAATATATTTTTTTTCTTTCTTATTTTTCTTGTGTGTTCGTTCGTTTGTGGGGATATATTTGATGAATTACTTTAGTGTCCCTAGAAGCATGCTGCTGTATGTGTCCCAAGCCTCATAAGATTTTGAATAATAGCCTTCATGACCTGGTATACACAAACCTTGTCTTCCCAATAAGGCTAACACATTTATTCTCATCGTGAGCTACCTCACTCTTTTCTCACATGAGTTAAGAGTTTCCTGCTTGGTCCTTATTTTCGCAGCAGAGGTACTATATCTTCTTACACCATCTCCATAACTCATCTCCACTACATTCGTTTCATCAACGTAACCCTTGAGACTCTCAGAAATTACCCCTGAGGTTTATGGTTACACAACATCTGTGTTTATGATCTTAGTTTCGTGTCACTACGAGCTGAGTGAAACCCAAAATTCAACACCTAATGCATTGACGGTGAACAATTAAATTGCTCAAGTATTCACTAAAGGATTGACGAATGTACCCTAATGAAATCTCAAAATTTCTTTTATGTGATTCCTATGAAATTGTTACAAACCATAACATTTCTTCCCTTGGGATCCAGTTTTTAATTCTTTTTCTGAGATTTTTTATTTTTCCAAGCCAATTTAAAATGAATTACTACCTACTTGTTCAACAGGCTACACCGGTCTCACAAGTACTTTGTTCACTTTCTTTCTTATTTCAAGAATAGAATTGATGAATCAAAGCGAAAGCCATCCCTATTTAGCCTAATTAAAAGCAGCCTTTCAACATTTATCAATAAGTGTTTGATCGTAATTCAACGGGAATCCACACTAACACTTTAAAGTCTCTCTTGACCTTGAAGGAAGAGATTCGTGCCCGGGATCATCAGTTTCGTGCCCTTATTGGCATCACAGAATATCCTTAAAATAGTTGCTTTATTTCTTTTTCTTTTACACTCTTTGCACGAAAATCTTTGATTTTCCAAATTCCGTTGATAATTATTTCCAGGCTGTATTATTACTTGGTGGTTCATTATGATGTTGTGGTCAAAAACAATCCACGTGGGTAATTAATTCAAAAGATGCAGTTTAAACGAATAAGACGAAAAGTTGCTGACTGGGCGGGAGTTAAAAGGATAGAAATTCAAACGACGGTAAAAGTGGGGGCGTGTGAATGTGAAACGGCCGCGCTTTTACTGACACTTGTGGACGCGTGTGCGATATCCAAGCGTCATCATTCTGGCATTAATGGCGCGTGTGGAAATGGAAACGGTTTTCTCTCTAAAACGGCACTTATTGGGCGGCGTGATCCTAGGAACCTGACACTCTTTCTCCTACGTGATCATCGCACGTCCCAACTGTCATCCATCTGTCACTCAAGAACCCGTTTCGTATTTCCATAAGAGATTTGACACGTTTTTTTTCTCTCTCCTATCACCCACTATAAAAAGCCGTCTACACCATCATTTACCTCTTTACTGCCTCCAAAATTTCCAAAGAGCAAAAACTCCCAAACCATCTCCTGTTCATCTTCTTCTCCAAACCTGCAACAATGGCTGAATCTTCTTCTGTTCATGCTACTTCTCAGATTCTCCCCATCTGACCCCAACAATGTCTAGTCATTGATCTTAACCCACTGGCGTATGATTCCTACATGTCGCCGGTCATAGAATGCTTGAAGTACTCCCAGCTTGCTCCTACACTCTCAAGAATTGAAACTGTGCCAATGGTGGCTCTATCGCAGGTCTACGCGACGGCTTACTACGACAAGGCCGTCAACCGAGTATTTTTCGAGCTTACAGAACACAAGACCTCCGTTTCACGCCAAAGGTTCTGCACTATGCTGGGGTTTGCCGTTGACCCTTCAAGAGTTCATCCGGAGACGATTCCGATCGGCCATTTGTATAACATGTTTTACAACATGGGATACACAGAGGTTCTCACCTCTGTTGCTAAATTTAAGAAGTCTTGCCTGCCGCCCCAGTGGAATGGCCTATTTACAGTGCTTTTCAAGGGCCTGTCGGAGAGGAGCTCAGGGTCTGACGGTGCAAGTCGTCTTTTCCTGTCGATAATGTACGGGGTATACAACGGGATTAACCTGGATTATGGGTTTGTCCTATGGCAACAGCTCATTCAGAGCCTCTCTTCTTCATCCCGACACTCTGAGGTGTGACAACCCGATATTTCGAGTCAATGTAATGTAAAACCGATCAAATTTAGGTCAAAATGTAACCTTCCTAAAATCTTGTTCGGATTAAATAAAGTAGTAGGAATCATATCAAGGTTTGCGTACATAAAAAGAACGTCCAAATCTGACTTCGGATGAGGAAGTTATGAAATTTTGAAGAAATTCCTTAATCACGTCATTTTAATAAATAAATAATAAAAATAATTTCGGAAATTGCCAACGGAATCTAAACGAAAGTCGTAGATCATGGTCTCACCTTCGCGTGGATATAAAGAACGTCAAAAACGGAGTTCGTATGAGGGAGATATGAATTTTTGAAGTTTATTTATAATAAATATAAATTTAATTATAAATTCCCGGTAATATCCGAAGGGGAGTCATCGGATTGGACCGAAGTACGCCCTGCGTACCTTCGTACGCCCCGCGTACTGAGATCGAGGGTCTCGGATCGTCCACGTCGCACTATCCGAAGAATTCTAAACTGTCCGACCCGTCCGACCCGCTGTCCCGTCCGACCCACCGTCCCATCCGACCCGCGTACCCAGCAACCCGTCCCATCCGAACCGAGGCAGTCGAGGCTTCGGTCATGCATGACGTACGCGTACGCGCTGCGTACGAGCGTACGCCCCGCGTACGGAGGCAGTTCAGCCTTCCTATAAATAGGATGCGAGGCTTTCTAAAAATGTTGCTCATTTCTCTTCTCTCTCTCACAACCTTGCCTCGTTTTCCGTGCCCGTTATAACCCGAAGCTCTGGTCTTTTTGCTCAAGTCCCGAGGGTCGATTTTACTCCCGAGATTCCCGAGAATCCCGAGAAAAATCCGTTTTCCGAGACGAAACTCTGCCCGGTTTTCCATCTAGCTTTCTTCAACCAATCAAGTGAGTTTCATACCCCCTTAATCAACCTGTTAAATATTCTAAATGCTTTTATATGCTTTCAAAGGGGGGGGGGGGGGGAATACAAGTTAAATACTTAAAGTTATTGTTTCAATCACATGTGATTGCACTAATCACGTGTGATTAATAACTAGGAAAATCAGTGATTTTATCACTATTCAAACTATCTATCAAACTGTTTTACTTCTAAATGTTTTCCAAACCCATTTACTTTTCGAATTTACACTGCAACTGTGATTTAAACAAATGTTCCTTATACTTAATCTGTTTTAATCAAATCTACGCCTTCAAATTGTTTTATAGATTGACATCAAGTCAATCTTTCTTTAAAAATAATACTTATGTTTCAAATGTCTTATAAATACTTATTTATGTTTTTATATTATAAATTGCATGCCCATACATGTATAGACGTATAAATAATGTTTAAAGGGCTTAGGAAGGCCATCCACCCTATTTCCTTTTCCTCGATTTGGATGTGGTCTGGTGGGATTTTGGGTGACCATCCGAAGGTCGTTTCCATGTTAAGTATATATCAAATATACATATATAGACATAAAAGTACTTCCATAACCATACGTACTAGACGCACCGTTAACAAGTTACCATCGGGTAACACAGAACCATACTATTACAACTGCTAGATCAATGAGTCAGTTCATTCATGAGTCTATACTAGGAAGAGAATATATACAACTATACTACGAGAACATATACAACTATACTAGAACAAGAAACATTTCATCACATATGCAAGAATACGATAACAAATGTGATCCACTGTATCGGAGCATGCCTTAAATGTCATGGCCCGAGTTGTAGCCAGAATTCTCTTGGAGGGAGAGCGTTGAGTTTGCGTATAGATCTATACTGGATTGACTATCCTACACCTTGCTGCTAGCTACAGCCGGACCTGCAGGTCTGCGGGTGCCAAACGTCATTCCGTTATTACGACCGTTCTTTATGTCGTTGTTATCAGTCGATAGTATGGTGCAATTATCACATTATACCTTAATATAAATCCGGTTTAAGGTAGTAGTAATTAGTACAACAATAGTTCTTATTATACAAAACTACAGTACTACAATGATTTACCCATTACTTATTTTGGTGATAATCTCACTTAAGCATTAATGTATGAACTATATTTTATCAAATGATAGTTATACTTGGGTAATTACACACTTTTACAACAGACGAGTTTACAAAACATTTAAGCCTCGGTAGAAGGTTACTTTTATAGAAAATATAGGATTTTCTGAGAGATTCAAACTTTTGCAAACACTTTTAAACATTTACTTACATTTTTACAAACTTATACATTGAGACAGGTTCAAACGTTTTTGACAACGAACATTGACACTAAAATACTTATGAACTCACCAGCTTAATGCTGATAAACTCTTTCAAAATAACTTGTATCCTCAGGTCATCAGTATACAGGTACCGATGCCAGCTTTTGAGATGATGGAGCGTACTCAAAGACTCATCATTTTATTATTTTGATTTACGTTATATTTTTGGTGTCTAAAACTGTACAGAACACGCATGTATTAAAATTATATATTTAATGCAATGGATGATGTTGTTTGCCTATTTACATTTACTGTGTTGTGATTACCTTACATGACGTCCTCCGCCCCAGAATGTTTCCGCCGTTCTTGGTTTTGGGGTGTGACAGATTGGTATCAGAGCATTGTTTATAGTGAATTGAGTATATCAACCCATAAAAGATATACTAAACTATAAACCCATTAGGGATTAAACTCTGACCAAGAGTCTATACTTTAAATAATAAAATATTTAACTAAGTATACTAGTCTGCATTCATACTAAAATAAGTGTCACAATGACAAGAACAAAAGTATTACGATTGTTAAATATCACAAGTGAGCTCGGGGATGTATGGTCAGTCCTGGGAATGGCATAGCCTGATCAACTATGCTGATCCTAGGAGTGATTAGCACATGCCTTAGAATGGTTGTGATAGGTTAACAAGTCTAAAAACTTACCAACAATACCACAAGAAGATCAATAGAACATAAACTTAAAATACTATAGGAGTATTTTGCGCTACTAGTTACACGTATACTATATTCTTATACCTCTATTCTCGCGTAGATCTTGATGGCTAGATATCCATCATGGCGACCCGTACTTTCCTAATGAAGGCAATGCCGGGTGGATCGATGAAGAGCCCGAAGTTGATCATCCAATCCCTTTGGATGATCACCTTGCAGAAGGCTTTTCAGATGGATCCGACTCCGAGCCTAAAGTCAACAACCTGAACCGCTGGAGTAATGATCAGGGTCAACCCTTACAATACTTTGGGGACCGAACCTCTTACAACGTCAGCGATGGTGGCTCTACTGACCGAGCTCTGCCTGACATTATCCGCAGAATAGCTCGTATTGTCGAGCAAAGTGGAGCAGCCGTCGACCGGGTCATAGAGATTGATGCCGACTCAGGTATCAACACAGTCAGCATCCGCCGTCTTGAAGAAGACATGGAACAGACCCGGAGGACAAATAAAACCCTACAGTAGCAGTTGGCTGCCTCACGAGCTGAAATATTGGAACTTTGAGCTCGTCAGAGGACACAGGATCGACCCATTCAAGAGGTGTTTCGTCAAGTATCCGACCGCAGTACTCGCCCGGGACTTTCCCATCGCCGTTGGTTGATGTCTAGTACATCTCCGTCTTTTAATTAAAGGATAGCCTTTAACATCTGTGCTCCAAGTAGCACTTGTGTGTAAAATGTTTCTAACTTCCGTACTCAAATTTGAAATAGCTGTCAAACTTTTCTATATGGTATGATGTATGACCTACTGTTAGGTCGATTTTCCCTGAACTTATTACATCAGTAATGCCAGTATTTTTGAGATCTATCTATCTGGGAAAAATCTATACACTTATGCTTTCCTTCTAAGATTGCTTATTTTGGCTTCAAGCACTCTTTCAACTGTTGGACTATGTTTAGTTAGTCCATGTGTCACTCTCACGTTGCTTACAAATTGATTCTTACCATCTTTCTTATCTTTATAAACTTTTAGCTGAAGGATGCCTCCTCGCAAGTCTCCCAGGAATAGGAATAATCCTGCACCTCCACCACCTCCTCCGCCTCCGGTCATCGATACTATAGCCCTGAATGCTATCGTAGCTGCAGCAGTGGCAACTGCCATGGCTCAGTATCACTCTTCTGATGCCAGCAGAGGTGGAACCCCTGTGGAATCTATTCCGATCGAAATCCCTGTGCGCTCAAGGGAGTGCTCTTACAAGGATTTTACAAACTGCAAGCCGAAGCCTTTCTATGGCACCGGCGGAGTCATTGCTCTCTCACAATGGTTCGAGAAGACTGAATCAGTCTTCGAAATCTGTTCATGCCCTGCTGCGTGCAAAGTGAAATATGTCGCATGCACCTTTGAGGGTAAAGCCCTAACGTGGTGGAACGGCCACGTCAAAGCCCTAACTCTCGTCGTAGCCAACGACATGGGCTGGGAAACAATGAAAGACCTCATGACTGAGGAATACTGCCCGAGGGGCGAGATCCAGAAACTGGAGCAGGAACTCTGGAACCTGTCAATGAAGGGCACCAATGTGGTCGCTTATACTGCCCGCTTCAGCGAGCTGGTGGCCCTCTGCCCCAATATGGTTCCCACCGAGGGGAAGAAGATCGAGAGGTACATATGGGGGCTAGTGCCTCCGTATCAGGGGAATGTGCTAGCGTCAAACCCCGCTACCTTCGACAGTGCCAAACGATTGGCACAACGACTCATTGACCATGGAATCAAAACCCCTGCAACCACAACCACCCTAGCCATCCCGGAACCCTCCAAACCCGCCGATACTAAGCGGAAATTCTGGGATGAAAGGAAGAAGCAGCAGTCTGCCAAAAAGCAGCAATTGGTGGCAATTCATGCCGCAGTAACCCCTACTGCTACTACTACTGCTCCGGTGAGTCGGTATGCTGGAAGTTCGCCCAAGTGCAACAAATGCAGCTACCACCACAACGGCCCCTGCCGTGAATTGCAGTGCTCTAACTGCAACAGGAAAGGACACACCGTCCGATTCTGTAAGTTCCCGGCACAACCTATCAACCAAGTCCCTGGCTCTGGCGCGAGCCCAACCTGCTATGGATGTGGTGAAGCAGGCCACTTTAAGAGGGACTGCCCCAAAGCGAGGAATGCGGGAGGAGCAGGGAGGGTACTAGCTATTGGCCACGGGGAAGCAGTTGCTGACCCGACAGTGGTGACCGGTACGTTCCTCCTCGATAACTCCTATGCATGCATTCTGTTCGATAGTGGAGCGGAGCGAAGCTTCGTAAACCATAAATTTGCTCGCATGCTTAATCAACCACCGCACGCACTCAAAGAACTATTCACAGTAGAAATGGCTAATGGAAAAACTGAAAATACGAGTAGCATATACTTAGGTTGTACCCTAACTCTAGATAACTATTCATTTCCAATCGACCTCATGCCAGTCTCAATAAAAAGTTTCGACGTCATCATTGGCATGGACTGGTTAAGCCTTCATCGTGCAGACATCATGTGCTTCGAGAAAGCAGTCCGTCTAAACCTTCCGTCTAACGAAACTCTTATAGTCTATGGCGACAAACCCGGTGCAAGTCTTCGCATCATATCAAGTATTCAAGCACAGAAATACCTGCGTAAGGAATACCACGCATTCCTTGCTCACGTCGTCGACACGAACCTAGAAATGAAAGAACTAAAGAACCTCCCAGTAGTGAGCGACTTCCCCGACATTTTCCCAGAAGAACTACCCGGGTTGCCTCCGCAACGACAAGTCGAGTTCAGAATCGACTTAGTCCCAGGAGCTACCCCAGTAGCCAAGTCACCCTACCGTTTAGCACCAGCTGAGATGCAGGAACTCTCTGGTCAACTTAACGAACTGCTCAGCAAGGGCTTTATAAGACCGAGTTTCTCACCTTGGGGAGCACCGGTCTTGTTCGTTAAGAAGAAGGACGGATCCTTCCGTATGTGCATTGACTACAGAGAACTCAACAAACTGACGGTCAAGAATCGTTATCCTCTACCACGCATAGATGATCTATTCGACCAACTGCAAGGGGCGAACTATTTTTCTAAGATTGATCTGAGATCCGGATATCACCAGTTACGAGTGCTAGAGGAGGATGTGCCGAAGACCGCCTTCCGAACTCGTTACGGACATTACGAGTTCGTGGTGATGCCATTCGGATTGACCAATGCGCCCGCAGTCTTCATGGATCTGATGAATAGAGTATGCCGACCCTACTTGGATCAGTTCGTCATCGTTTTCATTGACGACATCCTAATCTACTCCCGAAGTAAGAAAGAACATGGCGATCACCTACGACAAGTTCTAGGGACATTACGAAAAGAGAAACTTTATGCGAAGTTCTCGAAATGTGAATTTTGGATCCGAAGAGTCGAATTCTTAGGACACGTGGTAAGCGAAGAGGGAATCCACGTGGACCCATCCAAAATTAAGGCCATTGAGAACTGGTCAGCACCGAAGACGCCTACAGAAATTCGTCAATTTCTAGGTCTCGCTGGCTATTACCGCAGGTTCATTCAGAACTTCTCACGAATAGCGAAGCCTCTTACAACCCTAACCCAGAAAGGCGTGGCCTTTGACTGGGAAGAGAAACAAGAAAGAGCGTTCCAAACGCTCAAACGAGCCTTGTGCACCGCACCAATACTATCCCTTCCAGAAGGAATAGAAGACTTCGTAGTTTATTGCGATGCATCGAATCAAGGGCTCGGATGTGTTCTGATGCAGCGAGGTAAGGTCATCGCCTACGCCTCGAGACAATTGAAGACACACGAGGTTAACTACACGACCCACGATCTTGAACTAGGAGCAGTAGTGTTTGCTCTGAAGATCTGGAGACATTACTTATATGGAACGAAGAGCACTATCTTTACCGACCACAAGAGTTTACAACACATTTTCGATCAGAAGGAGCTCAACATGAGACAACGACGATGGGTCGAACTACTCAGTGATTACGAATGCGATATTCGTTATCATCCGGGTAAAGCCAACGTAGTAGCAGACGCCCTAAGTCGGAAGGAATATTCTGGTCGCAAAGTCAAGTCGTTATCGATAACCATCCATTCACACATGACTAAGCAAATTCAGGCGGCTCAACTTGAGGCCATGAAACCTGAAAATGTGTCGAATGAATCCCTTAGAGGAATGGACAAGAATTTAGAAGCCAGGGGTGACGGAGCTTTATATTTCATGAACCGGATCTGGACACCGAAACATGGTGGTTTCCGAGACTTGGTCATGACCGAGGCGCACAACACTCGGTATTCCGTCCACCCAGGTTCAGATAAGATGTATCTGGATCTTAAGAAGCTATACTGGTGGCCTAATATGAAAGCAGAGATTGCTACCTTCGTAAGTAAATGCCTTACTTGCGCAAAGGTTAAGGTCGAGTACCAGAAGCCCTCTGGTTTATTGCAACAACCAGAGATCCCGGAATGGAAGTGGGAGCGGATCACTATGGATTTCATAACCAAGTTTCCCAAGACAACGGGTGGACTTGACACCATATGGGTCATCGTTGATAGATTGACCAAGTCTGCACACTTCCTGCCTATCAAAGAAACCGACAAGATGGAGAAACTTACGAGAACATACATTAGGGAAATCGTACGGCTACATGGTGTACCTATGTCCATTATCTCCGATAGAGATAGTAGGTTCACCTCAAGATTTTGGCAATCACTACAACATTCCCTAGGAACAAGGCTGGACATGAGCACAGCCTACCATCCTCAGACCGACGGACAGAGTGAGAGGACCATCCAAACTCTAGAAGATATGTTGCGAGCCTGCGTGATTGACTTTGGGAAGGCATGGGATACTCATTTACCCCTTGTCGAGTTTTCCTATAATAACAGTTATCACACGAGCATCAAGGTTGCTCCATTTGAAGCTCTCTACGGCCGTAAGTGCAGATCCCCTCTGTGCTGGGCTGAGGTGGGTGATACCCAATTAGCCAGGGGGCAAACTTCCGACAGTACTCTCACCGGTCCGGAGATCATTCGGGAAACAACAGAGAAAATCGTTCAGATCCGTGAACGATTGAAAGCCTCTAGAGACCGACAGAAGAGCTACGCTGATAAACGAAGGAAACCTTTGGAATTTCAGGTGGGAGACCGAGTCCTCCTCAAAATCTCACCCTGGAAGGGCTTGATATGCTTCGGCAAGCGTGGAAAGCTTAATCCGAGGTACATAGGGCCTTTCGAGATTCTTGCAAGAGTCGGCCCCGTAGCTTACAAACTCGAACTACCAGACGCACTTCGTAACGTACATTCTACATTCCACGTATCTAACTTGAAAAAGTGTCTATCCGACGAGACTCTTGTAATCCCACTCGACGAGATCGAAATCAACGAGAGCCTCAACTTCGTGGAAGAACCTGTAGAGATCATGGACCGTGAGGTCAAGCAGACAAAGCAAAGTCGTATCCCTATCGTGAAGGTTCGCTGGAATGCCAAGCGAGGACCGGAATTCACTTGGGAACGTGAGGATCAGATGAAACTGAAATACCCTCACCTTTTTGCTTAGTTATTTGTAATTTCTAACTTGCTTAAAATTCTAATTTCGGGACGAAATTCCTTCTAACGGGGGGATGATGTGACAACCCGATATTTCGAGTCAATGTAATGTAAAACCGATCAAATTTAGGTCAAAATGTAACCTTCCTAAAATCTTGTTCGGATTAAATAAAGTAGTAGGAA